>NC_090057.1:11545859-11865903 GCF_038355195.1 Osmerus mordax | reverse complement strand
AGTAATTGCATTCCATGCATCGGTTTTATTTACTGCTTTGTATCCACCACTGACGCTACTAAATATGATGTGTCGTTTGTCGCTAACTTCTTGCAGCAGTACCTCCACTTCAGAATTACTAAAGTTTTTCTTTCTTTTGGAGTCGAGGCCTCCACCGTCTTTACCACGTATTTTCGACATTTCTCTGAGTGTGCACACGGCCCTCTCATGTCCTTTAATGGGAAATAAAGGGGTGTTTACCTATGCTAGATAGGAGCAACAGGGCACAAGCTTTCAACTTGTGACATTGGGATTCATCATTCTAAGACCACACCTGCAAACAATTCTGCTGTTTAGGAACACGTCATGAATCACACATAGACTTTTCTTAGGAACTTTCTTAAGAACAAATGTAGAAAGATATTGGTGAATGAGGCCCATTGAGAAATAGGCTACAATTTCACCCCTACTGAGTTTCATGTACCAAATACTGCTCTATACTCAGGAAATGAGGAAACCTTTTGTGCAGTTGCACAACGGCCATTCCATCAGCATGAAGTGTGACCATATGGCTTTGTTCCAAGGTGATGGAAACCAAAATACACACACACACACACACACGTGCACTCACTCACACACTCCCATAGTTCACTGCATGCTGATGCACTCACTAGCACATAGGCACAACACTGTCTGTCAACACTTTCTGCTTGGCTCTGCATGTGCCCAAATGCATGTTATTTGCAGTGACCTCTACAGGGTTTACCCATCGGATTCCCAGATCAACAGAGATCTGTTCGACCACTGAGGAGATTCTTTCCCCGTGCCCACGTCCCACCACTCTCATACTGAGTGATCTCCACTAGCTCCCTGATAAGACAGTGATTTACAATGTCCTACCCCATCATAGCCTAGCCCCCTGCTTTGCCCCCTGCTACCTGTGTTTACGTGTTCTTCCCACTACCCTGTATGAGCACTCCATCTGCCTTTAGCCCTTTTGGACTCCCTAAGGACAGGCCAGGCATCACCGGAGACAGCTCCTTTCTTCTGTTGAACCTCATTTGTGTAAAAGCGTAACCCTCGATGTCGGAAAAGATAAAAGCTTTACAAAACTCGGATGAAGAATCATGTATTTACTCATTTTACAATGTATTTATTTCATGCCAAAATGTAAAACAATATGTATCTGCCCTTAATACCATTTCAGTGTTGTGTATTTTGTTGTGTATCATTTGCTTGAAGTGTCTCAGAAAATTGTACTACGATGATTGGTATTAATATCACATACTGCTATTGATGTTATTCATGTTAATTGAATTCATGTATTACATGTGAGGAAAGGTTGAGCGAGAGACGTTAGATGGTGACACACGCTCAGCCCTGTCCTCAGTAGACTCCTCCACCTCGGCTGCCCTAGCTTCACCCTCAGTCGCCACCAAAACAATATGGCCGCCTGCGGTGTCATGTTGAACTGTGGGACTACAGAGCCGTCTGGCTCGAGTGGACCCGATAATTGGACTGTCACGCAACTCCAGGGGAAGACGTGACCAAGCAAAACACACGGGCGGGAACGTAGGGGAGTGAAAGGGAAAGGCTAGCAGCCTCACTGTCAGCAGTCCTTCGAACTGGCAATAAACAATGAATGTTCTCTACACATACGACATTTGTATTGGAGGGTTTTTTTTCTATGCAGATGCATCGCACTCAGTTTTCCTATCGATTCCTTATTTCCCAACACTTTAACAGATACATTCTGTTTAGTTCAAATGAAGAGTACTCATGTCACATTACTAGGCAACACTTTACAGTAATACTGCATTAACTTCCAAGTCCGACAATGTTTTTACTTTAAGTACTGCCATGTCGGTACCTGCTAGTACATTCAACCTTAGTGTAAAGTGTTGCCAATTGCTATGCATGAGCTAATGGGTTATTTGTCTTTGCATAGTGTATTGCAACAGTACAGCAACTATTCACACCTGTGATGCAAAAGCAACATGTTTTCATTCTTGCCAGAGACAGAATGTTTACTGGCTGCTGTTGTGTTATTTTGGAGTGTACCCAACAGGACCGATCCTTTTGAGTACACTCCAGGAAGCCACGGTCTAAACATCATCGAGCATTTCCTGTTCACGCTCTTAACATGACCCCTTTAAGCCTGATGCAAAACAGCCAGGGAACAGTTTAGCGAGAAAACAAATCAAACCAGACAATACTCCCACAATGGGATTTTCGCACTGTTATTGACTGGTGTAACATCTCAAAGTGCGAGAAGAAGCAGAAGGAATGTAGTATTTATCATTCATTAGTGACACACACACACGTAGGGACAGTGATCAGCCACATAAGCCGGGGGCCAAGTCCAAGTGATAACATAATTCATGGCCAGGGACATGGCCAGGAGAGGAATCTGTTCTGCATGCTTTTAGTTGGGGTACTTTGGCTGAGGAAGTCCTTGTGAGCACAGGGAGAACATGCAAGCCACACACCAAGCAGTGCCTCAAGCGGGAATCGAACCCAGGGCCTTCTCGCTGTGAGGCGACAGGGCAAGTCACTGTGCCATCATACCACCCCCACGTGTGCAAGTGTGTAGGAGTGCATGCTCACCTGTATACAGTATGTGGGTGTGTGGAAGTACTGTATGTGTGTGTGTGTGAGTGTGTGTCCGCGTGTGTGCGCGTCCCTCTCCACGTATCGCTACATGAAGTGCAAACATCCTGGTTCTTACACACTGAGTCTCAGCTCCACAAGGAACACCGAGCTGAGCTCTGGCATGATGCAGTGCATACTCCTCCAGCTCTGACTTAGACAGATATTCTCTTGTCAAGACAGGAACCAAGTACCTACATACGGTAAAGGCCAACCGCCCCAACTACAGCCAGAAAGCCAGGACTATTAGATTAGGCTATTTTTATACCTGGCCCTGGAAGGTTAATGTTGTTAGGGGCCCCGGCCCAACTGATTGCACAAGCAGAGAGACTGATAACACACAGCAGGATGCAGAAGGCAACAACAGTACTCAGACAAGAGGGTTTTCTGTCCAAATCATGCAGGGCCTCTTGTGTTACGTGTTGTGATCCTCCAGCTATTGATAATGAACCACAAAGGAAGGTTCCAAGCAAATGCGTTTCATTCTTAGAGCAGATTTACATACTACATTTTTGGGGGTTGTGTTAAAAAGTTATATTCTAGATTATCTGGATTTGGAGTTATGACCATTTATGAACTTGATATGGCTCCTGTAAAAAATATTACTGACCTAGGGGAACACCGCTGTTTGCCAAATCAGCACAAACAACATAAAGCCAACATTACACAACGTAAAGCCAACATTACACAACGTAAAGCCAACATCACACAACTAGAGAAATGTCCCTTTGCCAACTGAAGTGGGTTGAATGCAGCCTGTTGGATGGAGTCGATCTGCCCTGGAGGGCTGGAGGGTTGGCGGGAGCTGGACTAGATACGCCCCCAGCGGTGGCACTCGCCCATCCCAGGGCTCCTAGCTCGTCTCTGGCTCCCTGACGGAGGTGACTGATCATCGAGCTGACAGGGCCTTAGTCCTGAATCTGAGTCACAGCCACAGGACTCTGGGATGATGTTGATGAGGCTATCATCCCTGCAAACAAAGAGATGCTTGCTTGACATTACAGTAGGACGTGTTCTCCCTGGGTTCCAGCTTAACACTGACTGAACATTCCCTTTCAAGCCAGAATCGGGTCAAACTCTTTTTCCCCCCTCTCTCTAAGTTCAGTGAGTCGCATCAAACTGTGATTTCTATGGTATTTTCATATGTATGAAATGTGTTCAGGCTCTATGATTATTCAGTGTTTTTTACTCAGGGATTGGCAAGCTACTGCATGGAGCAGCGAGCTAGTTCTCAGGTTCAAGTATATCGTCAAACGCACGTGACAATTATTCCCAATGAAACGCTTTCTTCCTCCTTTGTGGATCCTTAATGCGGAGACAGGTCGTTAGCGAAAAAGCCGTGACTGTGGTTCCCACATATGGAAGGGAGGGGGCTCTGGTCTTGTGGGTGGCTCTTCCACGCTCTCTCCAGCGTGCAACGGAGCAAAGGCCAAATACAGCGCTGGCGGCGTTGCAGCCTACCTCCCCCAGCATCACAAACCTTCTTAGTCATCACACGAAGGAACAGAGATGCCGAAAACTACAATCATCATTTCAAAGTCACCCATCAATGGTAGATGGGGTTAGGATCTATTCAACATGAGAAGCCACTTTGTTTGAGCATTTCGCCCATTTAAGAAGGAGGCTACAGGCGGGAGGTCTCTCTGAAGTCCATGGGCAGCTGTAGTCCACTCAAATGAAGCGAACGCTTGAAAAGTATTGAAATTCCAATCATACAGTGCATGTACAACTACCACATTCATTTACATGGCACTTTTATTATGAAGTGCTTCTTACAAACTATAAGCAAGGAATTCCAAATTAAAGAAGCAGTGAATAGCCAGGGTCTTAACCATGGCTGGGATGTAATGTGTGTATCTTGCTTTTGAATGAGCATTTGCCATCTATCAGTGGTGATAGAATATGCAGATCTCTCCCATGAACTTGCTTTTAGATCATGTTAAAAGCGTAAGGATTCTTGGGCAGAGCTTTCTGAAAGCATAACCATGACTCCCAGGTGAATTTCATTATATGTGTGAGAAAAATACATGTTTGAACCCGCTATAACCAACAATGCTTTGAACTGCCAACTCCATTCTGTATGGCTTCTCTTCAACCTGATCGATGGCTGTTAGTTGAAATGGTATAGAAAAAAAGTAACAGGAAAAGGCTTCGCTCAGGTGTGACTGGGCATCTGACTGGTGCAGCAGGAAATATATAGACTGTTTGCTCAGTCAAATCCCTGGCTCACCTCTTAAATCCTGCTTTAATTAAAGTGATAGTGCTGGAAAGGGGCCAGGCCAATGCACTGCTTACTAAAGAGATTCTCCCTGCTGTGTGGCAGTGGACCATAAGTAAGTTGCCCTCTGGACGCTTATCTAACTTCTTATTTCACAAAAGTCTCTGAGCACAGGTAGACTCACACGTTCAATATGTATTTCAAGGTTCTAACAGTTGGAGTGGGCTGAGTCAGGTGAATCTATTGAAGACGATGTTATGGAGAGACAGGGACTTGGACAGCATTCGGGCGTCTTCTACCTTGTCCTCCCCTTCAGAACACAGACCTGGCATGCTGACATGAATGGAAAGTCAGTTCCGAGCTATCTTGGAGCAACGCTTGAACCAGCTTTTCGCTAGCTACTATTAACATGCCAGGACTGGACAGAAAGGGAATGGGGTTTGCAAGTGGTAGCTTACTTTCTTCTTAAAGTGCACAGTACATTGCTCACCATTTCTGCCATCATGGACAAACTCCACACAGTCAAGTTACAAGGGTTCTGCTGTCAGCTTCTGAGGATATCTGGTGTTATTCTCTAAGCGTGTTTATTCATCCCTGTTTAGTCTTCGACAGACAGTCTTTTGATCCCAAATAAGCACGTTTACAGTTGGAGTCAGGTGGCTCAGCGGTGAGGGAGTCGGGCTAGTAATCTGAAGGTTGCCAGTTCGATTCCCAGCCATGCCAAATGACGTTGTGTCCGTGGGCAAGGCACTTCACCCTACTTGCTTCGGGGAGAATGTCCCTGTACTTACTGTAAGTCGCTAAGAGCGTCTGCTAAATGACTAAATGTAATGTAACAGTTGAGTCACTTGATACAGACAAACACTAGGTCCCTGCCAAAGGACAGATTTGTCCGAGTTCACGGGCGGCCTGGTGTCTTCACCCTTTTAGGGGGATTGAGAAAAGGGGAAACCTTCATAGGCGTCACGCCAAGCGTGGACAGATAGTAGGGCCACTGTTAGACTAAGTGAATCATGCGAGTAATGAGTATGACATGTTACAAGAATGAACAAAATGGCCCCGCCATTGGGGGGAAAGAGAGGGATATGGGTATTAAATAATAAAAAAATAACAAATAAACAACCATTGTTATGATCAGTGACCTATGCACTTTGTAAAGCTCTCTCTTGGAAGTCGCTTTGGATAAAAGCGTCTGCTAAATGAATAAATGTAAATGTAAATAAAACAAGTAAGAAAGGAATAGAGATGGAAGAATTGACAAAAAGGAAAGAACCTAAGATATCAGGCAGCCTTCACTGACACAGCTTAAATTTGAGGCTTACATTTTATAGTTAGCAGTACTCCTACACACTTTGAAACATGTAATTACATGTAATTATCACGAAACAGTGGATATTAATTTATATTAATTTATATTAATTTATATTGTTTATCGGTCATTTAATGAGTCACACATCTCGCAATAATGATCAATCATCTAAAGTTTGTTAGAAATAATTATGCATTTTTTAATTTCCTTGGCTACCCTCCACCTGACTTGATAGTAGAGGACTGTGTACAGCATTTCATCATTGCCACATTGAGTCATACTTCATTTTGAGGGACCCCTATTGATGGTCTATAAACACTCAACTAACTTAAACATTACAAATCACAAACTGAACTATACTATACAGTATATTTCAAACCCTAACCTTAACCAGTTGATGTATGTAAAGAGAGAGGTAGCTAATACTAATACTTAATACATGTAAAATGTGTGTTTGAATCTGTGTTTGTTATTATGTCAGGTTAGTAAGAATGATCATCTTGTTCACATTTCACAAACACCCTTTTCCCCAGTTGCAACCGACAGTGGAATACACTACATTGTTCCCATTGTGGCCTACACTGTGTAAAACCTATATTCATAACTGATCAAAAAGTTGAACTGCTTCTGTGGTTACACTGGGACCCTTTCAAATGATTATTATTATATAACAGTAATCAGTGGGGAGAGATGATCAATTATAGTCTTGTTTTAAACACAAGTAGGATGTTGCATTCTGCATAAGCAACTTAACACAAAGTGCCATCACTAGCATTGCAGTTGCTCATTTGTGACATGTTTTCACTTTATTCCAAAGGACAGCACACAGAAGACAATGAGTCGGCTGTATCTTAAGAGACACTTAACAATATAGCAGATCCTAATGCAAACCAGCAACAAAGCTGCTTAGCCAGAGACTGCTGTACTCTTCAGGGCTTATTATGCATTTATGTAAGCAGGCACGACAGAGATTACACCTTGCCAGTAGTGGTACTGCTGACAGATATTGGCGCTTGCGTGTGTGCACAGCACATCCATCCCACATAAGCGAACCACTTTGGGGTCGTGGGCCGTATGTCGACATACAGCACGGATTTGGATCAAGCCACGTGGGTTCCAGTCACTTCATTTGAAACTCCTCCACCACAAACAGTGTCTGAGTTGCATATTGCGTAACGCATCGCTGCAGCTTTTTAGTGTGGTGTTAGCGTGCGACGTTATCTCCCCTCGCTAATGTAAGACAATTTTCCACTTCTGACTTTTCTAGTTTCCACTTAGCTGCAGGTATGGGATCGTTGTCCTTTATAAACACCGCTGAATAATTCAGCAGGGGAAAATGATAGGAATGAGGGGGAGATTCATCAATCGGTTACAGTAAAGCAATGAAAACGGATAAGATAACTATCTGCATCCGGCACTCAAACAACTCATGCATGTTTAGAATTGATTTTCCGTCCGGACAGCCAGGGACGGCAGCACCTGACTGATTTGGAGAAGAAACAGCTGCGCCATATTAGATATAGGAGAAAGCTCTTCACACCCTCAACCCCCACACCGAAAGAGGAAAAGGGAAAAAAAAGAAAAGAAATAGCAGCTTGTTGGCATACAATGCAAATTCTGCTTTAGCCATAAGTAATTACTTCCTACACGAGAAGGGTGCTTAATCGTTCTTGACATGGTCAGAATTAGCATAAACAGGCGTATGAACACTTGCAAAGCCCAAACAGCCCTCCGGACATACAAAAAGGCTACACACACACACACACACCCTCCTCTGTCACCCTCTCAGTGACAGAACATAAACACATACACCACACAGCCTCGACACAAAAACATCACACTTAAACATGTTTTGTTAATATCACTATGTTTGTATGTACACAAAATACCCAGACACACACAGTGTCTCTCCTCCCTAACCTTGACTGACAGAGTAGAGAGGAAAGACGACAGGTTCTTCGTGGGGGTGGGCTGACACGTGAAGAAGAGCACTTGTCATATCAAAGCAATGTGCGTCACACCGGTACTTATACACGCATCTCAAGTCTCATCATTCCTCAAACGGGGCCAAAGGGGATGGATTTCAAGGTACTTGTGGGTTTTAGAGTAATTGAAAAGAAGCAAGAGTTGAAGGGTGACCATGTATTTCAAACACTTAATCCCAAAAAATTCTTAATTTGGTCCTGTATAACAAATGCTCAAAGAAAAGATGGGCTAAATATAAATGGCTTACATGTTGTTCAAAGACCAGACTTTTATTTTGAAAGGTGAGAAAGATGCATTTGTGATCCATGTGCTTTAAGATAAATCTATGCTTTTTGGGATACAAATACCAGCGTTTATTGAAGGTGTCTAAATATATACTGAGCTATAAATATATCTCCTTTGAAATAGGTATCTTAATATTCCCACTGTGGATACGGACATCTCCCTGAATACATTTCTTTCATGCACTTCATAGTCTGAATTAGTCATATGTTTTCCAGCCAATACAACTGATTAAGTACATACTTTAGTGGATATCATTTCGCCACCAGGTTAAAACAAACCCAGATCGGTATCTATATTTTGGTGACCACTTTCATGGGGGATTTACATAAAACACATCTGTCTGTGACAAATGGCATAAGGACTTTCAGTTCTGTCTAGAATACAATGCCCTATGCCAATAAAACTGATCAAAAGCTTTATTACAGACTGTCTGCATTGAGCAACAAATGACCAGTCTGCTAGATGTTTGAACTAGGATCTGTCTTAGCATCTTCTGTCTATTTTCAGGCTTGTGGTGCTCGTAACACAACAATAACAGGCCTCCATGCTCTATGATCTAACTATACCTATGCCATACAATGGAAGTTGCTGCCTCACTGCTCCCACTTAAATGTGAAGGGGGGGGATAGTGGGGTAGAGGTGGCCGCCACGCGTAGACGCGCTCTCGTTTATTTGAGTGGAGAACTCTGGTGAGGTTTCTGTGGTCACCCAAGGGGATGCACTCATTCCTCAGCGGGGAGAGCTAGACCGCGTGCATGACAAAGCACATTCCCTCTGAGCAAGCAGGCCGCACTGTACTATACTAGAAGTCACATTGGATGTTTAAATGTGCTGCAGCCTGTACCAAACTTCAGTTTTAATCCTCCGTTTTTGGGGGATGGCTGTAGGATTGAATACAGTCAGGGCTAAGTAGCCCTGGTCGCTTACAGTTCAAATCCTTTCTTTTTTAAGCTCTTCCTTCTTTCTCGTGCTTTTCTCATTTAAACCTTTTCTCATTATGCCAGCACAGGCACATTCAAAGGTACTCCTTGCCATCGCCTAACCGGTATTTCCAAATGATGAGCTTTTCATTTTCTTACTTTGCCAAACAATGCTTACTGGTTGTTTATCAAGAGCTCAAGGGGTTTCTTTGATTTCTGATAATAGACTTACTGTTTGTGTGTTTTGTCTCCCGCTAGATATTCACGTCTATCCCATATTGTAGTGTCTATCACCCAACCTTATTATTAACTGTATAACTACAGTCACAATGTTAGCATTTGACCATTTCAGTGTGTTCACACTGCATGAATTGGCACTACAGCAGAGACCTTTTCCCAACACAAAAACTATCCATTAACAAATAGATGCATAGAAATGCATGACAATGTGAATTTGCAGCATTTCTGCGAAGTTAGGCATTAAACTGAACAGAACTAAAAAGTGTGTTGAACAACAAGTGACTCCGAGTCAGAAGACAGCGTGAGTCTAAAAGAGGACGTCCATTTAAATAAAGAAGCTTCCGGTATGTCTAGCCATCAGTGGCATGTCATATATTTGCTGTATTGCTCAAGGTTTAAACAACAGCTTCGAATGAGCAACTTCAGAAAGCATTAGGGCAAATTGATCTCGGTAGCTTTACCGGGCTATATTCCAAGGACATTTTCTTGATCTATAGTTCCTTAGGCCAAAAGACAGGCTAGAGACATGACCCGGCTAGACATCGACATATTTCAAGTCTAAACCTCTAGTAATAAACTGGATGGAGCTGTGTGTCAACGCTAACAGCCACGTACTTTATGGCCGGGGTCACAACTCAAACCTGGGGCCGAGGTGGACAGTTTCAGAACCAATTAGCTGATGTGCTCAGCTGTCATCAGCCAATGACAAACCTCTTTAGCTCCAGAAGTGTTTCTTTTGATTTCCTTGTTACTCGTCGTCTCTGGCCGCGTCATGTATCCCCACCAGGACACCACATCCCAAGCTGGGGCTTCACTCTCACCCTGGCAGCCTTCCTAGCCGCGTCATCAAACGCAGGTATCCTAGCACGTATGGATCAACACAGATCTTCAAAACCCATGCGCACAGTCAGGTTGACGCATATGAAATATCCCTGCTGTCGAAGACATTTGCATAACCGCCTGTGGCTGGAATGATCCAAACGTGGGCCTTTAAGGCATCCTGCGGTGCGATTTCTTTCCATTTTGCCTGGGATAAGGAAATGCTAATTTAGGTGGAAGTGACGAGAGAGGGAGCTCACTGCTACAGCTCACTATATATTCTCTGTGACTATTCTGGAATGTAATAAGTAGTGAACTGAGTAAGGCGGAAGCAGGTGAGACAGAAGATATTTAAGGACTTCCAAACTTTCTTACTTGATTAACTAAATTAAGTAAATCAAAGAACAATCCTTCTCGTTTATGCCAGTCATTAGTCAAGGTCATCATCCAATTATCTTTTGAAATTGGGGATTGCGGTGTACTGTATGTTAACACACTTGCCACACAACATCCTGAGAAATATGTCAAAACACTATAAGAAGATAGTCCATCACTTTCTCATCCACCTCCACCAGTATCTACAGAACACGGGGCAAAAACATGGCATTGTTGGAGGTGCAGCACCCATTAACGGGGCATAGGAGAGGCCAAGGGAGTTGCTGGATGGAAGACAGACCCTGAGATGAGCAGAGCTAACACAAGTCAAAAGATGGCCACTTTTGGAGTGTCGTTATCCCACACAATATTCTGGTTTCACAAAGCATTTGCGTACAAAGTCAGACAGTTTAAGATGGGTTAGATTACATTTACATTTAGCAGACGCTCTTATCCAGAGCGACTTACAGTAAGTACAGCGACATTCCCCCCGAGGCAAGTAGGGTAAAGTGCCTTGCCCAAGGACACAACATCATTTTGCACGACCGGGAATTGAACCAGTAACCTTCCGATTAATGGCCCAATTCCCTAACCGCTCAGCCATGATCCCATGATTAGAGTCAGACTAGAGACCTCAAGATATCAGCCATGTGAATCAGAATCCTGAAGCAATGCTCAGTAACTTTCAGCTACTAACCATCTGGGAAAGTAACGAACCAAGATCACAAACCTGCATGTCTTTCAAGATTGTTATATACATAGAATAGAATGAAATACAATTTTAAATGATTACTAAGTCAAATAAGAAATAATGGCAATGTAACTACATAGCTACTGTATATCTACTGTTAAAACATAATTGTTACATAGTAAGTGCTTAGTAATTGAATGGTATGAGGCATTAGCTTTATATGTCATTACAAAGTTGTCAGAAGGAACAGTTTGGGGGCAGGGTTGTAAGGGGTTAGTGGATGTTGTGAAGGGGCAGTTGAATGTTGGGTTACCACAGCAAGATTACGTTAACATCCACTATAACGTACCCCTGGAAGGCCCGACTTCCCCCATACCAAGTTTCACTTGTGTAATAACTTGTACTGCCAAACTGTAATGAAGTACAGGTACTTAGCTGTTCCTACATAATGACAGTGTCGTTACTGTTTAGTAACAGTGTTAATGTAACCCTAATTTAAAGGGTTCCTGAAAAAACCTATCAAGCTAAAGTGAAATCTACATTCGATATGTAAACTCTTTACAGCCTACCAGCTGGGTCACTTACAATGTGTCAATAATACACTGACCACGTTCGCAACATGTAACACTTAAGAAGACTTTCCAGGAAGAGAGGATATGGAAACGCCCATACTCACCAGTGATGACCAGCAGTCTGGGAGGAAGTGGAGGCGGGGGTGGCGGCGGCAGGGGAGGGTACGGCCTACACTGGCACGCCGGCTGGCAGCTCTCGCCCACCCTCTCCGTGACGGCCCGCGCGCATGACTTTTGGAGCTCTCCCTGAGTGAACTACAGAGGGCAGAGACAGGTGGGACGGGAGCGGGAGAGAGAGGCGGAAAGAGAGGGACAGAGAGAGGGAGGTGGTGGTGGGAGGTGGGGGAGGGGGGAGGGGAGTGGAGGGGGGATTGGGCGTTAGAGGCAATCAGGGAAGACGACTGTGACCTACCCCAACCCCCCGGCACTGGTTCTTGATGTGGACAAAAAGACAAACATGCTCTGGTCTTCGTTTGGGTTGAGCTTGGACGACACTGAACTTTTGCGACACAAGGGCCGCGGAAGTGACCTCCACGCGCACCGGGCGAGTCGACGTACAAGCGGTTCAGCTCGGGATTGAAAGGGACTGCTGACAACCCGAGCCCATCGTACGGTTACTTATTTGGGCTTGTTCACGACAGGAGAGAGCATGGATGGGGAGGAGGAGTTCTGACTGGCTGAAGGCGTTTCATGAGTATCCAGCGAGGACGCAGTGGGAGATCCACAGCCCTCGACTGCAGCTGTGTGTCCCGCTTCCCGGCCCAGATGAGGCCCCCCTCCTGCTACGCTGCACCTGAACCCGGAGCCTCACACATCCTGTGGTTGTGCTGTCATGCGGACACGCGCGCCATCCGTCCTACTCACGCGCACGTGCGCACACTCGGAACGTGCATGGCACAAACTCACTATTGAAAGTGGACAAAACGTGTAACACACACACAAAACGTGCAGGAACTCAAGTTCCATCAACACACGCAGACACGTGTGTACATGTCCACAAACCCCACAGACACACACACACAAACACACACTCAAACACGCACACACACAGACTCTGTGTGTCTTTCCACACTAATGGTGGAGAGGAGTTTCCCACCCACTTCCGAGGAGGGTTAGAGAGAGAGAGGGAGAACAGGACTCGCAGCTGGTGTGAGAGGGATGCCCACCCACAACACAGTCCCCTCAGGATGAACTCTGACCCTGCCTCCCCCATGGGTGAGCCTGGTGGGCAACCTTGTGGAACAAAGAGCTTGGGGCCTCTAGATGGAGTTGTGGTGGGTAGAACTAGCTAGCTGGGACACCACGAGCTGAAGCTCCCCCGCCCACGCCTGCAAAGTCCTAGCACTCTCACACAACATGAGCACACTCCACTATTCCAAGTCAGACCACGATCACCATTCAAGCCTTCCCCCGCATCCCGATAGTCATGACTGCACAGGATGTCTGTGCATTTGTGCATGTCTCCTTTGCTCGCTTGCAGCCAGTTTTGCTCCCCGAAATGAATCTCCATGCACCCAAATCAACCTATTGTAAACATTCCAGTCTAACTTTAGATTTCTCTAATACACAAATAACTTTGTTCAGAGTACCTTGAACAATACTGTACAGACACTTCATTATACTGAACTGGATGACTCTATGGTAACAAGGTGTGTGTGTGTGTGTGTGTGTGTGTATGTGTAGGAAAGGGGTGTGTGTGGGGGTATCTGTCTCTCTGTCACTGACAGGCATGCACTTAGCTTTCAAGGCTAGACACACGCATAGGCAATATACATTTTATACCAAGACAGATAAATTGGCATAACCATAAATTAGTCACATGAATTAGGTCAAGACACTCAAATCCATAGGTAGACGGTTGCCACATCCAGCATAACTTGTCTCTGGAATGACTATGACCACAAATGTAAAAATAATCTCTCTATATTCATACGATTACAGCCTTCGATTTTGCGCATAACAAATCATTAGGAAGAACAGTGGTTATATAATCGTCAACCCACCTGAAATAAAAGTAAAAATGATGTTAGAAAGCAGTGTCCCAACATAAAAGGCGAAAAACCCAAAGTAAGCGGCAATATCCCTCGGACCAGCATTACTCCTTGTTCTTCTCACAGCCCTCGTGTCACGGAAACAAGTGTGGGACGCACGATAGTCGTTTGTTTAAATAAAAAACTTAATCCAATCTTCCAGGTTTGACCGCAAAGTCTCTGTCGGGCGTTTCCGAAAAGGAAATCTGGTACATTGTTGTCCAGTTTTCAAAATTGGTAGTAGTGGCATGAGAGAGCTTAAAACAACATTCCCTGGTCATACGTACGCCCTGGTTCATTATAATACTTTAAAGTTGAGACCACCGGTTGGGATCCACATCCGTTCAAGTCCAAAGTTCTTCGGTTCCAGTGGTTTGTCTAATTTAGGTGAGTGTCGCTTATTTAGAGTCATCCCTTGGCTTGCATCAGTGAATGCGCGACAAAAGTTGGAGGTCCTGACCATTAACACACGCCACGTATCTCAAATCTACATTTCCATGAAGATTTCGCTACAGTATAAGTTGACGTTGCTCCTCAATTTAATGTCTTAGTTTTTTAGGGATACAGACATTATTAGAAGTCAGTGTTTTGACACTGCCTCCTCGTCAGACACATGGATGAAAACGCGTGAGGAAGTCCCGTGCGTAAATACGATATAAAAAAAAAGTCAATCTGTTAGAAAAGAATTGCAATGAAATGTATACACGCTGACCCCAGGCAAAGTGCGTAAGAACATGTCCGAGAAGGAACTGTAGACGATCGAGCGGTCGTGGCGCGGGTATCACTGTCCAGTTTGCCTGATATGATGGACACCTGCAATTTGCTTGGGTATTTCCACCACCACACACACACTGAGCTACCTCAGTGAAGAATACTTCAAGGTTTGTGAGAGAGGCTTGGAGACTACGTCTCGCTATGTGCCTGTGCGCACGCTGACGAATGATGTGTGTGTGTGTGCGTTTGAGAGAGAGAGAGAGAGAGAGAGAGAGAGAGAGAGAGAGAGAGAGAGATAGAGAAAGCGAGAGAAAGCGAGAGAAAGAGATTGATAGAGGTTTTGTCCACGCGTGTGTGCATGTGTGTGGGAAAGATGGGAGGTATTTGTACAGGGTTTCTTGTAGTTACATTGGACAGCATGTACATCAGCACTCGCATTGTGCGTTCGAATGTGTGGAGTACAAGATGAAGCTATACTTTCAGTTTTACTCACATAATTTTTAATGTTTTGGGAAATCTGTCTGAAAATGTGTGTATGCATCTGTAAATCTAAATGTATGAATGTGATATGTACATCAATGACCATTATTTGGATAAAAGTTGATGGTCCAGTGACAATCTTATCATAATTGTTCATTGTGCAATTCTCAAATTGTGGTTTTGCACTTGATGAGCACACAGAAACAGCAACCTCCTCTAATTAAAAAGGTACTACTCTTTTGAATACATCCTGCTGTAGTTGTTGGAATGCAAAGCCTGAATACGGACCCAATGCTAAAAGATAAGAGTGATGTTGTTTACTACACAGTATATGCAAACACAATATCAGGTGTTTTATAATTTTTTATGCCCACCTACAGTACAGTACTTTGGGTCATTTTTCTCTGTAGGAAAATAAGTCTGATGAATCAAGTGTTAACCTAAAACTGTACTGTGCATTTTCTTTCATAATATCTCCAACTAGTTTGTTTATGGAAAATACAAGTACACATAAAGGGTGGTAAGGCCAAGAGACAGGATAAAAAATGACTGTTGTACATTCATAATGAATGTCCCGCGATGGCCATTTGAACTGGCTGGTCAGTGGTTTGTGGGTGAGCTGGCCTATACAGCTCGCAGTGTCGGATTAATCATCTGTCAGCGGGCAATGTAGAGACTGTAGTCCCTCGGGCTGTGTGGCTTTTCATGAATCAAAGGTGTCTCCGTTTCCCCCCGCCTTGCCAGATGCCCTCCTCATATGGCACGATAATCAGCCGCCAAGACAGAAGCAGCGAATGAACCCAGCCCTAAATGTAGCTACCAAGCCCTCATGTCTGCCAACACACATACACAACTCCATTTGTATCCATGACGAGCCTTAAAGTTCTTTTCCAAAGGCTTCAAACGTGGAATATCCCCTATCCATCAGACCAACACTAGTGGATATCAGCCTGGATTTTTGAAGCTGCAGTAGAGGAATGGAAAAAACACCTAGAATATGGAAGTTTAAATAATTGGTCCGTAAGTTATTAATGATACAAGCGCCACACTCAATCCTTTTCGCAGATGGAAGATTCATGAATCTTGCGAGGTGGAGAGATCCATCACTGGACGTAACTCCTCCTCCTCTCAGCATTTGGCTGCCAAGGCACAGCCACACAGTGCAGACAGCTGAAGTTTCACTGTGTCAGCCCAAAACCTGTTTCCCCCTTTTAGTTTAATTAGACAGAGGAGCCCTCCAATGTGATTATCCCAGATGAGTTTTGCTCCATTAGATAGCGCTGACCATAAATCTCAGCCAGAAGAAATTGAACTTTTATTTATTGGCTTTGATTTTTACAGGCCAAGAGGGGAATACTGTCCACATCCTAGTTTCGTACTTTGGTTTACCCCAAACAAGCAGATTGTTTGTTTGTTGTGGAGGATTTGTTTAGGATATTATTTCTGAGAAGTTGACTTACATAGGAATAAAACAGGAAGTATTTCTGTTTTATTCAGTATTGTACACAGGACACATACATAATGTACATACATAAGTGCTTTTATCATTTTTTGGATGCACACCCACTATGAACCCAATTGTCTTCAGTGAAATGGTTCAGATCAATCAAGTTCAGCCTAAACTTCTTTGATGGAATCATTGTATTGATCTGCTTTTAATCCTGAATTGAGACTTGATTTTAACATCAGGATTTTAAGATTTGTTTTGAATACTTTATCTGATAATGTAACTGATGCAGACAGTTAAACCACACACATACACACACACACACACACACACACATGCAAACACTGCAAATAGTTAAAACCAATTGAGTTCCATGACCCCATGAAAACCTGAGATTGCGTCTGATTGTTCTCCATCATTAATCACTGTTCCCCAAATCAGTCAATCAGAGGAACATGCAGGCATGCAACATACAAGATGTATAAAGATGTCACGGTTTGGGAATAGTCTAATTACTATGACTGCAAAGCCTTTCGAAAACCTACCTCAGGTCAGTAACCTTTGTTATAGCTTGGTTCATAATCTGTGTTAACACTCACTTTGAGCCTTCGGGGCTCCACAAAGTGTAGCTAACCTTCCAACTAGCTAACCTCCATCAAGGCAAATGAGGGGCAATATGCAAAGGCAGAGTCAATGCCATTTCATTTCATTAAGGGAGTCGAGGGAGACTCCAGGGGGAGTTCAAAGCTGGCAGAGTGGGGGAAGGAGATGGATAGGAGACAGGCAGCTTGGCACGGCTCGACGCCGGGAACCTTAAACAAACTGGGATGCAGCTTAGTCTGTTGATCTGTCAATCCCTAACTCCCTCTGTCCCTTCTGTGGGATTATTCTGACCCAACTTAAAGGATACTGTAATCATATTTAACAGTCATACATACATTAAGGTCTATTCGAAGGATTGGTCACTCGATTGAGTCGAGGCCATTAGGTGGAAGCTTAATTAAGATAAGAATCTCTCTTCCTCTCACTTCCTTCCTTCCCTTATCTTGCTCGACCGTGTCAATGCTTTATCTCTCGTTCTGTCTAGCGAACTATGTCACTTGTCAGCTGTGAGCTTTTTTTCCTCCAAAATTGATTGCAGCTAAAGAGGGTGACCAAAGCGCTTTGGATGATTAGATGAACTCTGAACTCACAAGGTGCAAATGGTCATAATTACTCCGCTGTTCCAGTGATAAAGCTGCCATCCAGAGCTTTTAAACAATCTTTTATGGGAGAGAAGCAGGAATGAAATCATTGCTGTAACTCCCTTTGATAAATACTTTGAAACCATAAGTGCCAATGACGTCTACTAAGAGCAGTTCAACTTTTTTAATGATGCAAACCAATTGCATGGGGAATAAGAATATATATTGATTGGTGATAAAATAGTGCCGGTGACATAATTCTTGGAAAATTCTGGGTACCAAAACCAGGTCAACTGATGGATTTGTTGACCGCTGTGTGCCCTAACAGCTATGCATAAAAACTGTGTGAAGGAACCCCCAATTTTAAATACAGTATTGATTTACTAGTGGTTTGGTAAATAGGCCTCTTCATCTTCCATCCTAGCTGCGGCTGCCGTCTTCATCACAGTACCACGGGAGTCTCCTTAGGCTCTTTATTACTCCCATAATTTTCTGAGCACCTCACTCCACATGAATCTTACACTAACCTGCGATCCGCCAGAAACCTGGAGTACTGCAGTTCACTAACTTAGCATTTTTATTTTATCACCACTAAACTAGGAAATAAATACCCACAAACTGAAATATAATCCCCTGTAGTCTTTACGGTGATCAGAAAAGTTTGTTTAATCGATACTCCCACCTTGACCACCTTAGCAGAGTTTTAACTGACTTCCAACAGCGGGTGTTTAGTGAAGTACAACAGTATGGGGTTCTCTGTCCATAAATGGCAATCTGATCCATGCTCTGCTTGATATGCTGCTTGGGGAAAGAGTGACATCTTAGGTCCTACTGGACCATATTATAAAAAATAATGCAGCTCAAGCTCTATCCACCGTGTGAGATAAATGTGCTCTCCAAACCAGACGTTTCAGCATACTTTGTTCATTTTCTTTTATGTGTTTTTTTGCTTTCAGTCGAAAGCAATAATGGTAGAAACCATCTAGATTGTTCTGGAGCACAATACGGTGAAATAAATTACATTTTGTTATCACTTGCCCATGTGAATTGAATTGACTACCCATGCAAGACCGCCAAGTGTTTTCTTGTCCTCCTTTTCCGAAAGAAATGAAACGTAATTAAAAACCTGTTTGGGATTAATTTAGAAGATTAGAGGAGCACCTCATTAGGCATTGGCTTTTATCTTCCTCATCTGGGAAAGGACAGTGACTTTTCAGTACTGGCCAAACGTGAGAAAACTAGGGACTTTGGCATGAAATGGTATTAACTTAGGGAGTGTTAACTTAGACGTTGGATTGAGTGGTTCCTTGTATAATTGTTTCACATTTCTGTTTGACAAACTCTGTAATATTACACATACTTTTTGGCAGGGCTCTCTCTTCGAAATGTGGTTTTGGTTTGCCTAGAGAGGAGAGAGTAAGAGACGTGCATTTGGTTCCTACAAGATACTTGGGTTTTCGCCTTTGGGATCGATACCCTGATGAGACGTGGGCCCTAAATCCCAGAGTTGTTGCTCTGCTGACTTCCCTCAACTGCTCCACTTGAGGAAAGAAAAAAAGCAAGAGCCAAACAGGAGCCTGTCACAACACCATCCATCACCAACGCCAACCCTGTCCTCAGGACTTGGTCTCTCCCACAGCCCCCAGAGGGTTTGCACAAGGTTGGGCTCGCTGCCTCCACTGAGATAAGCTATGGCTCTCCGTTGGCCAAGACAGACCGTTATATCAGACTAATGGAGTGTGCAGCTAAGCTTACTGCTGCATTTTGGGATCCATCACCAGAAGTGATAGTGGTCAACAGTTATGTGTCTCACTTAGGTTACTTTCACAGTGTTTAGGAGCCAAGAGGGTTGAAGATTTGTAGACCCTGCTTTTTCATTTGTTGGTGAATAGTTGATTAAGCTATTACATTGATTTCACGTTTAACATTTAAGACATTAGACGACAAAAAAGAAGATGAAATGTCTCAATGTGTAATTTGCTGTATTTAATTATATATCCCCGTGACCTCATTTCCTGAGAGAATTGAGCAGGAGATGAAGGTAATACCCCACTATCTCAAACGCTGAATTTATTACTCAGCCCAGAAATAAAAAGGTAAATCTACTGATGTGGGCTTTTCTTTTTAATCAGATCCTATCCTCTTTCCTCTCTGTGCTGCTGTTTAAAGCAAATGGATGCATGGGGCTGGGACATCAAAGAACCCCATACAAACAAAATTAGGGGGATGGGAAGTGAGACAGAGCAGCTAGGGGCTATGGGATGGCAAGAGAGATAGTATCTGCTGACTGGACTGCTCCTTTGGGAGGATAAAGACTGGAAGAGGCCGGGAAGAAAGTCTAGTCAAGGCCATGATGGAGCCTTTGGGCACACACATGCAAGCGTTACAAGTTTAAGGAGAACAGTTGAATAAGGGGGACGGCACTGGCAAACTTCCTTTGCTTATTTCGCACAAGGACGATTGGGATGTCAATGTCCCACGATGCCTTCCATCTCTGAATCCATTTCTTTGGGTTGCCCCGGTGGACCATGGTGGGCGGCTTGTTTACACAGAAAGAAGGATCACCAATTTTACTCTACTGCCGATCCGGCTATACTCAGGGGTTCATTGTCATCCACTGTTTGTCTCGAGTTGGTAAAGCCTCTCTGTACAGCCATTATTCTGTCCTATTCAACCACGAGTACTGTGCTTTAGATTGGGCTTCATATCTTGAAGGTCATGTTTGAGTGACATCTTAGCAGAAAATGGCCTGCAAGTGCTGCCGCTAGAGCTCTCCATAGCTGGGCTGTGCAGTGGAGGGATAGATAATGGCCCTTTACTGACAGCGGGATGAGAGGGCTTTCAGAATTACTATTTGGGAAGATATGAGCTATCAACATGCCAGTTTCCAGGAACCACTCGACAGGAGGCATCTCATTCTCTTTGTTTGATGGTTTCTTGCCACTCAAATGTTTCTCTGTATTATTACTTGTACTTATTTCGCCAAAAAGCCAGTTACCTGGTGTTAAATAACCGCACAATAACATATTCAAAGTGCAAGTCTATTTCTTCCGGCGTATACACAAGCCTAAAAGGCTATTGAGGCTTCCCTATCTGTTGACCTGACATGCCAATTACGATGCTATTTTTCTCACACTGGAAAAACATACTTGACTGGAATAGTACATTCGACTCGCCACTGTTGACATTGAAAGCCGATAAATAAAGCGTGGAGCCCTCGAGAAAGTTTACACTGAGTAAGTCGCAGGCCTGTGAGTTATCGTATATTGTCGTAACTTGACGTAATGAAGTGGACTCGAATGAAAGGAATCAGCGGGTCAGCTTGAAAAAGCGTGGGGTTGCGATGGCTTCCAAAAATGAACGGTGGGAAAGAAGCACATACACATGTGTGAACAACTTTGGCAACATTGGCTTGATGAGAGATGGATTTTGTGCTTGATATGAAGCCTTTTTAAAGATGCATTGTAAGAGCTTTGGGCTGGGAACCTTCACCTTGTCAGGAATAACTACAACATTATAGTCCAGTTTGAAGCCAGTCCCTTTCGTGGGCAGCTCCAAGTTCCCCTCGTTGTTGTCCTCCATCTCTTTGTCAAACTGATCTTTCATGTATTATCCATTTAATATGTGCATGATTTGTTCTGCTCGACATTCTGTGTTTTCCTTTGGGACTCAAGCAAGGCGTCCTCAGCTTAGAGGACAATTGCTGTTGCCATGTACAAGTAAACTGTGTATCGCTCTAGTGAGGCCAGGCACTACTGGAGTGATATTCTTCCAGGTCAAAGGGCACCAGGACTTCTCTCCATGGCTTCGTTCTCGGCAGCTTCGCCTCAGGCCAGTATTGTTCTTCCAGGTCAACTGGCTCTGGTGTTCTTTTTCTAGGTCACTTTGAGACGTTGCGACGCTGCAACTGGTCAAGGCTGCTGTGTGATTCTGGAGATGACCCAATAGCTGTCAGCTCTCTGGTGTGGATCGCTCGGAATGATGAGGCTTAGATAACTATTCATAATATGTGGAGCCACAGTTGATGGTACAGAGAGAAGGTAAAAAGGGCTACTTGAAGAAGTGCATAGATTTCAGAGTCTCATCCAACCACGTCAGAAAAACATAATCTAGACTATCAAGAAAGTAATGGGAGGTGACCCCCCTCCACTATGCATTGTCTTGCTTTCTTATCACTACAACAGCCCTTCGCAGTATTTTCCTAGACATCCTGACTCCAGTCACCATAACTACTTTACTTGAATACATGGTTTCTATCATTATAACCTGTGTTAAGCATCCGTTACAACCTGCTCCACTCTTACAAAATAATATAGGAATACAGCAATTGCTGCGAAATATGATATTTGCTTTGATTTGACATAAGGTAATATGAATATGGTGGGGGCTGAAAAAACGCCTACTCTCATTATAAGTTGCCACAACCCACTACAGAACTGTAGAAACACACATTCTGAAGATGTATTTCATCCAGTATTTTGAGGATTTGAAAATGATGTTGTCTGTCGTCTGTATCCATGCAACTTTTCCTCGAAGCTGATTATCCTCTTGAAATGAATTCTAAGGTTTTTTTCATTCATTGAGATTGAATGTAGACACTTTCTTTTGGAGGTCACTTAATGCACGGTCAGCATTGCATGTGAGGGAGACAACAGTGTGTGTGTGTGTGTGGGTGTGTGGGGAAAGGTCAAAGATGAGAAAAAGCAGGCAGAGACACACTACCAAAATGTCAGAGTGATCTGACCGCAAATAACACACACCCTGAAGTCCAGCCGCAGTGATGTAAGACACATGCTGGAAGAACATTTCATTTTTTCATACTTGCAGGTATTAGACAACGAAATGTGAAGATCATCTGATGCACAATTGAGAAAGAAAATATGCTCATTAACCACATAGACCAAACACATTCATTTAAAGGTACAATAGTTATTTTTTAAAGACAAATTAAAAGTTGTGCCCCCTGTAAACATGTTTAAGCTATGGAGACAAGAGTTATATAACAACTATGATAGCTCGGTGCAGGTGGGGCGTTAAAAAAGAAAAGTTTAATGAAAAAGGACAGGCTTACCTGCTGGAAGTTAGTGATGCCCACTGACAATAAATTGATCAGAATATGATTAAATATAAACGGCCAGTCTCTTGTGTCAATCTGTTAGAGAATAGATAACTGGATGCTATAACACAATATCCCCTTCCCCAAAAAATTGACCATCAATTGAAGACAAAATATTGATACTTATCATACAGTCGTAATACTTTCTGTTCATGTCCAATGCAGTTTCATCTGAAAGGATGTTCTTTCATCAGAAGGTGGAACCGGATAGATTAGTCACTGGGGCTTATCGTTTGTTCTTTTGTTCATATGAATAACCTCCAAATGAACACCTCTCTTTGGTGAAGGACAAAGACAGACAGAGCTGGATGGCTCTGGAGGCGGGACATCTTTTGTAGTCAGGCAGTTGCAGATTTGATTTATTAATATTGAGAGGAAGAACCTTTTTGGTGACACAAAACCCTTTAGTTTCAATGATAAATTATTATTGTGTGGTTTGGTTAGGATTCCATAATGTACATCAGCTTCTGGGGAGCTGTGTGTATTATTATGAATATATATATACAATTAAGTAGGATAGAGAGGAAAAGGATGTCAATGATGGGCACTAAAGAAAATAAGACTGCAGAGTCACTGTGGGTTATGCATTGTATACCATAGTACTGTAGGAAAACAGAATGTTTACATTGATAAAAAAAAGAAAATGCCATTCCCCTCCATGCATTATGCAGTCAAGGACAGATGTGGAATACTTTGCTATTTGATTATCTCTGTCGACTGTCAGTCTAATCATTTCAACGGTCTAATCTCATTCTGGAGTCTAGGTTTAAGGATTATGGACCATTGACATCCCTGAGCATGATGCACTGCCTCCTTCAAGCACCATCCTTGATGGATGGAAAACTTAGCTTTCTCCCATCAAAATCATTCATGCCCTCACTCATCCCTCACTCATCCCTCACTCATCCCTCACTCATCCCTCATTCATGCCAAAAAAGTATTTTAGTTGGTGGTAAATATTACCCATAGCAAATTGTTGAAACCATACTAGAATAAATGCATAAATTAAATGTATAATTTGACATTTCTACCTACATTGCCTATTATTTAGCAGTACACAGACATTTCATGTTCATGAAATCAAGTAAAATAAAGTTATGCACTGTACACTTGTGTCAAAATTCCCAGCAGGCTTTGCGGTTGACATAGACTGTGTTTTGTCGCAATGATTAGTAATTCAGGGGTGTTTTTCAGGTGTGTTTGGGGAGCTAGGAACTAGGGGGGAGAGAGGGAGAGAGAAAGACAAGCCCACACCACAGACACACATTGAGACCGCCAGGGAGAACTGAAGGCAGGGAAGCACAGGAAGGAAGCCAGGGAACCACCCAGAAACACTGGGGTACAGGTGTGGCCAGGGGGGTATTCCAAGTAGCGGGTTTAGTGAAAACTGAGTTGTTTAACCCTGAAAAGAGGCATACTCCGAATTCCACGTTCCAGAAAGAGAGGTAACGAAACCTTTTGGTAAGTTGCCATGGTAACTTACGCGGTGAAACTACCCTGCTCGCTAGCAGGTTTTCTATGAAAAACTCTGCGTTTTCCTAGCAATCCCCACCCACTTTCGGATCTTGAAACAGTTTGCAGACATGGGGTGTCCTTTCCTGGGTCGGCCGATCGATTTCGAGCAAAATATAATTCGCATAGCCTTACGCTAGGAGAGGATTTTAAGACCGCGATTGGATGTACTTTCATTCCCCGATGAATACCTACGCGAACGTTACCGTTTTTCATCACATTCAATAATTTATCTCACCAACATTCTCCATCCATACATTGCTAATGTAACACACCGTGGACGTGCTCTCAGAACAGACCAAATGATATGCGTTGCTCTCCGTTTCTTTGCCAACGGGAGTTTCCTATACAACATTGGCGATGCAGAACATCTCGGAAAAGCAACAGTCAGCCGAGCCATAAGAAAAGTGGCCCTGGCACTGAAAAGCCTACTGCAGACCTACGTAGTCTTTCCTGGGCACAAACCTCTAAGGACCATCAAAGAGGAATTTCACATGATTTCAGGTGACTGATGTAGCACACATTCAGTTTAAGTCAATGAAGAAATTTGAAATCATGTGAATGACAATGTTGCAATCTCAGACTGGGATGAGTAAATCCTTTCCATTTTGCAGGATTTCCCAATGTGATTGGCTGCATTGATGGCACCCACATCCCCATCATAGGCCAAAAGGCTAAATATGCCTTACCTATTTGTATTACGTTTTTATATTTAATTTTCAGTTGTTGCCAAGTGCGCTTCACGCCTGTGGGATTGCACCTATATGAACATTGTATTTGATTAAATTACAATTCCAACACTTTTTCACCTGTAATATTAACGGACATTAAATGTTCGATTTATGGACTAAATTCAAACTTATGCATTGACTCGATCAGCAATTCTTTCCCACGCCAATTGTCTGTCCTTCGCAGCTACAGCCTTATTACTTTTTTTCTGAAATATGTGCTCGGACTCGCCATACGCACTGATTAAAATTTCCAATTCCATTGCGGTGAAATAGGAAGCCCTTTTTTTGTCGCCTTTTTCCATGGTGAATCCTAGTATCGGAGCTCCATAGATGTTGGCTTTTAGTAGAACTCGTGCACGCGCTAAACTCAGAGTTGACGTACTCCGAGTCGAATTAACTAATTCATATCAGGTGTTCTGGAACCGAATTTTCGGAGTTTCCCATGTTAGAGTAACTCAACTCTGAGTTCAGGGTTAATCTCAGAGTTTGTTAAACCCGCTACCTGGAATACAGGTACCCTTCACTCAAAACATGTTGGTTGATTTTACCACAATAAAGTGAATGCAGTTGACAATTTTGACTTCATTCTATAGGTTGTTGCATACCTTCCCGCATTAAAGGTGATGGGATGTGTTTTAGGACATTTCAGTTCATTTATTGGTGACAGGAGACTGCCTGACAATGACAAGTCACCGCCTCCTCTCTGTCACTTGGCTTGCGGCTTCGTCAGTTAAACATCCGTGCATCTTAACGGTTAATCATGAGGCAATGCACTAGGCCTAACGTTTACATGCTTTTGCTGCAGACTGCAGTTCAAGATATCGCTGTTGGTTTCTGAAAGTGAGATGGGGAAATTCCCCCCCCCCCCCTTTTTTTTCTTTATCTACAAGCTTTAAACAAAGTCTTGAAGAATCCGCCAACTCATTGCAAGTAATTGCTAATGCGATGCCAGAAGACCCTGACGCAGGCTTTGAGGAAAGTGCCGGCGTAGTAAAGTCCTAATTGTTTACAGACCGATAACTTCCTTAAATGAACCACTCAGATACCTACTGGATATCTTTTCTCTAATTAAGACGTCAGGAAATAGTTGAGCAAATGAGGGGAGGAGTGTCTAATTTCCCATGAAAGGGTTCGGCACAAAAAAAAAAGCTAAACAGCTTGCTCCTGGTAAACTGAAAAGAAGTGAGGAGCCATACTGCTTTGGCAGTCTTTAAGAGGTTTGCTTCATGTGTAACAAACACATCGTGCTTATCGGTGGACTACTGTAATTGTTTACTCATATTGTATTCATTGTTTATGGCAAAATTGTAATCGATCGGGTTGGCTTTCATTCATTTGACTATTTCCTGTTGACTTTTTCAGTTGAAGGTTTCCTTTTGAAACTTGGTATGGGGATGGTAGGGCTTTCCTGGCTGTATAATAGATGTTAACATATTGCACAACCTTCAACTGCCTCTTTACAACATCAATCTACCCCTCACATCCCTCTACCCATACAATTGAAAAAACATAGCAATCCCAATGTGCCTACAACGTTTTCAGCATTATTACTATGCAGTTACATGGTAGAATGTAACCGTATTGTAAAGTGTTGCCCAAAAAGTATACATGCATTTGAACAAAAACCTACAGTTTTTGTCAATAATGCAGGCCTGTTTAATCTCCGAAATCTCAATATAGCTCCTGCAGCTCAATCAGCAGTTTAGAGTGCTACTGCAGCCCTCAATACCCAGTTTAAAGCATTGTTTGTTTAAATCATTTATAGTCAGCATGACTATAAATGAGTAAAATATCAACTTCTGTCTGAGGACCATCACGTTGCATATGCAAACAAGGCGAAAGGCAAAGCCCCACCACAAAACCTCAATGAAGGAAAGGCCAGAACAGAGGGTGCGCTGCAATGTGATGCAAATAGCACCAGACAAGAGGAGGCTGTAACAAGATGAGGCCCGGATTCCGTTCAATAGATAGCCTGGCCCAAATGTCTCCTTCCCTCTGCGTCCAGACGAATGGTGAGACGAATGGCCCCCACGATCTAAATGAAATCTTACAAGTAGGCTTTATCAAGCCTAATGAAATCAAGCTCCGATGTAATGGCGGCGTATGGCTCCTAACAGTTCCTCCACCGAAGAGGAGAGGAGTCCTCTGAGGACATATTCTCGTTTTGTTTACCCAGTGTCTGTCCCGCTTATTGGGTTACGGGCTACCCGTTAGCAAATCCCGGTAAGTTATTAGGAGACTCCTTAGACAGCTAGAGGACAACTCTGAACACACGATGAGTGAGTGTCAATAAAAAGAGGGAAATCTGTCAAACACGATATGTATTACCAAGCAATTATATCAATGTTTTTCCTTTAGTTACTTCGAATTTGGTGAGCAATTTTGGTCTGAATGTGCATCTCTTCACAGTGTGGCATCCTCGTGTTGAATACCTCAGAATGGCTGTAAACCTGTGTAGTCACCCAGTTGAGAGAGCGTGATTGAGTATCTCATGCCGGACTGCTTTTTTTTGCTGGTACGTTTTATTTGTCCACTCTTCACCACAACAAACAACAATATGCTCCTGCATTTCCCTTGAACACTCAGATATAATGGATGTTCTCCCCTGACCTCTCGAAAGCTGTCCAATTTAACAAATGGCCGACTGGGAACAGCAGCCTGCGGTGTGAGCGTGAGATGATTCTCGCTTGGGAAGGGCCAGAAGGAGTCCCCTTGTCTGGCTAATTAAACCCAAACAAGCTTTTTGGTTCCAGTGCCCTCGTCTGTGTTGGGTTTCAGAAAGTCAATAAGATGCCTTCCTACCTACAGTGCCGTAGTTGTGCATATGCCTTGTTTTAAATATCTGTACTGGACCTAACCATGACTTTCTGAGTGAATCTTTGTTGTGACAGCTTTGCCGACTTGTAAAGCAGTTCTGAGTGTATTCTAAAATACGCAGTCATAGTTTCAAATTGGTTAACAATGCATGTTTCTGATTTAATCCCACTGCAGTCACTACAATTTTTTCGTACAGAAGTCTGGAAAACCACAACAGCTGCAGTGAATAGTTCTCATACACGGCAATTTGGTATTTGTTTCCAACGGAGCTTTATTACCACCTAGTGGCATTGTACGATTCTGGCTGACTGATGGCTATGGACAGTATATATGTATGCATGTGTGGTGTATGTATCCAGTCCTCCAGCAAGTGCAACTTAACACCTAGGTATTTTTAGGTATCCACATGGGGGGGAACTTGATAACTGGCAAAGCCAGCACATCCTACAAGCACTCTGCAGCCCTTGGTCCGTGTGACCTTCTGAACGACCTGGCCCAGGGAGGCAGGTGCAGGGACTTGAAAGGGACTGAAGGTCAGAGGTCACAGGAAGTGTTGCATTAAAAACACATGGCACTGTTGTTGAAATGGAATAGAGAAGGGGCTACGGAGATTTAGAGGGATGTAGGCATCTGTTTGTTTGTCTTTGAGTGGATGTAAATGTGCTGGATATGTAATGCAGGTGCTTCCTATAAAATCCCCCTTATGTAATGATCCCCCCATGTGGAAAACATCATGCCAGGCCACTTAAGAAAGCATGCAATAATTTACTATCGAGAAACAACCATGAATTGATCCAATTTATGCGACAACGACCAATTATGAATACTTTACAGTACGGTACTGTAAATTCCTCCGATTCCTCCGATTTCAGAACAGAGTTGAAACCCCAGGGTGACTTCCAGAGCTATTCATCATGGTTCAGAAAGTTGATCAGTCGTGGGGGAAGAGGCAGGGTGACTATGCTCTTCAGTCTTTTGATTCCCACTTGCTGTCGAATCTTCAGCCTGCACTGCTGCCTCAAACTACTCGGAGGCACTGAAAACCACAAAGAGACCATTTTATGGAAAAAGAAACAAAAAATAACATGTATCCATAATCTATTTGGAAGGATCGATCAAGAAATTCATGCCAAATGAAACTCCATATGCATTTTCTTAAGAAATCCTTTGATATACTGTACTTTCAGTTGTGCTTTTTATGCAGTATAAAAATGTCATCCAGTACAATAATCAGGTTCAGGATCTGGATTTACTAACCTGACTTTTCTTTTATGTGCACCCAGTGTTCATAGCTGTCCAGATGTTCAGTGAGTCTGGAGCACAGCTGGACGTTCCCCACATAGTCTAGCAGCACGTCTATGATTGGTCCTGCCCAGCGGCAGACCGAGGGACTGGAGATGATGTCACAGAACTGAGAGGGCAGAGAGCGAAGGGTCAGTAGCAAAGCAAATCCTTGATGACAGATGGCTCTTAGACGTTTGTACATGGATGGACATTAACAAAATGTATAGACTGCTTTTAAATGCATTGAGATCAGTTTCAATAGATGTATTATTGATAAGAAATGATCAGAATAAATAAAAGTTAAAGGATTTAGCATTTAGCTGTCAAGGCATTTTGGGCCTCCTGTTGATTCATCCGTATGGTTTGCAGTATTGCATTGGTATCCATGCATCAATAAACACTTTTAAGTACTGTCCTATCCCTGTTCTACCCCTTTAAAGCCAGCAATGGACTGACCTGTACTCCAGGCTCCTCATGGCTTAGACCGAGGTCATCCTTAGAACCAGTATTCATGGGTGGGTGTGGTTTGGTGCCGTGGTCACATTGGAAACAGGCCGTCGCGTCGCAGCCGTTATCCATCAGGTACTTGAGCAAGGACAGGTGCTTGATGCAGAACAGGACCGTGGCAGGGAAAGAGGTGGTGCGGGTCGGGAGGTCGGCGTTGACGTCCGCCCCGTGCTCCACCAGCAAACAAGCCATCCGGATGCAGCCTTGCCGCACGGCGACCAGTAAAGGGCTGAAGGTGTCCAGGTTGGGGTCAGCCGCGGCCTCCAGCAGCATGGCGGCCGCGTCGACGTTGCCGTTGGCGACGGCGAAGTAGAGCGCCGTGACGCGCCGGTCCCGGTGCATCGCGGAGCGCTCTTCGGACAGTCTGGCGTCGACGTCGAAGCCGGCCGCGATCAGGATCTCCAGGGCGTCGTCGTTGTTGTGTTCGGCGGCCAGGTGAAGGGGACTGATGCCGCTGAGACGGACTTTAGACTTGCAGGTGAAAGGAACGAGCATGGATACAATCCTGGACAGGACACAAAAAAGAAGTCCGTTCCGTAAATCGTAGCATTTCAGGCATGCAACAATGTTAAAATCTGGAGGAACGCCACGCTTACTTATGGTGTCCGCGCTGAGCAGCGATATGAATGGGCATGAGGCCGGCTTTGGTTGGTTTGTTTGCGTCTGCTCTCTGAGAAAGCAAGAGCTCCACAATGTCCCCGTGGCCATTCTTACACGCCTCATAGAGAGCTGTGGCCCCATCATGGGCACAGGAGTTTATATCAGCACCTGTGTTGACATTGACGAGATGGGATTGTGACGTTTGATTCATTTAGCAGGTGCTTTTATCCAAAGCGACATACGGGGAGGGGGGGGGGGATTTTTTATTTTTTTTGCAGTCAAATGCTCTACCTCTGAACTAAAACCATCCCCCATTGACAATGTTACAACATAGACACTGACCTATCCCTTTTCGCTAAAGTCAACAAACCTCTGTACTACTTATTACCATTGTTCATGAGGAAAGTCAAAGCTTGGACGTGTCCACTCTGGGCTGCCACGAAGAGGGGAGAGATGCCGTAGATGTTGACGGGACTTAACTTGGCTCCAGCCTTCACCAGCGTCTCACAGATCTCCACATTGTTCCGACTCACGGCCTCGTGGAGGGCTGTCCAGCCCTGGATACACTGCTTGTTCACCCTGGCACCAAAGTCCAGTAGCAGGGCCACAATCTCACAATTATCTCCTTCGCAAGCTTTAGTGGAGATAGAATCGAAGAAGGGATTTGATTACTCCGAATTGGTGTCGTTTTAATTGACGAGTCATTGTCATCCTCAATCCTCAATGTAAAATGTATCGTATTCAATCCCAACTTTACCTTTGTAGAGAGGGGTTTCCTTGTCCTTATCAGCAATGTCGGGGTTGGCTCCCCTTTCCAGAAGGGACTGCACACAGATCACATTGTCAACCACCACCGCCAGGAAGAGAGGGGTCTGTTGCTTCAGTGTGCATCTGTCAATGACCTCTGGATTGGCTGAATCCAACATTTTGCAATCAATAAGAAAAGGGTGCAATCAGTTTCTAGTCTGAGTTGATATCAAATTTGTCTTCATTTAGCATGACATATTACACTTGCCGTCACATAACATTCACCTTCATATTACATGTTACAGTTTAAATGTCTTGAGGACAATAAACACCTTGCAATGGACCTCCTTCAAAACACATTTGAAATAGAGAATGAAGGGTGCTTACCCTTAAGTAAGATATCGAGGCATTCCTTTGTGCCGTGCACCGCAGCCTCATGCAGAGGTAACCACCCCAGCTTATTCCTCCCTGTCAGGGGAGCGCCTCTCTTCACCATCTCCCTCAGACTGCCCACAGATTTGGTTTTAATGGCTTTGACCACCGGGTCAAGAAACCTAGGAGAAGAAGGACGTTTATTTTGGACGTGTTGGATAGTGGATTTACTCTTGAAGTGTTTTTCTACGGTCATCCAGAATCGACCACAATCCCATCCATAAAACATTGATCGGAGGTTAAAACCAAATAAAAACATTTGAATATCTTTGGTGAATGTCATCGTAGTTGTTTGTGGAGGGTGAGGGTTTTGCAGAATGCACCTTTAAAGACGTGACCCCGTGTCAAGTGTTTCGAAATAGGTCTGCTCATAACGTTAAGAAAACCCTTCCGAGGGCCACGTGGGACGGACACACTTACTCTTCAGCCTCGGTGGTGACGTACAGCGTCCCGTCATACCTCCTCCATGCCACACAGCGCTCTCCTTCACCGCTGATGAAGCTGTAGCTTCTGGTGGCCTCCGATGTAGGTACGTTACGGAGAGGATCAAGTTTCATTATTTCCTGTATCGAAATAAAAACGGTTCAAAAACGGTTGATTGGGTTACACTTTCACAGTTTACATTTTATAATACAAACCAACCTTGATGTCACCATTGTTCATACACCACCACACACTGAATATACCCTTGACTTACTCCGTTCTAATCATGGAAATGAACAATGGACATAAACTCAACAAAACAAGTCAATACAAATGTATTCAGCCCATCTTTTAAAACTCAAATCCCAGACCCAATAAACGCCATCAAGGACACCCTACCAGAAATCTCAACAGACCTTGTATTCATTTTCAAATGTATGCGTTTTACAGTAGCTGGGTGCTAAAGCAACTTGTAGCGCATGTGCCGCTGCACTCCTACATAGGCACCTCTGCCGTGCATGCACTAAAATACATCGCCAAAGTAAGCTCACACAATTGAACGGCTAATGACCTATTACAGTAAGAACTCTATTTTTCATAACTGACTGTGTGCCAAGTGACTAATCCTATACAGCTGGTGGAGGGCCTCTTTCACACAGAGAGAAAAACACACATGCATCCCAATCTGCAGCGCAGACACTGGAGATGCTTGACTCTTCAACCCTCGGAAGATAAAATTAGGGTCTAGCTGGGCAACGCGGGAACAAAACGACCACAACCCTATGCCATGAGCTGGAAGACAACCAGCCCCCTCAAGTGTCTTAGAAGGATCTTTCTTGCCCGCTTTTATCCACACTGCAGTGGTTCCACTTTTGCGAAGATGCAAAGCGCTTCCTCACAGAGGATGTGCTGTTCCCGACACTTACAGGTTGTCTTTGTCCATCCAGAAAAGCACTTGAAGTTCGAAACTTAAAGTAGACACTCTAATCCCTGGCACACCTTAAGAATGTTGTTGTGAGTAAATATATACTGTGACCAGTGGAGGAGACTTTGGCAGTTAAAACATTGCATGGTTACTGTTCAGAGGGTGTGAATTCCAAAACCCCTCCTTCAGGTAATGGTGGGACACTTTTAGGGCTTCTAAAACAGGATTTACTGCCAACTCTTCAGAAGATGATGAAACAGGTGCAAAGGAAGAAACAACATGAGCATCATCTTAGTATTCAGACATAATGTTCTTTTTTATCTTTCATTTATTTTATTTATAATCAGTCCATTCTAATGTCAAGCGTTTGGTGTGTGTGCGCTAAACAATACACCCATATAAACAGAAACATAATTATTTCAGTAGTTTGATGTGAAGGCATATACTGTTGACATGTATTTAATCTATTTGAAATAGTTCCATCTTTCCTATAAGCATCATGAATCTCCCTTGGGCGTTATCTAAAATTGTTCATTTAGGATCTGAAGCACAAAGGACATAAAATGAAACAATAAAGGAAACAATCCAAATTGTATTTGACTTTGAATGAGCAAAACACTGCAAGACAGAATAAACCGAGCATGTCTTACCCAAACTCGTCAGACGGTTGAAATGAGCAGTCCAATGTGCTATTCTCCCAGGAGAGAGGCGTGTGATCATGTAGATCCTATGGCTCTGTGTCCTTTGCTGTTTCTCAGCTCTGACGGGCTAGACCACAGTTCTGGAACAAGACTCTCCCAAGGCTGATGGTTGTACTCCAGGAGGGATCATATATGACAGGTGCACATGCAAGACGAGCCGTCTTATGTTTTCACCTGTCAATCATCACAGGAAAGCCCCCGTGGATTTGTTTGATAGAAGTAGAAAAACTTTTACACAGTTATATGCGTGGGTTTTAAGACCGGCAAGTTTCCATTTCACATGAGTTACACACACTTTTGCTACAAAGAGTGAGATGACAACAGTAAGAGTGGGATAATATAACCTTAGCTATGTTGATGTGGTATGATAGTTCTACCAAGTAAAACTGCAGCACATAGCATGAGAGTCATACAGACTGCACTGTATATGTAAGGATGAGGTATTCAACAATAGCAAAAGGACAAAGCCGAAAGGTAACTACAGTACGGTATGTGCATTAATTGCAGACTGTTAATATGCCAGGCATACTTTACAATCAAGTAATGAGGCCACCAGCTTTAGTGTGGGAGTAACTGTACCTTTAACAATCTTCCCCCTCAAAGAAAACCCCTTCTTGTCTCCTTTGGGTTGCCATCTATTAAGTTTCATTTCCATTCAGAATGTGAAGGAGAACTGTTCAGTAATTCATCCTAGGACAATGTCCCATGTGCTTTTTCCACAAGATTTATGAAAAGAAGCATGGATCCGATGTTTTGATGATTATTAAGTTAGACAGTCTCTTCCTGAATCTGATACCATGCTTTCAGATCAATTGTATGTATAGTATTTTGGCTCCCTCAACAGGATTTTCTCAGAAATGCAAACTCACCCAGAATTTTCAAACATATCTAGGAACTCATAGGACCCTCCAGGAAAAGACACAAACAATGACTGGAATGTTCTTGACAATGATTTGAATGAAAGAGTCATGTGTGGATCCACTCAATAGTTGTATTTGTTTTATAACCAAACATGATATGATAATTACCGGTTTCAACACACATTGTGGTCAGTCCGTGGGATTTTAAAGTAAAATATAGAAGGTTGTCCAAAAATTTGGACATTAAAAGTGGTATATTTTTCACAAACCAACAACTGAAAACATGACATCTTCGTCTCCCATGACATCTTCTCTCATCACACAAAACACTTTAACCTGACCTCAGTATAAGGTGCACAGTACAAGGTGTTTAGCCTACTTAAACTGTACCAGTGCGATTCTGTAAACCTGTATTTGATAGGCCTACCAGAGCATTCTGAATTGTTCACACATTCTTAAAAGAACAGTCCAGAACCCAGACTGTAAACTTCAAACATTTAAAAAATATATTTTATGTACATATTTTGTACATCAAAAAGCATTTAAAATGCCCTAACAGAACTGTAATACTGTGCTTTCATTTCATACTAAACATCCTTGCATAGACAGACCTACACACCGTAAGATGCCTTCAATAGTGTTGGAGAGTGATTTTCATAGCAAGGACTGAGTTTAACCACTCAAATATTTGTACAAGGCCTTGCAAAGTATTCAGGCAACAACAAAAAAACGAAACCATTTACTTGTACATTTACACAGCAGGCAGGTCTTCGATATTGTGGCCTACTCACCAACACACTAATGCTACTACTACTTTGTCACTTTATCTCCACTGTTTCAAGTCCTATAAAATCACTTTACTCGAACAAACAACCACAATCCCATCCACAATCCCATTGCTGTGGCACACATTTCATTCACAAATTCAATTAAATATTCATTCCTGCTACTGTGGTTAACTACTAATACCTACTAACTACTTTGAACTACTCCAGTGCAAAGTCTTGTGTGCGCTCCTCGTGATTCATATACTTTACTAGTCTTCCAGGGAGAGGAAGTGTATGGATAAGCTTCAGTCTGTTGACTCCAAGTTGCTGACGGATATAGACCCTGCAGAGTTGCATTAGCGAACGGGGTGGCACTGGAAGAAAAATGACAAGAATGGCACAATGTTAAGCTTGTGTCAACGCGGGATCACTACCTAGCTGCTTGTACATCTGCACATACAACATGCACTGTGCAGTATTTGTTCAAAGTCTGTTTTAAGACACTCACCTGCTTTCTCTTTAATGACTTGCCAGTCAGGATAGCTATCGAGGTGCTCAAGAAGTCTTGAACAAAGCTTGACGTGACCCACATAGTCCAGGAGCACGTCGATGATGGGTCCAGCCCACCGACATACCGCTGGAGTGGAGATCATCTCACAGAACTGCAATAAACAGCCAATGGCAACAGATGAAGCTGTTCATGAAAAACATGAAGTGTGTAATTGCTATGTTCTGTGAGTTTATTGATGTCAAGGGAGGAGGGGAGTTCAGGGGACCCTTACTGTATGGGATCCTAAAGTAAACATCTTACATGGAGCCTGAGCGTTTATCATATCTATCAAATCAAAAACAAAGCAAGACATGTCCTCACCTGAACACAGGTTCTCGGGGCAGAAGTGTCTGTCCCATAGCGCAAGTCATCTCTCTCAGAGCGCAAGGTTTTGATCGGCGGGTGTTGATCGTTGCCATAGACGCAGTTGAAACAGGAGAGGGCGTCACAGCCGTTGTCCATCAGGTACTTAAGCATGGACAGGTACTTCATGCAGAACAGGATGGCTGCTGGGAAGGAGGTGGGGTGGGTGGGGATGTAAGCGTTGACGTTGGCTCCGTAATCCACCAGCAAGGTGACCGTCCTGATGCAGCCCTGCCTGACGGCCACCAGCAGCGGGTTGAACGTGTCGATGTTGGGATTCGCCCCGGCTTCCAGCAACATGGTTGCAGCTTCGATGTTGTTGTTGATGACAGCGAAGTAGAGCACCGTAGTGCGTCGGTCCTCAAACATCTTGGAGCGCTCGAGCGACAGTTCGGCGTTGACGTCGAAGCCAGCTTCGATCAGAGCTTCTAGGGCTTCGTCCCTGTTGCGTTCGGCGGCCAGATGAAGGGGACTAATACCTGTGCGGCGAACTCTGGCTTTGCTGGTTGAAGGGATCAGCATGGATACAATGCTGAAATAATTTTGAGATGCAATGAGAGAAATAAGAGGCATTCGTTTGAGTGGTAGTTCTCTAATGGTTAGAGTTGGAAAACTTGGTACATTACAAAATAATAATGAGAATTACCATATTGTCTGAGGGTCTATTTCCACACATAAATTAAGTTGTGTAGGTTTACTAATAGTAGTCAATCACACAAGAACACGTTACATTTATACCCACCTTTTGAGACATGGAAGACATTTATTTGATTTTATAAATAGATTGTATGTATAGGCCTGGATATGTATAGATTGTTGCTGTTGCAGTAGGCCTACAGATTTTTTGCAGACACATGGGAAGTAATGGGTTGAACCTTGAATGTTAAATCAACTGATTGAGTGTAAACAAATAAATCACTCACATCAATAATAATACAACCTAAACGTTGACAGACAAAGCCATGACGAATGCCTGTTATGGAATTACAGTGTTGTTATGGTACAGCCAAACCATGCGCTTCAGAAGCAATGGTTTATAAAATCACTTTTTATCTTTTTTGTTAAATTTGTATCTGGCATAGTAACCTTTGGCCAAAGGCACTTACTTAAAGGACTTGTCATAATTGAGGCATTCAAAGGTCAGGATACTTTTTCTGTAAATAATGCAAGATTATCAGACATACCTGCTTCAAAAGAAATCTAACCTCACTCATGTTTTTGAGTGGAATCATCTAGTTGGAAGTCTAATGACAGCAAAACTGATATTGTTGGAACAGTAAGAATAATATAAATACATTAAGATACAAACAAATAAACACATCATTTCACAATTGTATTTGCCCATGTGTTGCCCTTGTGTTGAATCCAATACAACCAATACAACTCAATCTAAAATATTAAGAGCTTATCTGGTTTGCATGTATATGTGCAGGAAAAATTTATGGAAAACCCCCAATAATGCAGTTGTACATGAATCAACAATTATGTTCCTCAATATTTTACAACCAAGTAGGCCATGATTAGAAAAACTCTCAGTCACAGGTACTAGTTTCCCACAATCCTAGAGAACCTGTAAGTCGCTCTGGATAAGAGCGTCTGCTAAATGACTAAATGTAAATGTAACACAAGCCAAAGAAACTCACCCATCAGTCCCCCGCTGGGCAGCGATGTGAAGAGGCAGCAGTCCTGTTTTTCCGGGTCTGTTGGCATCGGCGCCCCGAGAAATAAGGAGCTCCACCACGTCCTCGTGCCCGTTCTTCGCTGCCTCGTACAGAGCCGTGGCCCCATCGGCAGCCTGGCTGTTCACATCCGCACCTACACATACAGCGCCACGTTTCATCGTCTTCCATCCGTGGCAACATCGGCCATGGTGCTGCGCACTAAGTGCTACACATCGTTTTGGTGAGTGTGGCGCGTCTGAAACTGAATATCTCCATGCTTTTCAGTTGGCGGAAATGTAACGAAACCCCTTCTCGAACAAAGGTAAACGGGATATTTGTGGAGTGCACGTTTAGCAGGAGCTTTGACGTTTGACAACATTCTGTAATAAATGTTCATGAAACATCCAGTGCTTAAACCTCACACATGCTGAGATCCTCAAACTCGTTATGCACGATTGGTATGGAACAACAATAGGCATAGGTCATAATATAACGTACCATTTTTTAGGAGAAAGCCCAATGTTTCAACTCGTCCACTCTGAGCAGCAGTGAAGACAGGAGAGATGCCGTAGATGTTGGTTGCACTTAACTTGGCTCCAGCCTTCACCAGCATCTCACAGATCTCCACACTGTGGTGACCCACGGCCTCGTGGAGGGCTGTCCATCCCTGGATACACTGCTTGTTCACCGTGGCACCGTGGTTCAAAAGCATAGCCACAATCGCAGCGTTTTCCCTCTCACAAGCTGTGGAATTGTGATAGAGTCTGTGTCTAAAGACCAATCAAGAGTCATGATCTTTCTCCACTGTTAGTATTAGTCCACCCATTCTCCGTGTTTACTGTATTACGGTACACGTTCAATTATAACCTAAGCCTAGTAGGCATTTCATTGTAGTCAGTAAACATTTCATGTTCAGTGCTATTGTATGCATGCCTTCCCCAGAGCTTTCTGTTTGTCAATGACCTAATCCAATACCAACTCTTGTCAAATGCCGATGTCTTTAGCAGTACTCCACATCAGTTTGTACAGAAACAAGGCTATGTTACACTGTTAGCAAAAAGATGGACTCTTGGCTTAAGGTTTTGTAAAGGCTGTGTGTAATGCAGTGTGTAGTGCAGTTTGTAATGCAGTGTGTAGTGCAGTGTGTAGTGCAGTGTGTAGTGCAGTGTGACATCCACCTTTGTACAATGCTGTCTCCCGGTTTTGGTTCATCACTTCTGTGTCGGCCCCTCTCTCCAGCAGTGCCTTCACACAATCCACATGATCTCTGCCAACCGCCAAGACGAGGGCGGTCTGATCTTTCAGGGTGCGTTTGTTTATCATACCGGGTTGTGCTTGTGGAGTGATGACATGCGTAGAAGAGAAATAAACATTGCAAAGAATACCTTAGAAGCACCACTGGCCATCAAGTAAAGCCATTGCACCCCAAAAGAAACTAGTAGAGTGGGGTATTCTACAAAAACAAAAACATGTTATCATATGCAGCTCCAAGTGATTTCAAAATGTCTATTCTACAGGAGGTGGACCCAAACTCATGTCCTTAGTGTAGTACACTTACCTACCAGGAGGATCCTGAGGCATTGGGTTTGACCAAAATATGCAGCCTCGTGTATTGGTAGCCACCCGTGCTTGCTAGCCACCAGCCAACTGTTGCTGGGTCGTTTAACCATTTCTCGAACAGCAGCCGCATCTCCATCATATATTGCTTTGATAAGGGGTTGCAATTCTCTAATAGGAAAACATATTCATCATCCATTTGCCTCTTGACCTAGTATTCTGTAGATCACACACAGCAATCTGAAGAAAGTTCAGATTGTCATGCCGATTGTCAGGGGACGAAACTCAGTTGAACAAATGTGGTCATTAAATGATTATTTATTATGATTAAATGTGTATGTTTTATTGTTAGAATGTACTGTACTGGGACATGCCTTTTCCTACTAAGATTGCAACATGGAAAGAGGGTGAAAACAACACAATTTCATAAACATGATGTTTCTGCATATTTACCCTTTCAAACTGCACATTGCTATTAAGATATGGCTGTTTGCTAATGAAGCGCCTGAAGGGGCAGAACTCACTCCTCTGGTTCAGGTGCGACCTGAAGGGTCCCATCGTATCGGCGATATCCAACCATGCGCTTTCCGTTGCCCGTGATAAAGTGACTCACGTCGCCGTCTAATGCATTCCTGCTACAGGAGAAGTTAGATTTATTTAGTCATATTCTTGGATTTAATCTCTTCAGATAATGAATTTCCAACTGTTAACTAACTGCCAGTTCATTCCTACAGTAACCTAATTGCCCTGCTGATATGCATAAAGTGCAATGTTCTTTAGCAATCCTAACACCAATCCTACAATCCTATTTACATCATGGTTTCCAGTCTTCTGCTGTGTTTTAATTTAGTAAAATTATGAAAATATGATGTTGAATAACATAATAGATGATGATATTATCCAGAAATTCTAAGCTAAACTAAAGATAAAGCATTGGGATTCTGCATATTTATTTCCCTCCTGTAGTGGCATATGAACCTCCAAGAAAGTGCGTAGAAGCCATTGGACACAGTCCCAAAATGCTTGCTGGCCAGGGGCAAGTGCCACCAAGAGAACTTGGAACAGGTGGTCATCATGTGGCTCGCTGAGACAGTCCAGCCAGCCAGGGAGACAAGTGTCGAGTAACAGCAACTGATACTTGAAGCTTGACAACTAGCAAGCTAGCAGTTAGCGAGGTAAACACACAAGCTGAGCCGTTGAAAACGCTGTGCAAGTAGTGACCTCATTATTGATTGAAAAAGCCTTTCTCATGCATTCATCTGTAAACAATGTTGGACATAAGAATTACATATGGATAGATAACTCTGGGATCAAACCAACATTTTTAGATGCAGATGCACTGCATTTGCTTTCTCACAAGAACGGGTGAAATGCGCTGCAGAAAATAAACGTGTCATTGGCAACCCTTCTAACCATGCCATGATTTCATTTGATCTGGGGGTCAGATGGATGAGCGGTTAGGGAATCGGGCTACCAATCAGAAGGTTTGCGGTTCGATTCTGGCTGCGACAAATTACGTTGTGTCCCCGGGCAAGGCACTTCACCCTACTTGCCACGGGGAGAATGTCCCTGTACTTACTGTAAGTCGCTCTGGATAAGAGCGTTTGCTAAACGACTAAATGTAAAATGTAAATGTAAAATGTAAATCTAGTTTGGTAACCATTAACAGTCTACTGAAAGTTAGCCAGTTCACTGCAAATGTTAAAATGAAAATGAATGTGCGACTAAGGATAAAAATACAGTATACCAGTGTTAGAAATATTTTTCTCATGGGAAGCGACACGTACGAATTAAGTACATTGGCAGGGGGGTTATGACTGCAAAGTTGAGGGGCCACAGGTGGATTGAGCTGCCTTGCAGGGAGGGGAGGATTCAGCTGCCTTGCAGGTGGATTGGTCCTGTTCTGGACCATGGGCGTTGTGTTCAACTCAAGCGTTGAACCGGCAGTGTGGGCATCGCTGAGGCTGCGTTCAATAGCCAGCTGCATCAGGTCATCGTCTGACAGGTTGCTGTAGAGACTGTAGTCATCAAAGCCGAGGGAGAGACCCGGTGCACCAGGCAGGGACACGCTGGCTACCGCCATGTTGGATCTGAAGTGATGAAGTTGAGAAGGAAACCTGTATGTCAGGAAATACGACTCACACTCAAGAGGTGTACACTCCGAGCATTGCTGCATGTTAGACTAGTCTGTTCTGCTGTAGGACAGACCGGTAATTTATAAAGATTGAAAGGGTATTGGCCACTGAACTGTAGCTGTACATCTGATTTAGATATCAATCCATATGTTTATTTTAGCACGATTTATGTTTGTACTATTACACATTGTGCAATTATATTAGGATGGTTTGCCTTGATTGATCTTGCCTTGATTGATCTTGCCTTGATTGATCTTGCCTTGATTGATCTTGCCTTGATTGTTTATGCACTACCTGTTCTAGCCACAGGGAACTTAAATCACATTGTACCAAACTTCTGAGTGCAACTGTTCAGGCACATGCTTATTTGCGCTTGCCAACCTTTGGAAATGTAGGACATGCCAATCATGTAAAATAACTTGTTGGGCAGAATGTTAGACTGGTGGGATGCAATGGGTTTGAACATTGCTGTTGGTTGTAGTGGATTAAGCTGCCAATAGTACTGAAAGGCCCAGACTTGTTGCAGTACTTCTACAATACTGCAACTACAGTAATTCTGTGTTGCCACAAAATATTAAACAAGCACTGCAAATGAATAACACTATGTAGGTGCTTAAAGTGCTTTTAAAGTAATAAACATACTTTATTTCATGCAGCAGACTTTCTGTCTGTTCAGGGAGTTCTTTTCACTGTTGGTACATCAATTCATTCCACCATATTCATTAAAGTAATCAATGTTTAATAATTAAAGTATTAGCACACTGTAGCCTTCACAGAAGTCACCTCAAATTCCCCCTGGCGTCCTATTTCTGGGCAGCATATCATTTGTGAAACTTAAAACATGTTTTGGAAGCCATGAGGTAGTGGGACTCAGTCCGGCCCATTGGATAGTCTACTGGGTTCAAGTCCTCTTACACATATCCCTTGGCCTGAAAGGCACAGCACAGCATATAAATAGAGCCCTGCAAACCTAACACCCATGGGTCACAGAGCAAAGAGCAGTATTTGTCTTTAACAGTTTACTCACAGGTTTAAATTCTGTCCAAATGGCAGACGGAACCTACAAAGGTAGGACTTAAGTCACAACATTACTCTCCACTGAAGTTGCGAGTATATTCCATTGTGGATAATGAACACTAAATATGAATTTACAAAAGAGAGACTATAATTCAAATATAGTAATAAAGTTAGTTATGGCAATGCATGGATGACTTAAATGTCTCAACTTGCATTCATATTAAATTATAAATTTGCAATAGGGGCATATATTGTGCACATCTACTGTAAAATACTCCAAGAAGAATAACCCTGCTCGAAAAAAAACGGTTTATGCATGCTGCGGTATTGCAGAATCATTCACAAAGAAGTGGAAATTGAGATGAATTAGATTCTTACCTTTCCTGATCCTTCCCTATTGTTCTCCAAAGTCACAGCTTAGAGTCTTGCCCCTTGAGGTTAATCCCTCCTGTGTGTGACTGCTCCTCCAATAGTACTTCGTCAGCAGAGGTTTGCGTTTCTAAGACCGCTTGCCCTCTGCGCCACTGTTGATGTTATATTTCTGGAGGCTGCACATGATACCCCCAGGGTAGTGGTCCAAGTTTTCTCCGCCTTCCCCTCCACCTCTGCCTTAGTGCGTCTTGCTCCTGGGGGGAGATGGGAGTTCACATTTCACAAAACCATGCATTGGAATTGGCAAAGGACATGAAGGCATGGTAGGTTCTTGTAAAGACTTACATGATGTTATTGCTTGGTATATTCCTCCTGAGCTAATTCTTCATCACAGCTTGGTATGTTTTTTCACTAGAGTTCAGTACTTAAATATTAGCTCTTGTTTTAATAAAATGGGCGGCGCTGCACTGGTTGCGAGTTGTGCTTTATGTCAGTGATCTTGTGTCGAGTTACAGCACAATCCATTAACAACCAGCTGGGGTGCACAGGGAGAATGCCTGCTCAGTATTTTTAGACAATCAAATGCTTGGAAGAAGGTTCAAGTTTACAGACAAGGTTACCCTCTTCTTTTGTATTGGCAGGACAATCTGCACGTGTTATTTTCCTTCCAAGCAGGTCCCATTGTCTTTTTGGCATAAGGCCGCTGATATCTCACTGGTTAGATTCTAGAATGCCACAAAACTGGAGTAAACGCCACAGTGAGACTTTGGCTGACAGTTCAGGGTCAGTTAGAACGTTCACACTTTCAGTTAGTTGTGGTGCACTGCTTGTTCAGTTAGAAGAGAAATTACACACAGCTTGATAAATGATGTCATGTTCCATCTGTCTTACAAATACATCTGCTTGTGTGGATGTGTTCATTTATGCAACTAAATGTAAGGAATTTAATTGGTAGTTTTAAGCAGTCTTCCATTTGAGACAGAGCAGGAAGCACTCAGAGTAACCATGGCAAAGTGAAAAAGTGGTGATTTAATGAACTCCACACAGAAAACCGGTACAAACAAAGCAGTCAGGCTCAGAATCCAGGGACATTCAAAAGATCAAGACGCCAAAAACAGAATCCTAAAAACAACTGGAAAAAATGGGGGTCAAATAACAGGCAAGGGTCTGTACAAGAGGATAACACTGCTGGTAAACACTGGAAAGGCACAGGACAAATCCTGTCAGGATTTGTCAGGGAACAGAGCAGAAGACAGGGTCTACAGTATTTACAGAGTCAATGGGCGGAGAACAGGTGAAGCGAGTCATGTGGTCTCAGTCTGTGTACTGACACCATTGTTTTATTGCAATATCATGGTCATTACAGTTGCAGTGGCACCAAACCACCAAGTTGCATTCATTTGATGGATAGTATCAAGAGTTCTGTTCTTTTGTCACATGGCTTCTTTTGATGGATGGCTCCCTAAATATAGTCTTACCCTCCAGACTGAAGCATCAAGTTCTTCAAAAACATTTTGAGAGGCTTGTGAAATAACTGGCTTAGAAGAAGGGTATACTTTCATTTGTAACAGGGATTCTTTTGCTGCCATGGACTGACTTATTCAGGCATGGAACATGAACTTTTGCATAAAAGGAAACTTAGTATTTGTAGCTTTACATAACACGTTCTTTCCGGATCTAAGGGAACTCTTTTGTTCCATTTTCAAAGCTGAAATGTGTTTTCCTTGTGAAAAAAAGTCCCCCAAGATACCCAAAGCTTTATTTACAAATGCAAAAATTTAAAAGACCACATAAAGTTATTTGTGTAGTTTGATACAATCATTACAGAAGTATAAGATGACAATTCTGTTGGTATTCCAAGATTTGTTACAACAAGATTTCGAGCATGTTCCTGGACCATTAGACATAAGACATCATCTTATCTATCTGTATACAGTATGTTCCACCAATTAATGATCTAGTGTCACTTTTACTATTTAGCATACACTTTATTGAGCCTGTAAAAACATATTGCCTTAATAGTACATTTGCTCAGTCTTACACAATAATTTCAAAATATAAACTCACAATTTGTTTTTGATCAAAGTCAGACATGTAGATGTGCACAGACTATTGTTGGCTTTTGTCTGTTGATCTGGATATGATGTGTTATTTAACCGCATCATATGAAAGATCTAATTATTTTTTATGTCATAGTTAAGGAACTTGATTAGACTTCCTGGAAGAGGCAAAGAGTTGATGTGCTTCAGTCTTTGGGCTCCCATTAACTGTCGAATCATCATCCTGGAAAGGTGCATCAATGGGCGGGGTGACACTGGAAGTACAAGACATTGTTGTACTTTTGTGATTCATGACAGGTATCATATGCACAAGAAAGCTAAAGAGATCAAATATTTTGACACCGCTTGACTTGATTAAATCATCTGGAATTTTTATTTAGCAAATGCCATTCTCCAAAGCAACGCACAGCACGTGGGGGATTTTTACCTGTGACCTTTTGATCGGCAATTCAATCTCTAACCACTGAGCTATACTTTCCCCTAATATTAATCCGACACAAAATACATGAATATGTGTATTTCTTCATAAGGGTTAGTACAACCACATATTAAAAGTACCACATTAGCCACCCTTCTATCACTTACTTGCTTTGTCCTTAACATCAGACCAGTCATCGCAACTATCGAGGCGCTCCTGCAGTCGGGAGCACAGTTGTACATGACCCACATAATCCAGGAGAACAGATAGGATTTCTCTCGTCCAGGGGTGCACAGACGGCTCAGACATGGCATCGCAGAACTGTGAATCAGGGACTTCAATCAAAATCCAACGAAAAACCATTCGACCCTCCCACCGACCACGAGCACCTGCAGTCGATTGTCACGAATCAACCTACCTGGAAATAACGTGTAGGCGACCCGTTGGTGCTGTGGCTGTCATAGATGCTCTGCGTTATTTGAACAGGAGGGTGCGGCCTGCTCCCATACATGCAGTCGAAGCAGGATACGGCATCACAGCCACTGGTCAACAAATACTTGAGTGTCGACAGGTACTTCATACAGAACACCAACACGAATGGGAAGGTGGACGGCTGAGTGGGGTTGTGTGCATTGACGTTAACGCCGTGCTCCACCAGTAAATGAATCATTTCGGTGGGACCCTGCCGAACCGCAACAAAAAGGGGGTTGACCGTGTCCAGGTTTGGGTTAGCTCCTGCCTCCAGAAGCATGGTGGCTGCCTCTACGTTGCAGTTGTAGACTGAGAAATAGAGGGCTGTTGTGCGCCTGTCTTGAAACATCTTGGACTGATCGTCGGACAACTGAACGTTCACATCAAAGTCAGCCTCTATCAGCATCTCCAGCATGTTGTCCTGGTTGCATTCGGCTGCGATGTGCAGGGGGCTAATGCCACATTTCTTAACTTTGGTCATGTTCGTGGCAGAGATCAGCATTTGCACGATACTAGAGAAAGGATACACACATTTTATGCAAAGAGAGTCACTTTACAGTCAAAACAGTCCACCAGGATTAACACCTTGAGCAATGATTGACGGCCATGACTGAAGGAAACGCCTCAATGACTACCCACCTTGGACGTCCATTCCGGGTAGCGATGTGAATCGGCAAAATGCCAGACTTGGTTTCTTTATTTGCATCCGCTCTCAGACCCAGAAGCAGCTTCACAGTTTCTTCACAACCATTCTTCGAAGCTTCGTAAAGGGGTGTGGCCCCATCGCTTGCCTGGGAGTTCTTGTCAGCACCTTTCATAGGAACACATACTGTACACAAGAATGCAGATATACTCTACGGTATACTTTCTACAGATGCCATATCTAATTTATACATTGAAATTCTTTCACATTTATGTATGTATTATTTGTAAAGATAAGTAAATAAGATCGGTTGTGACATCACTGGGATGGGAATACTAGATTGACTTTGTAAACCCTGGACAGACTCCAATGTGACTGCAAATCACATCTGTAGTCAATATATCCAACAGATAGTTACTTGGTTTCAAAATACTGTCGATAAATAATTACAATTGTAATGAGATTTTGTATATAAAGTATGTGTAAATCTGTGTCGCACTCACCATTTTCTATCAGAAAGGTTAAGATGTCTGTTTGGCCATTCTGGGCTGCAGTAAAGAAAGGTTTGATCCCGTTCACATCAGATCCATCAATCTTGGCACCGGCCTTCAACAGCTTCCTACATATCTTCTGATGGCCCAACCGGGCCGCCTCATGAAGAGGCGTTTGTTCATACTGAACACCCTTGTTCACCGTGGCCCCGAAACTGAGAAGGATCTCCACAATCTTCTCACTTGCGTTCGCGCATGCTAAAAATCGAGCATCAACATTTAAACGTTTTCAAATATTTGGAATAAGTAAGGTCTAAAAAGGGGAACGCCCACAAACATGATGGCTGTACTTCAGGAGAAGACAGCACCTTACCAGGAGTACATTAAATCACCGAGTCATTACAGTCAGTGAAAGAGCATATCAAAATACCTCTGTAGAGGGGAGTTTCCCGCTGCGTGTTGGGGATGTTTGGATCGGCTCCTCGCAGCAGAAGGCACCTGACGCAGGCCACGTGGGTAGAAGAACAGGCCAGGTGGAGAGGGGTCTGTCCAGTCAGACTGCGCTGGTTCACCACCTCCGGATTGACTGCAGGAACCATGAGTGAAGGGTTCTCTTGAGAATGTGGGACACATCCTTTCGCCGACAAGATGATTCACGTCAACGATATGGATCATTTCCATGTATTTGTAACTCATTTTCATTTCAGTTTCAGTGGAATGTCCAATAAGTGTACTGTAATGAGCCTTTAATGAATGATTCACAATGAAATTGGATTGGGAAAAAAATATAGCCCTGACAACTGGGTGTTTGTTTCCAAAATATCGCTCTTCTTTCAACTTTACCGTCTAAAAAGAGATTGAGACATTCCTCTTGACCATAATAGGCAGCCTCATGAAGTGCTATCCAGCCGTCAGTGAATGGTTTGATGAAAACACCGGGATTGCTTATTGCTATCTCTTGCAGAGTCTTCATCTGTCCATGTTTGATCAGTGACATGAGAGGACTGTAGTCTCTACAGGTTGGGGAAAGATGAAGGAAAATAACATTTCAGGTGACAGAACCTATAAACCCTAAACCAATTGTTTTTTTCCTCCAAAATGCTGATTACAAATACAACACTAGTTAGGTGTCATTTTATTGGTCATTGTCTTGATGTACAGTAGATAGGAATGGTGACCTGTGTGTCAACGCTCCCTGTGTGAATTCTATAGTGTGATGAGTCATGCACAACACAACTGCCCCCCATGCTTGCAACAACATGCTCTAAAACACCTCTTTTCTGTCAAGGTAGGTGAGGGATAATGTTGAAACACTTACAGAGGAAGTGATGGTCCGGGGTTTGCAGACGATGGGATTAACATTGCATTGTTTTCTGGTTCATAATCTGGTGGTGGACTGTTCGTATCAAAGTAGTAACTGTATTTTGTTTCACTGTTTAGTCGAACACGTCGGTTTGGCTGATTCTCGACAGCGGGTTGCCTCTGGACAGCACTGGTCGGGATGCGATTTTCAGTGAGGCTGCGTTCAATAGCCAGCTGCATCAGCTCATCGTCAGATAGTTCGCTGTAGAGACTGTAGTCGTTGAGGTTTGCAGTGAGGCCTGCCCGGTCCTGTATGTACATTCTGGCTACAGCCATGATGGATCTGGATTGAGCAAAATACATGTTTCACTGCTTAATACCACTTGCATGTGAAAGGTGGGATAAAAGCAAGAAATGAACACATTTTATTGACTGAACGTAAATGTTAGCAGGATAAGCCATTTGAAAATACATAGTTACGAGGTTCACAGGTTTTAGAAATACATTTTAACAGGCTTTTGTTATGATTACAATCATTTCTTTCATTTAGATCCATGTACACTTTTTTACTGAACATGACTTTCAGAGGTGGAAGTACATATTTATGCATATAGCTGTTTTAACAGAAGTTTTAATTCCAGGAAATGTACTCTATACAGTATATGAATACAAGATATTAATTATAAGCCTTTTGATTGACAGTACCCAATTGTTTACAGTGTTTATTATGAATTTCCTTAACAATAGTACATTTAATGTTTACTTAAACAAAAGTGTTGTAGTTTTGTGTTGGAAAACATTTAAAATGTATTATACTTTTATGACATGTTCAGTATTTTGTTGGAGTAAGATTGTAACACTTTTTAAGAGAACTTCAAAGTCCAACAGCTGCAGACTGATGCACAAGGAATCGAATATGTATTATGTACTCACATTTTCTCTTCATGTGCAGTCAAACGACCTTGGCATGAGTAGAATACAATCCTTGTATATAGGTGTGAGGTAATAAAAGATTTAAAACGTCCTTGACTGTGTGTGCTCTTTCTGTTGAGTGAAGGAAGGCAGCAGTTCCACTGAATATGTCATCTTCCAAAGGGGTTTGATTTCACCTACCTAGTTTTGCTTGTGTCACACTTGGTGAAAGGAACATCGTTTGTCGGGCATGAGATAGAAGATGCTGATCCTTCCAATTTTCCGAGTGAGAGTAAAAGTTGATCTCTCGTGCCAGATGGGAACTCCCTGTCAGCTGCTGTTCGTCGTGTTTATGTTTTTTCTGTACAGCGATGTAACGAGACTACGGGGGAAGGCAGTTGTTCATTTGTAAAACTTTTGCAAAAAAAGTTTTTATTCGATGCCAATGTCATGTAAAGGTTTGACAGAAAAGTAGCAAAACGAAAATTGCACAACAACAAAAACTTAACACCTTCTGAATGTAGGAAATGTGCACTCCTTTTACACTGTCAAAGACCAATATGCACGAGTAAACTTACGTCAGTTCTGCAGATAAAACCAAATGTACAACTTTGGAAGTATCATGTATTAGAGCACTGAATTCCATGACACAAACATGACATCGTAATCATGGGTCATTTAAAGCTCACATTCCCTTTCTCTCTATTTTAAGACGTATGTTTGTATCTGTTTCAATGTACTAGATGACCCCAACGTACCCTGTGATGCCAGTGTCTTGGTGGACACCTTGAGCATTTCAGTGCTCATAGGAATATGGATTGCTCCTATCTAGTGAGCAGGGAGCTAAACCTGTCAGACGAGCCGCAGTTATTGAACAGGAACTAGGCACAACTCACAACAGAACACCCAAGGTGGCTCCAAAACCTCAGTGTCAATTGCGCAACTTTGGATGTATCCACTTTTCTACCAATTGCACTGTGCCACATCATTCTAGCCAGAATGTATATACCTTCAGGGGGCACTTAGATAGCTCATGTTCTCAATTTTCACACATTTCCTCTACGTATGAGAGTGGGGAGGTCCTTCACCCGGTGCACTCCCACCTGCTCAAAGATCCGCAGCCGACACAGCTGCATCAGGGGACATGGAGGAGCTGGGACACACAAACAGGACCACAACTTCTACATTGCGACCAATGATGCCATACTTGACATGAATCGTTGAGTGATTCTACCAAGATTTTCATCATTTGCATGGGCCGTTTGTATGTGCTGTATCTCTACGCGCATCCACAATTGGTTTGAATGTGTAGATTTGTAATGGTTAGAGAAAGAGATTGGTGTGTTATTAGGATGTCATTGTAAAATTACAGAGCTGTTTTCCTTCAAGTATGTTCAAGCACCAAAATAAATCAGCTGACTTAATGCACTGAAAATTGCAGATAATTATAGAGGTGGATGTATGCTCTTGGTTTTCAAAGACTGTGTAAACAATGTGTTTGGTTCACAAAGTGGTCATTCTGAATTATCACACACTCAAGCCCCACTCACTGGCTTTATCTTTTATGTGCACCCAGTGTTCATAGCCGTCCAGATGTTCAGTGAGTCTGGAGCACAGCTGGACGTTCCCCACATAGTCTAGCAGCACGTCTATGATTGGTCCTGCCCAGCGGCAGACCGAGGGACTGGAGATGATGGCACAGAACTGTGAAGAAAGTTTGTAAGCTTTGTATAATTTTGTACTGATGATCACTCACGTACTCTGATATTACACCACGTCATCTTTAGTACCTGTTCATTTAGGTAAATCCGTCTTATTCTGGGATTATTATTAAGTGAATGGTGTCCGCCACCCAGTTGGATTGATGTTTGTCAAGAACATTGAAGCGTTCAGTGGGGTACAGCGTGATGTCTGAACTGAATGGCACGTTCTATACTGTACCTCTAGACAGGAGCCCATGTTCACTTGAGGCCTATACTGTGCTTCAGTATGTCCTGACACGAGCTCTGTGATGGCGGGATGTGGCCCCTCTGCTCACACTCAAAACAGGAAGTGGCATCACAGCCGTTGTCCAATAGATACTGCAGCAGGGACAGACGGCTATTGCATATCATGACTGTGACAGGGAACACGGTGGGAAAGTTGGGCATGCGGACGTTGACGTTTGCCCCGTGCTCCGCCAATGGGGCGACTAGCTCGGTGCATCCTCGCCTCACAGCCACCAGTAAAGGGTTAAAGGTGTCGAGGTTGGGGTCGGCGCCAGCCTCCAGGAGCATGGTGGCAGGCCTCTACGTTGTTGTTGGCGATGGCGAAGTAGAGCGCCGTCGAGCGCCGGTCTTCGTACAAACAAGAGCGTTCAGCCGACACCAGGGAGTTGGTGTCGAAGCCGGCCGCGATCAGGATCTCCAGGGCGTCGTCATTGTTGTGTTTGGCGGCCAGGTGAAGGGGGCTAATGCCGCTGAGACCAACCAATTTCCTGCTGGTGACCGGGACCAGCATGGACACGACTCTGGATGACATGAAAAACAAAACAAAATAATATTCATGCTGCAAAGCTTCGGTCACATTGTACAAGATTTTTTTATTTGATTTTTGATCATGGTGCACGTCTCACTCAACAGTGGTCCATTTATTATGGTGTGCACACTAGACAATTAGACTAGATGTGTGACTCGATCACATCTTATATTCTGCATATTCGTAGTGGCCCTCTTGAGCAACTATATGAAGAGGCAGGAGTCTCTCCCTGCCAGGTTTGTTGGGGTCTGCATTCTGGGAGAGCAGGAGCTGAACAACCTTCTCATGGCCGCTCCTACATGCTTCACAAAGGGCTGTAGTCCCATCACTTACCGCAGTGTTTATATCAGCACCTAGAGCAAGGGACCATGCAGAATAGGATCAAAGGGGAACCATTTCTATATGAACAATACATGAAGTGTATTTGAAGTGCCTGTTTACTTCTGCCTTTCTTGGGCATGGCAAGGTTCACATCAGGAGTGTACATACATGTTACTCGTGTTGTGACTCGTCTTCCTACACTCACTCCAAATCTACAAACTGTCCAGCGTCAGAATACCCGGATGTGCATCTGGGATCTTTGTGAAACCTACCACTCTCGACGAGAAATCGGAGGGCGTCCAATTGGCTGCCCTGAGCTGCGAGGAAGAGGGGAGTGATCCCGTTGAGGTTCGCCGGGCTGATCCTCGCAGCATCTCGCAACACCTCCACGTCATCGCGGCACACAGTTTGATGCAGGGCCGTCCAACCGTAGATACACGTGTTGTTCACCTCAGCCCCATACCTCAGGAGCAGCCTCACCATGTCCACATGACCTCCCTCGCAGGCTTGGAGCAAGCAACAGCAGTGATGGGTTCAGAGAGAAATGGATTGCGTGGCATTACAAATTTGACAATCCCCTTTCAAAACAAACAGATACTAATGGTAGATCCAGATGATGAGGAACTGAATGTAGACTTTTGATGCAGCTTTTGTATTTCACATGGTGATTAAACACTGCCCCCTTAAAACCCTGTGTAGATGATTATTCTTCAGATTAGACCCTTTACCTGTGGCGAGTGGTGTTTCTTTTTCTTTGTTTGGGGAGTTTGGATTAGCTCCCTTCTCCAGGAGACATTGAACACGGTCCACTTTGTTCCTGGCAACAGCCAATAGGAGAGGAGTCTCCCCTCTCAACGTCCGGTAGTTGATTTTAACTTCACGTGTGTCTTTCAAAGGCAAAACCAGACACCGATACAATTATTGAATTAGGAATTGTAGAATGACTCTCATAATAGTTCCACTGCATTGGTTTTGAAAAGCTTGAGAGGTGTTTTATGTTGATGTAAGTGGGACAGTGGTGCTAGAGGGTTGCATGTTTTATTAAGTAATTCTCTTCAGGGTCAACTCATGGGCTATATTAGCTATTGGTGGCAACAGAGGGGTGCACATTTGGGGGGAAATCAGTCCCCTCAAGTTCACCTGCCAGTAGAATATTCAGGCATTCTGCATGGCCGGAGTAGGCAGCTTCATGCAGTATGGTCCAATCTTCATTGTCTGGTGTTGTCAGACATCTCTTAGGAGTCTGTAAAATAGCTTTTAAAGCAGTTGCATCACCATTCAAGACAGCTGCCAACAATGGATCCTCATCTCTACATGGAAATGTAGAAAATGGTTATAACACAATGTTCCCGTGATATTGTGGGCAGGTAAAACATGTGAAAGGGTGATAGGACAGCAAGTATAGATAGTTCTGTGGTAGGCGGATACAGTGAGGGATACATACATCACCAGATCCACTGAGAATAGCATGAGGCCATTTAAGCTTTGCCATTGAATAGCTTGCTTCCCATTGTTGTCCCTGCGCAGTGCAACACTGAAAGATATATAAAAATACTTCCTCTTACAATGCAATACTTCATTGCAGGTCGTAGTGACATGTCTAATCTGATTTGTAAAATCCATGCAACCTTCAAACAGGAAAATATTTGATGTTACAGTGGGTGGGGGATGGGAGTGCCATGCATTCTCAGTTGAATACCAATGATTCAGAGAGTGGAAAACAGCCAAGCAGAAAGTATTTCCCCCTAACCAGTAAAGCTAATCTATTACACTTGGTGTTGCCTAACCCTAGTCCTTGTTCCAACCCTAACCCCAACCTGTACCGTGAACTGGGACTGCACAGAAAGGTATGATAAATGCAATACCTAGCAAATGGAACCAAATAGATTGTGAAAGTTCCTACAGTAAAATTGGGCTGAATACTACAGTGCTACTGCTATCAAAATGAGACATGGTGCCATTGGATCATGTAAGGATATGACCTATCATTTGGACTACAGAAGAATTTTGTTTTCCCCTTCACTGGCATGTGCTATTCAGAGGAAAGGCAGTGCCCAAAAGAAGGCTGCGTACTTCTATATACTTTGACTGGGCACAAACAGCTGTCACAGGAGTCCAATGGCCTCATATGATTAAGCTTGATGTAGAATCCCACAGGGTGTCTGTTGTCAGTAAGTGTACTGTGTTTCCATGCCAGTCAAATTCCAAGTAAAAAATAAACCATGCGATTGGCAAAGTAGGGCATGTGACTACTGATGGCAGCAACAAAAAGTGACCTTTAAAAACATTTATACCAAAACAATAATGCTTAGCTCCCCATTTCAGCCTTTTTAACCTTTGTTTTTAGTACATTTTCTGTATAAATAGAAGAAAATCGAATTTCCAATGGAATATCCAATATGCATCTATAATATATTGAAAATGTCAAAATTACAGAATAATATAATGTTCACAAATATAGGACCCATAAGGATGATGTAACAAAATGTCTCTCTCACGCAGCACTACCTGTGTGAGTAAGGGGGGTTAAATGTTGACGAGTTGGCTTGAGGGTCGACATTGTTGGGAGTGGCATGAATAATGTTGTGTGCAGGGAAACCCTGCCAGGTTGTAAGACTAGCGGATGTGGAGGCTCCCAGAATCCCAGCTCTCTGGACTTCTGCCAAACTCTCCTCTACGGCCAACTGTGTCAGGTCCTCATCTGACATATTACTGTAAGAGATGTGATCACCTTATGCCAGAATGTTCTCTGAGCTGCCAGCCATGATGTCACTGTGTTAGCCACAGTTCAATGTATTCAATACTGCTGGATATCAACTGATAAGAAGGTAAATAAAAAGAAACTGATTTGATAATGATCAGACTGCAAATTAGAAATTGGGAAGAGGGCTAGTGGTAAGAAGGTTTGAATGGACGAATCCTATTTGAAATATTAACAAAGCCTGAGGGCAGATATTTTTTTGTAGAATTTTTTACATTACAGGAATAAAATGCTGTACATGTACTTGTCCAAACATTACACGCCTCACACTGTTTTTTCGTTCTGCTATGACCTCTGATTTATAAACAGATACAGTACGTAACATTAACTTAATACCAGGGGTAAAAATACACTAGAACACATCTTAACCATCCGCCACCAATGACCCTGAAATTATCACACAGTAACACAGTAATGACATACACAAGTAACCCACAGTCAACAAATCCATCTCAAACCCACATCAATATTATGCATTTGTGAGTCTGTCGTCAATTGTTAATAATAATACTTATAATATTTACAAATTTGATTCATTAATATATTTTGAAGTAAAGAAAATGACCTACCTATAACCTTTTTGAGATCCCCAAAATAGTTTTAGAATTGTAATTGACAATACTTTTGATTTGTGTCTGTCTGACCGGCTCTGATGATTATCTCTCAAAGTAAAACACAGAAGTGTTTGTTGCATATTTCTGGAGGGATTCTTAGTAGCTCAAAAAATGATGACCACCGTTGTTACTCCTTTAACTTGAGATGGAAGTGAATTCAGATGAGGAAGGGTGAGGAGAGACAGTCTTCTTTTGAAGTTTCCGAGTAAGGGCTCTAAAGTGTTCAACATATTTTTTTTAATTATGCATTTGTTCCAAATAAAACGTTTTCGATATTGACCTCGAAAACCTCAAAGGGAAAGTGTTCTGGCCTGATATTGGGTTTGGAAATACATCTTTAAACTTGTCAGAGTTAAACCGTTTTTTTTTAAGTTAGTCCACCAGTAGAACAAAAATGCAAAGATGTTTAATTGCCCTTTAAGTTTATGCATCAGTATTCTGTTACCCAGCAGTCACCAGGTGGTAGTGTTGTCAACATTTGACAAAATATTTTAGAACACAATAGTTAAGTGGCACTAATTATTAATTTCACTGTTGAAGGAGTGGGCATTCTCTTAAATGTTATTCATTTGGGCAGTATGAAAATGATTAAGATTAGGCCTACAGACTAGGGCAAGACCACTCAGCTGCGCAGGTGGATTTGTGTTTACCATTGTTTAATCTCATAACAAGAAAGTGTTGACGTTTTGGAGGTACACTGGCATTGATAGGCTATTGTGAAAAACTGACTGAGCGAGTTTTTTGTATTTAGCAATTATAATAGTTATAGTAGTTAAATATTTAATGGTATCTAGAAGCATTTGAAAAAGTAGTTAATAAGATTTGACAGGTTGGCCCTAGCATAAGGCGGTTTATTGTCAGGGTATTAACTAAAGTAACTGCATGACTAGTACTGTAGATGCAAGTTGAAGAGCAGGTTTTAACAGACCCCACCCGCCTAACAGAGTGAGCAGTACCATACGCAGGTTGTGCGGGCTACAATGCCATTTCCGTCGTTTTTTTCACATGATTGAAATTGTTTCACCCAACATTTAATGATTAAACTTTTAATATCGGTGACGAAAAAAGGTGCATTACGTCCGTTCTTACAGCTTTCAGCTCGGCACTGCTGTAGCATGTCGTAGCCATGGAAACCTGTTTAGTTGCTGCAGTGCGTTTGCGTGGTGTATGTGCGTGTGCGTGGATTGTGTTGAAAATACAGGTTCGAGAGATTTTCAAGACAGGTTTCTCTAGAAAATGAACGTATACAATGACCTAGTCTGTATTGTTTTTTAATTGGACTAGGGATATTGATTTTATATAGTTAATGGTTTTATCTTGTAGCATGCCAAAATACATAATGTGCACTCATTTCAACTCTAAGCTAGCTTTAGCAAGCTAACTTGAACCTTGCTAGCTGCTAACTAACGTTAGCTGTCGCTTGTTAGCTGTCAAGCAAGGCTTGCCGATTCAGTTGCACTTGCTTGAATTTCGACTCTAATTTGGCTTGTGCTACCAATATCACAGTCATCTTAAAGGGAATTTTTCATCTGCTTATTTTTGCGAGGCAGTGCCATTGCCAATGAAGCACTTTAATGAAAAGGAAAGGTTTCCAACAAAAAGGTCAATGGAATTATGAAGTTTTTAAAAAGGATGTTCTTCGAGATCACCCGAAGCTAGTGGAAGTTGGATACACCATCGCACTTAAATATATTATGGCCACAGGGCTATCAACTTGGAAAGGAAGTCATGCAATTAAGTGCATCTTAACCATCAAACGACTGTAGGCGACCTTGTATATTCATGTTAATTTGCTGAGGCATAACTGCCTAATATATTTTTGATTTAACCAAAAAGCCCTCGAACAAGGAAGATGGTGCGCCTTTTTGGATGTGCTTGGAACTGTTCGGGATCTCATCATTGCAACCCATCTTCTAATTGCAAGGCATTGTAACATATCAAAGAAGCTTGTCTCGTGGGTGGACCAGCTTTCCCCAAATCAGAGAATTCATCTCACTCATTCACAGTTTGGAGCCATGGTCGTAACAGGGCTTTAACACTTTTGACCGCATTTCCAGTAAGGAGACTAAAAAACAGATGTTCGTCAGCAAAATGACTTTAAACCAGTCGAGTCTGTTTGGGCAGGTAGAGGATCTACAAGACTTGACATTCATCGAAAGACCGATTCGCAGGAGTCTAAAGGTATTTAAAATAAAATAAAGTTTATCTTTTTTCTATCTTCGTGATAAAGATTTTCTGTCAAGTTCATACAATCCGACTTTTTCTACCTCGAGTTTCTAATCCCGATTCTTGATGGAAATGGAGTTAGCCTACATTCTATAGCATTTACTGTGTACGATAAAACGAATGATAGACATTCCTTTTAATCTTCATCAGGTGAGTCAAAATCATGTCGCCTTGTGGGCTATTGGTTTATGGTTCATGACAGTGCTAGTCCTGTGTATTATACAGCATTCAAACGCCTTTATTTGCATTGTACACTACATTCCATGGAATTCAGTGTTTAGTGCATCTCATCTCCATTACAAATGCAAGACGCATTTGCCAAGTCATCTTCATCACGGCTGTGCTCATTTTTCTTATTTCCGTCACTATAGTTAAAGGCTACTACTTGCGTGAAATCATTAGTGGCATGAACTGAGAGCCAGACTGTACGAACGGGGGTTACCCACACTTTTTGCTTTATTGAGTGACGCAGTTTCAGTCAGCTGTCCGCATCACTGGTTCGCCCCCTCTCTCCCGCGCTCTCCCTCTCCTCCACTGCGGAGAGTCATTTGCAGAATGGTTGAGGATTTCCTCATACCCAAGAACCTTAATTTGGGTTCTTAAGCAAATGCTGCAGAAATAATTTCAGTCCTTTCAAAATCCACAGCTGTGTAGTTACTGCCCTCACTGAACAATGAACCGAATTCCATTCCCAATAGGTTCTGTAGTGATAACTACTCTACTTTCTACCATGCCCTTCCTCTCTCTTTTGAAAGGATTCCAATAGTGCCAGCGTGTGTTTTTTCTGTGGCACTGGAGTCGGTAATCTATACCGGTTTGTGTATGCATGGCATGAACGGTAACAGAGGGGGCGGGAGTTTTCTGTGCCTGTTTTTTTCTTTCTGTGTCGAGGAGGATCCACAGCGAGGCATCTCGGATAATGAGAGAAGCCTTCACGTAAGCGACTACGCACACCCACACTCCCCCCGGTTCCCACGTAACACTCCCACGCAAGCGGTGAGGGGGAATAAATGAAGTCGAGTCAGTTAGTCCATTGTGATTCACTGCAACTCTCACCACTTATTCGGCAGCTGAGTCATTCAGTGCGACCCCTTCTGAATCCTGTCCACGGCCCTGCTCACCTTTATCCACCCTCACGCCTGTATCTCTGATGGAAGCCTCATGTCCGGGTGGTGATAACATGCTCAGAGTATTGTTAGTTGTGGCCACAAGGAAGAATACTTGAGCGTGTGCTTGTGCACATTTGAGTCTGTGCATGTGTGCATATATGTGTGTGTGTGTTGACAGCACAGGATGCACTTTTCAAAGTGTTTTGACAAGTGTTTTATTGAACCTAAAACCCACAACAAAATGTTTCTCTCTCACTACTTTCAGACAGCAGAAGAGATTGACAAGTTGACCGTGGATGAAGATTTGAATGACATTGAGAGGGCGGTCTTTCTTTTAAGGTAGGAAACAAATTGAATATCCAGTAAAGGGGTACTGGCCTGAAAAACAAGCTGCCATGAAAGGGAAATGACAAATGGTCTGGACATCTAGGCTGCATATGTTTCCAAGGGATTCACCACTAAGTAGTTCAGTTACTGTCTACATTGGATACAGGGGGATTTCAAACAAAGCATGTATAAGATAAGTGTTCAAGGCTGCCTATGAATATTGAATGAACTTTGCATGGGGACTGACTATGTTACCTTTAACTGACCTAGAATCCTTATTTACATTGGGTTTTAAGTGACTCCACCGCCTTAAGGTTACAAGATGACCGAATAGTCATTCAATAAAAATTGTTATATGAAAATATGTTCAGAACAGATCCTCGGATTCTTTCCTGATAAGACTGCAGCCAAGTAACTAAGCAACCACCACCTGTCTGTCTATCTGTCTCAGGATTCATGTTTGATAGAAAATATACAACAACATGATTTTGACACAATGTTGGCATTTTTATTATGCTAACTTAAAATTAGTGCATTTCAACACCCTAAAGTTATTACTGATGGTGTTGTGTTGAGCCTACAGTGTTACATGAAGCAACCTCAGAACAGTTAAAAGTACACTAGTCAACACATTGGTGAACGAATGTACTGTAGAGAACCTGAAAATCAGACAACGTTTATCATTCCATGAATTAGTATTAGGCCTACTATTTTGATCCTTAGGATGCAGGCCTCAGTCACTGGCCTGTGTTTCTGGTGTAAAGTTTAGGGTCTGCCAAGTTGTGATAAAACGCTGCATCGGCGTCAGCAACAACATGTCCCACAGGGAAGAGGTGAAAGCATACTTAACTGGGATCAACCCCTCCTGGGTTTGACCTCGTCCTCTTTGGCTTTTCCCTTCCATCGCTCAGCAAAGACGGTTTACCTAAGCGCTTGGCCAAACGCCGTTCCCTCAGTCTTGTTCGAATGCCATGAATGTTGCATTCTGGGACTCGGGCTTTGGTTAATCCCACACATATCCTCCTCCAGTGTCGGCCAAAAGTGTCCCGTCTCGGGAACGTGTCAGAACGTGAGGAGGCCCTGTGCCCTGTCCTCTTCTAGACACGTCAGTCACAGAACAAGATCCCCTCTGGTGCGCCCCGCCACCAGTACCTAATGGAGCTTTAGGTGGTGATCAAACTTGCATGGGCTGGCTCCGATGTCAAGGGAGATGGGGCTCGTTGAGGGTTTCATCAGATTTTCGAAGAATTATGGAAACACCATTCTGGGACCGTTAATTAATGGTCACAGTGCAAAGTTACAAGGAGGTAGCATACGATACTTTGATCCATTTGAGGTATTAGATGACCTATGGGGTATTAGAGCCACGAAGGTTAATATGTTTGTCTCTGGGTCTTTTACGTGGGATTCTTTCTTTGAGAGGGGTGTAGAACGTACGCTAACAGAAGCTCTGTCTCATTCTTCTCCTTTACATGCACTTCTGGAGAATGGTCTCACATCCTAACTACAGTTTGTGTTCTGAAACTCTGTTCAGCCTGCTACTCAGGTCTACGCGCTTGGATAGGACTTCAACTCATTTGAAGAGGTTTCAAAACACCCTAAATCTTCCTTCCCGCGTTTATTAGTTTGCAACAGTAAATCATCATCAATCTTAGCAAAGACAGGCTTGTCTTGTTCGCGGCATTGTGACTCAATATATTTACCCATGAGGATAATAAAGTCATAAACCCAGTAAGTAAGCAAAACCTTATCCGAGCCAAATCGTTGTGAGGGCACAAACATTTTCCATGTCTCCTACACAGTAGGGGTAGTTGAATGCACAAGTACACAAACTAAACAGGACATTCGTTTGTTGTGGAAAAGGAATACTGCAGCGTTTACAGACTAGGCCAGGACGCAGGTCGTGTTTTTTTAAATTCAGTGACGTGGAAACCAATCAGGATGGAGTCGTGTCCCCCCTCTTTAACCCAGAATGCAGAGAGCTGCACCATCTCTGGGCTCATCTCGATTCAGACTAGCTCTGCACCTCAGCTCCCAGGGGCTGCAAACTAGTTCTTGAGAGCAATTTAATTGGCTGCTGTTGGCTTTTACACACTGGCGATGAAGCAGGATGCCGGTAGAGCTCAAAACCCCAGACTGAAGACCACGCTTCTTATGGACAGGGATATTGTGGAACACTCACAGACCAGGGGTCTGAATAACTAGTCACACAAGCACCATGTTCCAAACAGCACTTTAAATACCAAGAAGTCAACCTGCCAGAATTCACTATTGTTATACTCCGGGGATTTCAATATGAATCTCATTTAATATCTTGGTAATATAAAACCTGAAAGGTAAAATAGTATCACATTATTTCTATTATGTTCAGAGTCTTTACAACTCTGAAGTGCAGTGCAGTGTAGTCTAAATAAGCTTACTGTACCGGATGGCCTAATTGCTGTGAGCCGTCAACAAGCGTAAGAAGAAACAGCATCCGAATGAGTTGGCTCTGACATGTGCGCTGTGCATTTGCCTCCGTGCTGTAGGCCTTGTGCACAGGTTGATTGTACCCGGGGCCCCTGTTCTTTGTGAGGGAAGGAAGTGGACATGCCTCCCTGCCTGGCTATCTCAGCTGCAGCAGGCATGTCAGAGAACCCACACAGTCATCCAGGTCCTCAGGGAGTCTCTCCTGATAGAGGCAGCAGGAGCCAAGGCAGAACTGTCAGTAATGTGTAACAGACTGCCTGGAGGGAGGGGAGCTTCAGCAGGTCACATTCGGTACCGGCCAGTGCTGCTGTAACAGGCAGTCCAACTATCTCTCTTTTCCTCAGCAGTTAAGAAATAGGCGCCGGAGCTTGAAAGGAATCAAGACGATTAGTGTCGGCGTCTCACTGAATTGATAGCTAATTGGGGGGCCTCTCTGGTGTCTTGTCCATCTCTACAGTTGGTGAAGCTGCACACTTCACTCCTTGTTCGAGCCCAGCCTAAAATACTTGTCTTTGGAATGGCTAAATGTGACAAATGCCACACTATTTTGTGAAACAGGCTTGGTAACAAGTGTTGGTGTCAGGTCCAAATGAAGTTCAGAAACCCCCAAGCATACACTACTTAATTTCTTCACATCTGTCTTTCATTGCGGCCGCCCTGGTTTATTTTCAGTCGTGCTTCTTGAAGCCTATTTTTGCACTGTTTGCTGAGATCCTATTGGCCAGGAAACTGTAGCTCCCCCGTTGCTAGCTGTCTTTGGCAAGATCACAATAGGATGAGGAATGCAATTGACTCCGCTGGGGTGAAACGGGTCAGAGTCCATTTTGGCCCAGGCTTACCTCTGCAGAAGGAGCAAACTCCCTCAGTCTCTCCTTCCTTCTGTCTATTATCCCTCACCCTGTGGATTAGGCTGAGCAATGCCTGGGCATGAAAGAAAGAGTCCGGCTTTTTATCCCTGCCCAGGCTTTTAATAAAGAATGGAGTTGGCCAGTTTTATCCTCTCTGGCTCCCGCCAGCTAGCCCGACGTGCGTGCTTGACGTCAAGGACAGCTCAGCGAACGTCTGCAAAGCGCCTTTCAGCTTTGTTTTTCATCCGGATGACGCTACTCTGTGCACGCTTGTTTGTTTGTAGCCCATGCGTGTACACGTGCACTTCGCAGCTTGTGTCGCACACAGACTCGGCAGACTTCCGTAACAGCGCACGTACTGCGTCCATCCTCTACTTGTCACATTTTACAGACGCTTTGTAAAGTGATACATGTCGTTAGCGTTAGCCTGTGAACCAACGAGGAAACAGCAAGTCATCTCTAGCCAACCCGAGTAGCAGACGCAAAGTGTCAGTCTCCCGACACCTCGAGCAGACTCCTTCAGCCGCCTTCACCCAGCTTAGTCAGCACGCAAGACAAACTCGCACTCGCCCCTCCAGAGTTTCTTCAAACGAATCGAATTTAAATTTGCTTTCAGCCCTGCTAGATTTGCACAGTTATCTAACGGGCAGGGAATTACAGGGGACAAGTCCAGCGCTCTTCTGAGACGGTTTGGTAGTTTAAACTCAATTTAACTTGAACCATCCGTTCGTGAGAGACTAATGAGGAATTTCTCACAGAACTTTTCAGAAATGATGAGGCGTTGGCAAATTGAGGCAAAGTATAGGTTGAGAAGATCTCAGTTAAATTCTTTATTTTACTTTACTTTATTTTCAGTTATGAAAGTGACACAAGTTGTCATGACTAAGTATGAGATACATTATAGCCATAGGATAGGTGTATTTACAAGGTTGAGAATCCTTGGTAGAATGTGTATTTCTTAAGAACAGTTTCCTCAGCGTACGTTCTGCACTTGACTTTATGACTATTACTATTATATTCATAACATTCTTGGGCCAGGCCTCAGCAATCTCACTTTCTTTCCAAAGCCACCAAAGTTACAGACTCCAGCAATGTGCTGTAATTGAAATTTCATAATCAAAACTGTATCTGATTTGTTAGCATAGTGACTATGGTAGCGACTACCTCACAACTTTATTCAAGGTAAGGAATGCTTATTGCCACTAGCCAGTTTCCACCTCCAGAGCTTGTTTATAACAATAACCTGTAGGGATTCAATAACTACGTCAATAGAAGACAGTAAAGTGACAAAGCAAAGGACCAACTGGGATTCCGTGGTGGACGCATATCTTTGTGCAATGTGGTGGAGTTCCTGCTGCTGTAATCGAGGGAGGCAGGGTCAGGGTGTGTTGCCCACTCATTATTACTTAAGCGCAGAAGGACTTTTCTGCTTAGATAAGGGTTGTGTGTGTGTGTGTGTGTGTGTGAGAGAGAGAGAGAGAGAGAGAGAGAGAGAGAGAGAGAGGGATGGTGAGAGACCGGGAAAGTAGGAGGATATAAGGTTGGGAGGACCTGCCAAAGGAAAATTAATTGCTCTGAGGATTCTGCTGAAGTCTCATTTCCGGCCTCTTCCTCAGGCTGACTACTAAAGCTACAGCCAATCTTCCTCCAGGAGACCAACGACAGGAGTGTCCACTACGTTCGCTCCTCTGGAACCTTCTCTCTATCCATCACTCCCCCAAGCCAATCACTTATGCTGATAGTTCTACCAGTCACCAGGGGCAGTGGAGTTTCCTAAAAGGCTCAAACGGTGCCACACGTATCTATCCCCAGAATCTGGTGGCCAAGCACCCCTCATAGTTTGGTAAACCCAACTTTGGTTACCTCACCGTTTTTCCCAAAGTCTCTTTTCGGGTCTCGCCGAAAGGGGAGCGAAGTGAAAGGTTTCCTCGACAACAGTGACCATTGCAAGCCCTTTACCCTGTTTAGGGCGTGAAACCCAAGTGCATCGCCGTTCATGCGGCGGTCAAGCCTAATTACAAATGCGCTGGCGTGTCTTTACTTTCTGAAGGGCCTCTGGCTGTCGGTGTGTCTTTCTTCGGCCTCTGAGCGCACAGAAGGAGATTTTAACGACCGAGTTGGCTCAATAGGAGCGGGCTCTCATTACGCTGGCCATTCAACACCTGCCCTTTAATTGACGAAGTCACTCTCACCGACCCCTTGCAGCCCCTCCCATCCCTGCTTCCACCGCTCCCAGATACCATCTGGACCCGCTCTCTTAACCTCCACGTTTCCAAACAAACCTCGAAACCGCAGCCAAGAGTCGGAACAATGCAGCCCTGTTTCTTAAAAATGTTCACCAGCCGTGACCACATTTTCCTCCCTTTGTCAAGGAGCCGGGCCTCGACCAAAGGCTGTTTCTCCTGGTTATTAACTAACACTCGGCCAACGAATGCAACGGGGGGGAAGGAAACCGACTCCGAAAGAGAAATGGAATACCTGTTTACGGTCCATTATTTAGAGCAACAACACAGGGGAGGGCAACAGGGCCGAGAAAGAAACTCTCGTGCAGGATGAAAAGATGTTTGGGCTCCCCAGGGGGCTGAGAGAGGCAGATGGGGAGGAGCACATGCAGGGTTGTTTTGATATATTATGTTAGCTCTGTTCGACTTTTTTTTTATTTTTTAAGAGAAAGTTGTTCTTCGGAGACGTTCACTTTCACTAAAACAGGAAACTGGCCAATCTACCTCGGAGTTGAGATGGCTGGCAGACTTGATCATCGTCTCTGTGGGAATCTTTCTGGTACAAACAAACACCCGGGCTACGACAATCCGTTGGTGGATGAGTGTGTTTGTTCAAAGGCACAAAAACGATGCACCTTCCCAAGTGTCTATTAACTGTAGGAGCTTGCCTGCATACAGGCTTTGTTTCGCGGGTGCTCTGTAGTTGTAGCCGAAGCAAAGGCTTCGTTCCGAAAGCCTAGGTAGCTGAGCTCCTAGGCGTCTCCATCGACTCCAGTGGGAACGTGGATTCCTCTGTATGGCACACGGCCCCACAGCTGCCGACAGACTGGTTCACGCTGGCCCACGTTGTCAAGGCTTCACAGAGAGGTGCTGTCCATGGTCCTGAACCACATGATTGCCACTTCAATTCGCTGGATCCTTGTTCCAGGAATTGCAACATCTTGTTACATGAGTTTGTGTTTTGCGCGTGAGAAAGCAGTGTTCATGTTTGAGACTGGGAATGAATTCATGGACGGTTTAGGCCATTAAGCAATTCCATGGAAATGTACCCTTGCTCATAATAAGAGGACTGAGAATACCATAATGAGCTGTAGTGCTTTAAGAGTCTAATAATTAGATTTAAATAATTAGACCATTGTTTCTCCAGAAGCTGGAATGACTAAGCTAGCTGTTGATGTCTGGAGCAAACAGGCCCCAGCCCAAAACAGATCTGGCCAACACCCCTTGTGGAGATCTACCCTCCTAAAGGGTCTCACTCCCTCCCAAACTGGAACAAAGATCATCCAGCTTGTCCATCAGCAAAACCAATAGTATCAGATGTCCTGGATTAGGGTTGAAAACCTCCAGGATTTGAGCTCTCCAGGAACAGGGCTGGCCAGCCCTGCCCTAATGCTGAATTGACTCTATAGATCCCAAATTACATGCAAGGGGGGGGGGGGGAACAAGTCATAACAATGACAAAATAACGTGATAGATGAGTTTTTCGTGAGGCCTAATTCCTACAGCTAAAAAGCCCCCGAGGGTGGGATTAGGCTGGGATAATTCACTCGTCTGGCGTACAAATGAGCCGTTCTCTCTCTCTCTCTCTCTCTCTCTCTCTCTCTCTCTCTCTCTCTCTCTCTCTCTCTCTCTCTCTCTCTCTCTCTCTCTCTCTCTCTCTCTCTCTCTCTCTCTCTCTCTCTCTCTCTCCGAGTACGAGGTGCACCAGCACACGCTCAGCAGGAGGAGATCACAGCTCGGCTGGGGAGGGAGAGAGCCCGTCTGCTCTCCTCGCAGGCAGTTCTCCCGGGGACAGCTGAAGGTTCTAGAACAGGACGCCCGATGGTCTCTCGCCGGGGGGGGACATTGAACGACTCTGTGCACACAAACAAGCCGGGCATCTCAAGTTCCGGAGTTGTTAAGAAAACACGATGGATCATGCGGAAGTGTTCACGATGTGATGTGTAACGTTTAGGCCACCCTACCCTTCTCAAATCGGGCAGATGACTACAGCTGTGTTTGGCGTTTGTTAAGCCTTTCTGTCACTATTGATATGTATGTGTTGGTGAATAATGGAAAACATTGCACAAAACACACACACTGTACGGTCTCCTTTGTTCTGTGACCTGGTTTTGTTTCCCCCAGCTCCGGTCAGGATGTCCAGAGAGCCAGTGTTATAATCAATCTGCCAAACCTGGTTCGCCAGAACCCAGCAGAGACCTTTCGTCGGGTGGTGCCAAAAGTCCGGGTAGGCCCAAACTTCATGCTTGTTCAAAATGATACTCTACAGGCACTGAATGTCACTAATAACTCAACAACAAACAGCCGTCCAAAGGATTTTAGTTCTTGTTCATGTGCCTGAAGTTCAGCCAAAAGACGCTTGTGTTAACCTTGCTAACATTGAGTGTGACTTCATACCTATCAAACACGCCCAACATTTCCTAAGTGTGTGCCATGCTAAACTCCCATGAAGAACCAATAATAAAGACACTCTCCCTCCCTCCCTCTCCCTCTCTCCTGATCCTCTCCCTCCGTCCTGACCCTCTCCCTCTCTCCCTCCCTCCCTCTCCCTCTCTCCTGACCCTCTCTTTCTCTCCCTCTCTCCCTCCCTCTCTCCTGACCCTCTCCCTCTCTCCCTCCCTCTCTCCTGACGCTCTCCCTCCCTCTCTCCTGACCCTCTCTCTCTCCCTCTCTCCCTCCTTCTCCTGACCCCCTCCTTCCCTCCCTCCCTCCCTCCCTCCCTCCCTCCCTCCCTCCCTCCCTCCCTCCCTCCCTCCCTCCCTCCCTCCCTCCCTCCCTCCCTCCCTCCCTCCCTCCCTCCCTCCCTCCCTCCCTCCCTCCCTCCCTCCCTCCCTCCCTCCTTCTCTCTCTCCCTATCTCCCTTCCTCTCTCCCTCCCTCTCTCCTGACCCCCTGACACAGGAGGTCCTCCACGTGGCCGGGGTGGACATGCAGCTGGCGGCGGCCGTGTCCTTCCTGACCGTGCTCCAGGACGACATCGTCCTGATCCAGACGCACACACACTCCATCCTGCAGATCGTCCTGCTCAACCTCGACCACAGAGACGCAGGTCAGCAACGCGCCTGCTCTCCCGGGGGGGGGGGGGCAGGGGTCGGCAGGATTCAAACTGTCGGGCCAAGCCGCAAGCTGGCATCGCTGCGAGGGAGGAGACAATGTGAGCTCGCTTTTGCTTAGGTTTTAGTTTCAGGATTCTCGCTGCGCCAGCTGACAGGGGAGTCCACAAAAAAAAGACAAGTAAACGTGTTTGAGAGCTGCTTTCGCTTGGCATTGAGTGGCATCTGCGTGCGAGCGAGGGAGGGCGTGAATGCAGCAGTTTGAATCTGGCAGCGGCGCTCTGCCTGCAGTTGTGACTTGACTGTCGTTCGTTTGGCAGCACGGTGCGTTGGCAGGGTACCATGCTCTCTGGCATGGGGGGGGGATCTCTACATTTAAGACCCCGCCTGGCTAACATTCCGTGCCGTCGGCTCTGTGTGTTTGAATTCTTCCACGTTCTGTTTTCTTCCTGCCAACAGTAGTGAGCAATGCCTGGCTCGAGACGCTGCTGTCAGCAATCGACGCTTTACCAAAGGAGACCATCAGGCAGGAGGTAACATCCAACTGATATGCGCTCAGTGCTTAACCAATGTGCTTACCTTGCGACTACAAAATTATTTACTGTTAGGTCCACACATTTGAAGACGGGCAGGGATGCCTGGCCACGTTTACTCCTTCCCTACACATTTACATTACATTTACATTTAGTCATTTAGCAGACGCTCTTATCCAGAGCGACTTACAGTAAGTACAGGGACATTCCCCCGAGGCAAGTAGGGTGAAGTGCCTTGCCCAAGGACACAACGTCATTGTGGCACGGCCGGGAATTGAACCAATTGTTGGTTCGATTCCCGGCTATTAATTCTGATTAATAGCCCGACTCCCTAACCGCTCAGCCATGTGACCCCCTTGTCAGCGTGGGTGGTGTGGCGACCCCCAACACTGCCTCTTCATTAGAAGTGCACCGCTGTCAAAGGCATGAGCTGTCGAAAAGGATCTGAAACGTCCTGTTTTCCCGCTGTCCCATCCCGCAGATCCTGAGTCCGCTGGTGTCCAAAGCCCAGCTCTCCCAGTCCCTGCAGGCCCGCCTGGCCAGCTGTCGTATCCTGGGGAAGGTGGCCTGCAAATTTGAGTCCCCCATGTGAGTCTGCTCCCGAGAGGGTCTTCCCTCCCACGCAGAACCGTCTCGACGCTAAATGAGTTTTTGCACACGGTGCCTGGGTTCGCACCGTGTGCAAAAACGAAAAAAAGGAGGGGAAAGGGGGAGGGTTTGCTGTTTCATGTTCTTCTTCCTTTTTTTTGATGTGCTCAAGAGTGAAGAAAGACCTCCTGCCACTCGTGAGGTCGCTCTGCCAAGACGTGGAGTACGAGGTCCGCTCCTGCATGTGTCGCCAGCTGGAGAACATCGCCAGGGGCATCGGGTAAACAAAAACAACTGCGAAGACGAGAGGTGCCCTTCATCTAGGAGTGCAGGAAAAACCTGTTTTTACAACCACAACCCTGATGAACTGAATGGAAATAGTTGCCTGGCACAAAGATGGCGTTTTAATGCCCACATTGAGTCTGTTTTCACAAAATCGAAACAAATGCCCAAATACAGTTTTGTGCTTAGTAGTTTTCTACAATAATTCCATGGCTGAGAGCCCATAACTGACATCCAGTTACTGTACACTGTACATACATTACAAACTCCCCTACAATCGCCTTCCCTATTACCTCACCCTTACAACCATCCACCCATCAACCCAAGACAACACAGAGATGAGAAAAAATATAAATCACTGGAGGAAACTCCAGTAGAAATGAGTGTTCGTGTGAGAAGTGGGCAGGGTGTCTGTATAGCAGAGTTAGTGGAGAATAGTCAGGCTTCTGGTAATCCCTCAGACTCTGTTTGCCTCTCTTCCATGGACTCCAAGTCCGAGGCCCTCGAGGTCTGATAGACTGCGGTCCCTGGGAAGCACGGGGCCCCAGCAAAGCCATTTGTCAAGTTCTGCCCGACTTCCCATGCAGCTCAAATGCCCCTCGACGCTTAGCCAATCAGAAAGCTGCCAGGGGAAGAGAATTGCTTTGCGTGGAATTGATGCTTAATGACACAGGAGATAATGGATACATATTGACTAGATACTCACAAAACTGCACACTGCCGTGTTTATCAGTAGGCCGGGTGTACTTGAAGGATGCATGCATGTCAGTAGATCAATACTTCTTGTCTCTTTTATTCCCCCCCCCCCCGGGCGAGAAGAGTCTGGGAAGTGAAAGAAAGTGGCTGATATGAATGCACTGCGTTTGGTGTCCTCTTGAATTGATGAAATGCTGTGAGATGTAATGATGAGCTTTTCTCGGTCGGCGAACCAGGTTGGACCACACCAAGGCAGCGGTGCTACCAGAGCTGGTGGAACTAGCTCGCGATGAGGGCAGCACAGTGCGCCTGGCTGCCTTCGACACCATCATCAACCTGCTGGAGATGTTTGACAGCGGTGAGGAAGTCACTTAGACCCTTCTAGAAAACACACAACCACAAGTACCCTTGTACTTCACAGAATAACCATAGCTAACAAACTCATCATCCGACACAACCTTAAACCTCCAACCCGGCTTATGAACTGAAAACAACGTATTTACGAGCTACTTCGATATTCACTTAAGAGACTCGAATGAACCTCGAAAAAGGGTTCAACTTTCCAACGCAGCGATTCCCAGGCCAAACAGCCGCATCTTCGAAGCAAAGAGGGCCCCGGATGATTGTTGATCTGGCTCCGTATCTTTACTCCACCCCCATGCTTCGGTGTGCGGTAAGGCTCACTGCATCCCTCACACAGCCCACAGAGCTGTCTGCGTGGCGACCACAACGCTCTCTCTCTCCTCAAGCTCGCAGCCCACGCCGCGTTTCTTCTTACTACAAGGCTCCCACCACCAGCCCACGCCGTTCCCCGCCAGGCTGCACTCGCTGGCTGGCACAGCCGGCTCTCATTCATGCGCCAAGGTGGATGGAGCTCGTTTCTAAGCTGCTCCCACCCCCACACCCCCCCCCCACCCCCCCTCCAAAAAAAAGAAAAGTCCCCCGCAACAGCATGACTGTTCGTGGGCGGGTTGTTTGGTGTGCAATTCATGTCCCGTAAGAGGTACGGAACGATTGTTATGTTAAGCCCCTGTCGGTTGAGGACTTGAAAAAAGCCAAGGAAAGTTCATTAATGTCACAAAGAGAAAGGAAGGGCGTGTTGTGATAGGCAGTCGCTTCTGAAGAGATCTCTCCCACTGGTTAAGAATGTGTCAAGCCATGAAACGCCTGATGGAGCCCATAACATCAAGGGCCTGGACTCATCTGTGAGTGAACGGCAGCTTTTTGTATGTTTTTCTTTTTCTTTTTTTCGACACTTTCAAGACACCCGCGTACGCCCCCACAGAAGTACTTTGATATGCAAATACTACACTTGTCGTGATAGTTTTGCCGCTTCCTCTGACTTCGCAGTCTGTTGTACCAGCCCACAGTCTGGCATCTTTAATGAGGCCTGGGCACGCAGGCCAGGAATTCAAGGACATGGGCTGAATTCTGTTCCGAAACCTGGCTCCTTTTCCATCTTCTTAGGATGACTTGCCACGGCAAGTTCTAGAAGACAGGAGAGGAGAGGTTTTTTTTTCTCACCGTTAGTCCCCGTTATTTGTGACCTCAAGAAAACTGGACACAGCACGATACTTACCGTCAAGGAAAGTGCAGCAGTGTAGAAAGTGTGTGTTGTATGTCGTAGGATTTCCAAAATACAGAACGTTTGTCAAACTGTCTCAACTCTCGCCTGCTCTCCCTTTCAGACGACAGAACCCGTGTTATCTTCCCACTGGTGAAGACCTTCTGTGAAAAGTGCTTCAAAGCCGACGAGGCAGTTCTGGCTTCTCTGTCATTTCAGTATGGCAAGCTTTGTCATGGACTTTCCGGTAGGTTCTATTTTTGTGAAGACATATCAAGCTGTTACTGGTACCAGCGATGGCACGAACAGCTCTTTGTTACATTTCTGAAATGCTCCAAAACAACTTAGTCGTCGTACACAACTCCGGACGCATGTTTCCTGTGCATGCGTTCTCAATGAGTACAAAACAATTTGTGTTTGATGTTGTAACAAGAGACACAACTGTATTCATACATGGAGTTTGACGTTTATTCAAAAAAAAATCTAATTCTAGTAGATTACACATCGAGACGTATCTCAAAGGGGAGGGCTAACGTACCTCGGCGGTTTGGCCCCGCAGCCTCTTTCACAGACGAGCAGCACCTGTGGTTCCTGGAGTTCTACAAGAAGCTGTGCGTTCTGGGCCTGCAGCACGAGAACGGCCACTCGGAGAACCAGGCGTACCCCCTGGAGCTGGAGAGCAAGTACGCGCTGGTGCGCCGCAACTGCGCCTACAACTTCCCCGTGAGTGACCCGAAAACCGCCAATTACGGGGCGGCCGCGCACACGCACACAAACACTCGATGATTATTGTTATTTCCGACAAATGCGGCCCTAGCGTGAGGCCTTGGGAGACCTGCAACCTACAGTACGTGGGGTTTGAAATGTGTAGTCATGGCAAGGATTTTTGTTTTTGTTTTTCTGGTGTCCTTTTTTGCTGGTCGGGCTTTACATAGTGGCGTGCTATTTTCTTTCTACTGTGTTTTTGGTTTGATTTCAACTCTCTTCCAGTAGTCTGCATCGATCAAAAAATGGATTGAAGTATTTCGCGCACATTCAGACATACATACTGAACTCCTTTAGATGCCTTTCGCTTACTATAGGCACTTAACAATACCTCACAGAAGGCTGCAGAGATCAAATAAAAAGAACATTGCACTCAAATCTGTGTATTTTAAGTATTACCACCTGTAAAAATAGCCAGTTATTTATTACTATCCACAAACAAACAGATATGTGTTCCAGTGGGAACAGTTCTTCTGAGACACATGCACAAACAGACATGTGTTCCAGTGGGAACAGTTCTTCTGAGACACACGCACAAACAGACATGTGTTCCAGTGGAACAGTTCTTCTGAGACACGCACAAACAGACAAACACATTCTGTCTGGACTGACCTCTGAAGTGTGGCGTCGCAACCGAGATCAAACCTGCCACGGTGCTATCTGAAACTAATCTGGTCTGTTTCTGTCCAGTTATTAATAGAGACCACCCTACCTCCACGTTTGTTGGAACACACATCGTCCAATGAGAAGTAGGAAAGGTACCGAAGCGAGGACAGTTGTTTTGATTGGCTCGTGTTTGACGCTGTGTTGTATTGCAGCTGACAGTGCTCATCTATTCTCTTGAAGTGTAAAAATACATTCCAAAAGAACTGGGGAGTTTTTTCAAAGCTTTGTGGTTGGCAGTTATTACATGTGGCCTTTTCCAGCGAGCAGGTCAACTTGCGTGCACTCTAGTGTGTGTGTGTGTGTGTGTGTGTGTGTGTGTGTATTTTTAGCCCGCTCCCTGACCTGGGTTGTGGTATCTTTGTCAGACTCTGTCAGCAGTAGGGAGTTAAAAGGTTGTCCTATGGTCACACCGTCGGTCATACACACACACACAAACACACACACACAGACTGACGCACGCACACATTCACCGTAGGCACTCCCGCCAACACCCACACGGTCCATGTAATGAGGTCAGGAGGATAATAGAGGGACTCACTCAGGGGAGGCGCGGGGGAACAAAGGCCCGGCACTAGCTCCCTCGGAGGCCCTGTCCACAGCTCCTTTGTTCCAGCAGCCCAGGGTCTCTTCCCCCCGGACCAGCTAGGTGTGCCCGGATCCCTCGCCGCCTTAATAATGGATCACCCACTTGGGTAGCAGCGGCGCCTGGACGTAAATGCACTCCGTTTCAGCCGCCGTGGCCGGTCCGAGCTCTGACAAACGTTCCTCTTTTTCAGTAGCAATAAAAAAAACGCTAAAAGCGTTCCGCGACCCAGGCGCGCGCTCTCTCCAAGGTTTTTCATTTGTCAAAATGTGTTTGCGGAACAGCCGGCTCGTCAGTGTTATAAGTGGTAATTGATAGCCATTTTGTGCCACTTCAGCATTTCGGCTCCCCTAGTTTGGCGAATATGTAAAATGACTATGAAACCCTCAAGTAGTTTAGTAAAGTAGCTCCTCTTCCTTCTCTAAATCCCACAGACGAGACTTGCAGTAATGACTGCAATTTCCTTACATAATTCAACCAAGGAACGGCAGGCTTTGACTGATGAAAGTTGTCCTGGCTCGAAGTATCAGAATCGCAACGCTACAGCCAGAACAACAAAAAAGTCAAGCAGTCGAGCACATCCTCCCAGTAGCCAGACACGGTCTCACTGTTTGTCGTCGACATCACTTCCTCCCCAGGCCATGGTGTTGTTCGCGGAGCCCAACCACTTCCTGACGGAGCTGTACCCCACCTTCTCCAGCCTGTGTCACGACCCCGAGATCAGCGTGCGACGCACGGTGGCAGACGGCTTCCACGAGGTGAGACACACGGAACATTCCGGAAGCCGACCCCGTCGACCTTTGGTGGACTGAACTTGATTAGACAGCAGGGTGTCGGGTAGAAGTCACGGTTCACGGCCCATGCTGGTCCAGCTCCGTGCTGGCTGTGGGAGCCAGGCTCATGTTCCCTTCCAAACTTCGAAAAAAAGAGTCTTCATTTTCTTGCTTGTCCTCTGCTACTAATCCAACTCTCCCTGTTCCAGATTGTCAAACTGTTGGGGCCCAACGTGCATTTTATCCACAAGGAGCTGGTGGTGTTACTGCAGGATGACTCATTAGAGGTGAGAGTCCCATGAACTTGAAATGCTCTCAAAAGCCTGGCATGATCGACACACACAGACAGACAGACAGACAGACAGAAAGACAGGCAGACAGGCAGGAAGGTAGACAGGCAGACAGATAGACAGACTGGCAGACAAACATGCAGACAGACAGACAGACAGACAGACAAACATGCAGACAGACAAACATGCAGACAGACAGGCAGACAAACATGCAGACAGACAAACAAACATGCAGACAGACAAACATGCAGACAGGCAGACAGACAGACAAACAAACATTCAGACAGACAAACAAACATTCAGACAGACAGACAAACATGCAGACATTCAGACAGACAGACATACAGACAGACAGACAAACATGGAGACAAACAGACCAACATGCAGACAGACAGACATACAGACAAACATGCAGACAAACAGACAGACAGAGCACCAGACCCAGCCGTCTCTAGTGGCATGGTGTATGCAGGCACAGTGACAGTGTTGACAGTGTAGGGTGACCCGCTCTGCTCCAGCCCCAGTGGAGGGGCTCCCCTAACTTGGATGAGGACATTCCTAACTGGTGTGGGGAAGCCCAGGATAGTGGTGGTAGGGTTACCCTGGGTGGGGGTGAGGAATTAGGGAGGCACCGGGAGGGGGGAACTGTCAGTGTTTGTGTGTGTGTGTGTGTGTGTGTGTGTGTGTTTGTGTGTGTGTGTGTGTGTGTGTTGGGCTAACTTCTACAAAGCACCGCAGTGTCAATACCACAAAGATGCACCCATACTTTTAGTTCCTAAACATCTAGTATACTAAAAGTACAAAGTCCTACAGAATCCTTCCTGTTCACTAGAAGATTGCTAGAGGTTGAATACCAGCTGCAGTTCGTGTAGCTAGCGTCCCCAGAACAGTTTAGACCCCCAGATAGAAGACGTGCCAACTGGTCAGAGCCTTAGAGTCTCCAGGGGGTCTCTGTGAGTGTGTGTGTATGTGTGTGTATCCTGGCCTCCTCCTGTGTGGGACAAATACGTTATCAAACGCAGCCCCCCTGACCAGGGCTGGGGTAACTCTCCACATCGCTCACTCTCTCCGTCTCCCCAGAGGGACTGTGTTAGTCACACATCTGAGGGGGGCCGGGGTGGGGGGTGGTGGGGCGGGGTTAGGAACAAACACAGCGGACGGCTCCGCCTCCACTCCTGCAGAGCAGCTGGGGTGGGAAGGCTGCCGTTTGATACCTGCAGCAACACATCCCAGAGCAGCACGCCAGGCTGTTGCTTTGGTCTTGCAGATGGTGTGTCAATAGGACCGTGGTCTTATGTGTCAACACTCCAGAGACGGTTCCATGGCCCCGCGTCACCACTCCAGAGATAGTACGGTCACTGTTTCAGTACTGCAGAGATAGCACTGCAGTCTGATGCGTAGTACTACAAAGATGGGCGTGTCGTGTACTTGGACTTCAAGGTACTTCAACATCCAGCCGCCATACTTTATAGAAGTCAATTCTCGCCTCATGGAGATAGTTGGCTTGAGGGGTCGAGGTTGTATACCAGCTGCAGTTCCTGTAGCCAGCTCCACAGGACAGTTTAGACCCCCGCTAGAGGATGTGCTAACTGGGCATAGCCTGCGGTCTCCAGGGGGATGTTTAAATCCCATACTACCTCGCAGTGCCGCTGAGAGTTTCATTCTCCCCCTGTAGTTCATGGATCGATGAATGGTATCGATTGGCCAAGAGGTCCACCAGGGAGCGCGTCAATAGTCAGCACTAGTTTGTTTTTCCTCGTGTGCACTGAAGACGAAAAAAGGAGCTGTGGAACAAAAATACCCGTTGCAGTGAAATACCTAGTTCAGGCAGTTATCTGATTGCTGGTAACCGCGGTCCCTCTGTAAATGGTGCAGTCCAACACTGAGCGGTTGGTGGTTTGTCGTGCAGGTGTTGGACGCCTTTCTGACCCATGTACAAGAGACCCTGGAGCTGGCGACGTCAAGAGGAGAGGGCGCAGGACTGGAGAGCAAGGTAAGGGCTCTTCACCCGTGTGGGTTGTGGTGTGTGTGTGTGTGTGTGCATGGGCTCACCTCTCCCTCTACTGGTGGGGTGGGGGCAGTGCACCTACAGGTCCAAGGCATTGCGTGTTGGCTTTTTTGGGGGGTGGGGGAGTTTGGGTTGCGTGCCTTGTTGGGTGGGTCGAATCCGAGACAGGTTTTGTGTCTTTGGGACCGTTTTTGCTCAAGCTCTGCCTTGCTTTTTTCTTCCCCGTCAGTGTTTTACATTTACATTTAGTCATTTAGCAGACGCTCTTATCCAGAGCGACTTACAGTAAGTACAGGGACATTCCCCCGAGGCAAGTAGGGTGAAGTGCCTTGCCCAAGAACACAACGTCAGTTGGCATGACCGGGAATCGAACTGGCAACCTTCGGATTACTAGCCCGACTCCCTCACCGCTCAGCCACCTGACTCCCTGTTTTATCCGTTTAGATTCTGCCTTTTGAATACTCTGTGTCATTCCCCTTGGCAACCGGGTCTGTTATCTTGTTCTTTATCTCTTTGTGGACACTATCTCTTCTTCCCTTCGCTTGACTTATTTTCATCCTAACTGTTCCCTGCTCATCCCTGTCTTCTCTCTCTCTCCGCCCCCCCACACTACCTCCCTATCTCCTGTATCTGTTATTTATTTATTATTTACTTCCTTTGATGCAATCTCCGTGCCTTCTCCTCTTTCCCTTATATAACCGTCTTCTTCCTCCTCCCTGTCCCCATCTCCTTATTTCCCCCTCTCTCCTTCTCCCTCTCTCCCTTCTTCTAACAACATGCCCCACTCCTCCTCCCTCTCCTCCCTCTCTCCGGTCTTCTACCGACCCCAAACCCCTCCTTCTCCTCATGTCCCCCCCACCACCACTCCACTTCCCTCACCTCACTTACCTCCCTCACCTCACCTCACCTCCCTCGCTCCCTCACCTCCCTCACCTCACCTCACTTACCTCCCTCACCTCACCTCCCTCCCTCACCTCCCTCGCTCCCTCACCTCACCTCCCTCACCTCACCTCACCTCAATTCCCTCCCTCACCTCACCTCCCTCCCTCACCTAACTTCCCTCCCTCACCTCCCTCACCTAACCTCACCTCCCTCACCTCACTTCCCTCACCTCTTACCTCCCTCACTTCACCTCCCTCACCTCACCTACCTCCCTCACCTCACTTCCCTCACCTCACTTACCTCCCTCACCTCACTTCCCTCACCTCACTTCCCTCCCTCACCTAACCTCACCTCCCTCACCTCACTTCCCTCACCTCTTACCTCCCTCACCTCACTTCCCTCACCTCACCTCCCTCCCTCAGCAGGTGAACGTTCCGGACCTGGTGGCGGCGCTGGCGGCGGCGGAGCAGAAGGCGGCGTCGTCCCTGCGCTGGCGCGTCCACGAGAAGCTGCTGCAGCGCTACGCCTGTCTGCCCCGCGTCGTGTCCGGGGACCAGATCTACTTCCGCTTCCTTCAGAGGATGTTCGCCATCGTCACCACCACCGTGAGGGCGGAAGCACCGCACACAGCGCCCACACACATTCACGTGTTGCCATAATGTCAACCTCAAACTAGCCTGTGTTCCCATCCTTTCACATCCACCCTCAAACAAAACAAAATCGGCACCCAAGAGATCGTTTTCGCCATAAACATCGCTTGAGTTATGAGTAAGTTGCGAGGACACATTCGTAATACCGGCCGTTTCCTCTTCCACCGTGGTTCCAGAATGTTCTCCCGGTCCAGAAAGAGGCGGCGAGGACACTCTGCATGTTCCTGCGCTACAACCGCAAGCAGGAGCAGAGACAAGAGATCATCGGCAAAGTGCTGCAAGGTGACTATTCTCTCCCTCTGGAACGCACACTTAGGCAGAGCTATAAACCGAAAGATAAAATATAATAGTTCAGGTAGATTCAACGATATATGAAATATTCCGGAAACATAAAAGAAAATATATATATATCCATAACCTATCCTGACAAATAATTTCCCTGACACTCTCCCAGATCCTTATGACAGACCGCGGTCATTGTACCTGTAAGCTTATGACGGATAACAGAGTGCAGGCTCTTACACACATCACCGTGTGCTGTCTAATGAAACACACACACGATATGCAAATTACACGACACCACAATAGACGTAGGCAGAGTTTATGAGAGGCCGTGAATACAGGCAGCCTTGTGTAGCACACCTGTCACACACACAGACAATACATGGTTACATGATATGTCAAGCACCAGCTGACCTGTGTCCATATCCAGTATTGTGTATACACAGACACGTGTACATCGTAAATGACTGAAAACAGAAACGGTTGACTACACTGAAATATAGATGTCAGTTTGAATACGAAAGATAGTGTTACCTTTGGACTCCTAAACACTCCCATTATCTAATTGTATCGTGCTGTATTATTCACGTTAAGTACTGTAGCTTACTAATCTCGTTAAACAGGCGTTTATTAGGCCCTAATTGAGTTTGCCCACTTCTGCCTTCCGTTCCAGAGCTGGGTCAGGGTAGAAGCTACTGGAGCAGACTCCGCTACCTGGACCTCTGTGAGATCGCCATCGAGCTCTTTTCCAAATCCTACTTCTGTAAAAACTTCCTCATCCAAGCCCTGGAGCTGGTCAACGACCCTGTGGCCAACGTCAGGTACGATACTGTACCACAGAAGAAGAAATACCATCTGACTGTGGTTCAGTTTGACTTCGTATCGCATCGACCCATTTCTATCTGAAGCCAAACTGCTTGTGTATTTGGGCCCAGGTATTAACAGTGTCTGTGTATTTGGCCCCAGGTATAAACCGTACTTGTGTATTTGGCCCCAGGTATAAACCGTACTTGTGTATTTGGCCCCAGGTATAAACCGTACTTGTGTATTTGGACCCAGGTATAAACCGTACTTGTGTATTTGGCCCCAGGTATAAACCGTACTTGTGTATTTGGCCCCAGGTATAAACCGTACTTGTGTATTTGGTCCCAGGTATAAACCGTAATTGTGTATTTGGTCCCAGGTATAAACCGTACTTGTGTATTTGGCCCCAGGTATAAACCGTACTTGTGTATTTGGCCACAGGTATAAACCGTACTTGTGTATTTGGTCCCAGGTATAAACCGTAATTGTGTATTTGGTCCCAGGTATAAACCGTACTTGTGTATTTGGCCCCAGGTATAAACCGTACTTGTGTATTTGGCCACAGGTATAAACCGTACTTGTGTATTTGGCCACAGGTATAAACCGTACTTGTGTATTTGGCCACAGGTATAAACCGTACTTGTGTATTTGGCCACAGGTATAAACCGTACTTGTGTATTTGGCCACAGGTATAAACTGTGCCACATGCTGCCCCGGCTGCGCTCCACCATCCGGCTGCCCGCAGACAAGCACCTCCTGCAGCAGCTGGAGTTCTGCGTCCGCAAGCTCCTCTGTCGGGAGAAGGACAAGGATGTGGTGGCCACCGTCCGCAAGGTGAGGGCGGAAGGAGCCCCAATATCACATTGTATCTCTCAGCATCCCATAGCATCTCTCAGCATCCCATAGTATCTCTCAGCATCCCATAGTATCTCTCAGCATCCCATAGTATCTCTCAGCATCACATAGTATCTCTCAGCATTACACAGTATCTCTCAGCATCCCATAGTATCTCTCAGCATCAAATAGTATCTCTCAGCATCACATAGTATCTCTCAGCATCACATATTATCTCTCAGCATCACATATTATCTCTCAGCATCCCATAGTATCTCTCAGCATCCCATAGTATCTCTCAGCATCACATAGTATCTCTCAGCATCCCATAGTATCTCTCAGCATCCCATAGTATCTCTCAGCATCCCATAGTATCTCTCAGCATCCCATAGTATCTCTCAGCATCCCATAGTATCTCTCAGCATCACATAGTATCTCTCAGCATCACATATTATCTCTCAGCACCTCATAGTATCTCTCAGTATCACATATTATCCCTCAGCATCCCATAGTATCTCTCAGCATCACATAGTATCTCTCAGCATCACATAGTATCTCTCAGTATCACATATTATCCCTCAGCATCCCATAGTATCTCTCAGCATCACATAGTATCTCTCAGCATCACATAGTATCTCTCAGCATCACATATTATCTCTCAGCACCTCATAGTATCTCTCAGTATCACATATTATCCCTCAGCATCCCATAGTATCTCTCAGCATCACATAGTATCTCTCAGCATCACATAGTATCTCTCAGCATCACATAGTATCTCTCAGCATCACATAGTATCTCTCAGCATCCCATAGTATCTCTCAGCATCACATAGTATCTCTCAGCATCACATAGTATCTCTCAGCATCACATAGTATCTCTCAGCATCACATAGTAGTGAGGAGATCTTTAGCGTCTGGTCTGGAATGTTCCCCTACTTGGTTCTCTCAACTCCTATCTTAAAGCTATCTCTTCTCCTTCTCAGCCTGTCTGAACGTATCAACTTTACACCTGACCCAGATCCCCCCCCCCATCCGCTGGCTTCCTTTTCACTCTCTCCCTCCCTTTCTCTGCTTTGACAGGTTTCCCTTTTTGTAGTCTTGCGTCGTTTGTTCACAAGGTGCCATGTAGAAAAGCAGTAGAATGAGTTACTGGGTCAGCTCACTCAAGCTCTGTTACATAAAGTACTTTCTGACTTTGTGAAGACTTGGTGATGTTGTTACTTCCTGTGGCCTGGTGGAACTGCACATCCACTTCAATACCTTACAGCCATCATCCCGTTGCCGTAACGTTACGAAACGTTACAAAACGATCCTGTAAACAACAAGCCAACAGGCTTGTTCTGTTCTTGGTTTCGCTTGTTATTTTGCTCGTCTTGATTTTTTCCAGACGGTGTTGGAATTGGACAAAATGGACATCACAGAACCAGTAAGAACTCGTTATTCGCCACGACGCATTCCACAGCATACACACCTCGCTGTTGACGCTCCACATTGGAGCTGCTTCCCCCCGCTTACTCTCACACCTGTGTCATCTGACAAAACATCGTTCACCGAATACTCAAAGTATACATAAACATGTACCGTATGAAAGACAACATTACCAATAAACAGTAACCTGTTTATTGACCCACTGTGCCCAGTCACAACCCCCCTTTCCTACATCAAGACGATAGTCACATGGACCACACAGGCATGCTGTTGCTCGTGTAACACCGGAGCCCTCTGCATCGATCCTCCCTCGCATGTGCCAGGCCTAGAGCATCTCCGCTCATGTGGGGTGTGCGTTGGGCGGACGGCTTTTTAGGAACGTACACGTTTTATTTCTGTGTAGTACCACAAGAGGCACGAGAGAGACCTGTTGGACCAGAAGAAGGAGAAGGAGGAGGCTCTGCTTGTCGAGATGGTGAGTTTTGTCCTCCGTAAATACGACTGTGGAGCTCATCCTGGACTGTTCCTGTATGCGTGTGAACCCATCCAGAATGATTGTAACTCTTAAAAAATAAATAAAAATGAAACAGAAAAAGGCCTATATCATAGCCAGCACTTCTCATATTGTTTTGCTGGCATTGCAATAAAAAAAATGGAGTGGCACGAACTTGAAGTGGCACATGCTTGAAAAACGCGTGTAGCCTTTTCTTTTTTTTGCCGCCCACAGTCACGCATATTTCACCATAAATTAACTATTTCAACGAATCTATTTTTGTCTAACTTAAGGAAAGCAGCTCGACCGTGATATTTCCAGTTGTGTAGTGTAAGTGTGCCCTCGAATCTGCTACTGCAACTTCCAGGGGTCCCAGTTTCTCAAAGTCTGGCTGTGTGTCCCACAGCTCTTTTGACAGACCATTAGAAGTCACCGGAACATCGTAAAAATTGCGACAAACAACAGCAAAGGGGCAGGGTAACTGTTAGAAATTGAAGGATGACGAGAAGGAAAATAAGGAATCTTTTCCTGAACATAAAATCACAATGTGTTCCTTATTAAACCCATTGACGAACCCCACTCACTGTTAAAGAGTGAGGTTCCAGTCAGCCCAGGAATGGGGTAGGACAACGTAACACCCAACAGTCCAGGGCAGAAATGCCCCTAGCTGAGTGAACACCAGCGTGGGTAGCGACCTCCTTCAACCCTCCACCTCTCTCCTCCTCCCTCTCAGGAACAGCTGGAGCGGCAGCAGGGCGAAGCAAAGCTCACCAACGAGAAACACAACGAGAAGAAGCGTACGTGGGTTCCCCCCCCCCCCCCCTTCATGGCATAATGTTGTTTGTGATGCAGAAACCCCCCACCGCCTTTCTACCGCCATATTTCTGGGGTGCAAAAGGGGCCGGCTTCCCGGGGGGGGGGGGGGGCGCGTGTCTAACTGTGCTGGCGTTTTGCAGGCAGGGACAGTAAGACAGGGCTGTCGGGGACCAAGGGCATGTCAGGTTCTACATCTGGGGCTGCTCTGTCCACCTCCGCTGGTAAGAGACACAACGTGGAAATGATCTGAAACCATGGAAGAAACAGACAGACAGGGAAACAGGCAGACAGGGAAACAGGCAGACAGACAGGGAAACAGACACAGGGAAACAGGCAAACAGACAGGGAAACAGGCAGACAGGGAAACAGGCAGACAGGGAAACAGGCAGACAGGGAAACAGGCAGACAGGGAACCAGACAGACAGACAAGCTACAAATGCACATTGTACTCATTGAATTTCCCTACTGTCACTGTTACAAAGCACGTCTGATTGCATGAGTGCACAAAAAGATTTCAACATTTGGCACTGTATACCTCACAGAACGTCCTGTGGACAAACTCATTGTCTCAGCCAGCTGTACCACCAGTAAGGTTCAGTGTGTTATGAAAGAGCCAATCACTAGAGGTGTGCCTGTTGTTGATATTGATGCTAATAGTGTCTCTTCCCCCCTCCAACCTGCAGGCAAGGAGATGAGGAAGGCCAAGCTGGCACGGAGTCGCTCTCTAAGCAGCCACCCTACTACCCCCAAGACTGTCAATTCAGACAAGAGTCTGTAAGCACGGCCCTTCCACATCGAAAAGTCTATTTCATGTTGCTTCAGCCCCGTTCATTTCGATAGTAGCCAATTCGCAGCAATCGTACTCTCTGACGAGTGCTTAACGAATGGACCGTTTCCCTCTTTCTTCTGTGCCTCCCCCAGAAAGGTGAAAGAATCTGGCAGCTGTCCCGGAACAGGGAAGAACTCCATGCTACCCATAAACGGTAATCAGTTTTTCAAACGACCCTATCAAACAGGGGAGTCAGATGGCTGAGTGGTCAGGGAATCGGGCTAGTAATCAGAAGGTTGCTGGTTCGATTCCCGGTCGTGCTAAATTACATTGTGTCCTTGGGCAAGGCACTTCACCCTACTTGCCTCGGGGGGAATGTCCCTATACTCCATGTTCCACGAGGGTTGTGTGTTTATTGAAGTCATGGCGACGCTGCCACTTCCTCCCCGTGACGCGCGTCTCTCTCTCCCCCGTCGCCCTGCAGACGACTCCCTGCGTGGCCACCACTTCAGCGTGGCCTCCTCGTCCCTGTCCCCCACCCCGTCCTCCTCCTCCATGCCCGTGCTCATCCGCAGCAACGTCCCCAGCAGCCTGGACCTCCGGAGCAGCAGCACCCTGGATCACCGGAGCAGCAGCACCCTGGATCACCGGAGCGGCTCTCTGGACCACCGCAGCAACACACTGGACCACAGGAGCAACGGGAGCAAGGACACCCAGTCCAGGAAGCTCTCCATGTGGGTTGTCACTCGCCGGCCGTGTCCCCCCCCCCCCCCATCCAGATACGGAAAGATTGGATAGGTGTTTTGAATGTGCTGGAAGCTCCGACTAAACATGGGCTATTTTTCTTAGAGCTATCCTTTTTAGATCTGTAGTTCGAGGTCAGTAAAAATTATAACTATAATTGAATGTTTAAGCGTGGAAGGGGGCTGGGAAGTTCATCATAGCTCATCAAGGTCAAGCACCTACGAGTGATCCAATCTTTTCAGATCTGCCTGAAGTGTCTCAGATTTGGGGCCAGTTTGGTATTCTTACACCGGTCACTTAACATCCCCTCACTGATGTAAATAAACAAGCAGTACGTAGGAATTACCAGGCATGATTCCAGAGTAACTCCAAAGCAATTGTTCATTACCAATAAATATATTGCATTATTTAGTATACATTAATAGCAGTTACATAGTACTTACCACTGCTAATTCTGTTTTCCAAGGCATAAAGCAAGCGCAAAGACTAAAAAGTGAGCATAAGAGTGGTAAGTACAACATAGCAGCTAACTGTACTAGCAACCAGGTAATTATAGGCTGTTCCACTGACAGCAACTCTGATTTAAGGAGTATGTAATAGTGTGTTCAAAACAATAATCCTCAAGTTAGACAGCAATGAATACATGAATTGCATGGTGCGCGACTTTTGAGTGATTTCCCATTGAAGTTGCATGTTTAATTTCCAACCCCGCTGAGCAGACATGGAAATGAAATATAAATGCTGAGTGGTTGTCAAACAAATGCCACTTAATAATTTGGATTGTGGGGAAAACACTACCCTTTCCATCCAGTTTGAATAACTGTTATTAAACGACTCCAGGCCATTTCTCTGGCCACAAACGCGGTTATGAGCTCACTTTGGGTTGGAAAATTGAAACACTGAGACATACAGCTCTGCTGCTTGTTACCCACAAAGTTCTAAACGCTGACCTGACCTGCTCCATGCTTACCCTCCCTTGTGTCCTCCACTTCTGTCTCCAGGCAAAGGAAGTCCAACTCTTTCGGTATGCAGTCGGGAAGGGAGTGATGCTAGCTGGAGAGGGCTGAGGAAGAGCTGCCCCCTGACAAGGACCTTCCCCCAGAGGTCGAGGCCAAGTGATCACTACACCCCCCTCCTCCCCCCTCCCATGGGCCCTCCCATCTTTATCAAGTTGTCAAAATGCCCGTACCTCCTGCTTCAGATTCAAGAAACAAGACTGGACACATAATAACTGCTTCCCACGGGCCCTCAGGGGCCAGGTCGGGAGCGTTGTTCTTGCGCTAAATGGATACAAACCAACATCCATCTCTGCCTTACTCACATATACTTGTAACATTACTTGTAACCTCTGATGTTCGGGAAAAAAAAGAGAGCAATTCCAAACAAATATGTACCAGTATGTATTTTATTTTTATTTTATTTATTGGGCAAATTTTATTTCTGTATTATAGCATGCTTTGCAAAAGTCTTTTCTTTATGTTTTATATTTTCCAAGTGGCTACGAGAAGCACTATGTATTTTTATGATTACACAATCCATCACCTTTCCTACACATGTAATTGGTTCTGGAAATTCTCCATTCCACCAATGAGATTGTGCCTGGTGCTGTGTAGCACCTGAGTGAACCGCCCACGCCAACCTTGAACACCCAATCAATAAACCTTATATTGAATATGTCTGTATTTAATGAGCGTAACTTGAAATAACATACATAGATTAATGTAGATACAGAGTAGCATTGTCAAAACAGGACTATGTTTCAGTGATGATAAACTTTAAAACAAAAACAAAAAAGCATACCTTAAAAAAAAAAAAGCATCCTTAGTTAAAATGTATACTAACACCACAATACATCCTGGCTGATCATTTTAGTGCCCCTCAGATTTCAAAAATCATCAAAATGCATATGACAAAACAATATTAGTGAGCTGTTAATAAATTACGCTGTTTCCAGCGGTCACTTCTTGGTGGGGTCCACCACCCTTCCCATCAGGAGGATGCTGCTGGTCTTCTCATGGTAAATGAGGAAGAGGAAGGGCCGATTGATGGTGAGGCGAGGAGGAGGGCTGGTGAACATATCCATTCCTCCGCCTGGGGTTCCGCCTGTTTCGTCCACGGTGATGGCTACCTTATGCACAACCTAAAAACCAAAAGGTTAGCAGGTTAAACGGGATCTCTGCCAAATAAACTATTTGTTCAACAACAGGTTTACATTACCAAGGCACCCCATTGCGTCACCGCAAAACACTTTCAGCTACATTAGCTGGAGGGAGAACCAAGTGGTAATGTTTCAATTAAGAACATGCTGCACTCTGCATTTTCATCCATCAGTGCCAAATATTGTCCACAACCCCGTGGCATTAGAAGGTGCAACACTTAGCTAATGGAACTCAAATGAGTTTGTTGCCTGGTCCATCCGGCTCTGATGAGACCTGGGGAACTTGCCTATTGTCTGTATTAGACCTCTGATGTTTTGAGGTTCTGCAGCTGAATGCCCTCTCATGCTGCCTAACGGCAGACATCACAATCTAGCTTAGAAACAACCATTGGAATATTGCCATTGACCCGAGGATACTATTTGTGATAAACAATGGATCGGAGGACAGATATGTAATATGGACGTGGATGGATAATATGTCTTTTTAAATGATATGATGAGGAAGGAAAGCCAAGGCATGACAGGTAAAAGAAACAAGAAAAAAGTTAAGAAGAAAATGGAAAAAGAGATTGGAGAGAATAATAACACTGCTGAAAATGGGACCAGGACAAGGATGGATCATCACCTTCATCTTCGTCTACCTCATACGAGATCTTTTTGGCAGCCTTCCCGCTTAGACTACATTCAGGGCTACTACCACCGCTATATTTTCATTGGAAAACAAATCCTGTGTTGAGCAGACACGAGGAGATCTGGTTCCTCCTTGGCAAGACGTCTTGACAATTACCCCAAACAGTATAAAGTAACCACAGGTGGACATGCAATACCCTCTGTGAAAGAAGCCTGACAACACAGACACAGCCCACATTTAAAATGGCTCCTGCAGGGTATCTGGTCCTCTCCTTATCACTCTTCCATCTCCTCAGTCACTAACATGATTGAGAAGAGGGGGCCACGGGTCAAAAGACATGTGACACATTTTGGTGAGACGGGTACATACAGACCACATGTCTATATACAATATACAGAGATAGGAACATCTCCCATCTGAGTTATGATTATTATTTTTTTAAACACGAGACTTCACAGGCTCTGTCCAATTCTTCTAAGTAGGGAGCTTGTGTATTCAACCACGGCCTAGCGTTGTTGGAACATTCCAACATTAGGATTCATTCCCCATACCAACTATGAATGTATCTTACTTTTTATATTTAAGGACTGCACACACTTTTTAAAGATTCTTATATGTTTACTGTATGCACCTGCCCACCAAAGTAAATTCCTTGTTGTGTAAACTACCTGAAGATGAAACTTATTCTGATTTTAGTCATTTCACTTCATAGTTGCTTTTTGTTGTTTGCTTGGTACTCGAGTTATTTTGCCAAAAAAGGCATGTTCAGTCCATGTACTTTACCTGATAAAAAAGGAAAGGCAGAGACCACACAAACACACACACTTGCCTCAGAGAGCATAAAGTCTTCTTGAACTCCTCCGATGGCAGACAGATTGTCCGTGTCACGGATGGCCAGGGCAGGAAGGACAGTCTTCAGGGAGTGTGACTGCTCCAGCAGGAACTTGGGCAGCTGGACCTCAAGCCTCCTGTGAAGGACAGGAAGTGACGTGACTAGCAGTGGGCAGTTATTACTTACGCTTTCAAGTTGTGTAATGATCATATTTTAAGGGGCAAAAAATGAGGAATTGAATGCATAACACGACCCCTTGAAAAAAAGGTGAAAATGCTCAACAATTTGGTTTAGCCAGAGCAATGAGCAGAACAAAGCCCCTCAAATTCAAATATCAGTCCATGGGAATATGTCACCCAGATCTGCATCCAAGACAATGCTTCCACATACGTTCTCTTGAGCTTCGTGACCCAGCCTTTGAAGCGGTCGGCAGTGACTTCCTCCTCTACGGCCGTGCAGTCGGTGTTCTCGTCGGGCAGCAGGACCAGCATGGCGGCGCCACCAGACATGGGCAGCTTCAGGACGCCCAGTTTGAGGGAGGGGTCGTAGGCCAGGTGGTACTTGTCGGAGCGGAACATCATGGGCACCATGGCGATGTGGTACTTGTCCACGTAGAAGCGCTCGTCCTGGGTGAGGGTTGCGTTGAAGGCGAGGGCGAAAGGAGCTGATGAAAGAGCGACCGTTTCATTCAAGTGAATCGTTGACTTCCGGATAAATCTACACTCAGAGCTATCTTCCCAAATAAGTTAGATAAACAGGATTTTTATGTAACTTTTTTATGTCTTTTTTAAAATAAGATTTCCTTGTATTATTTTCCTTGTATAAAGAAAAAAAAAGTTGTGAAAAGCCTTGTAGAGACCCTAAATGCTCATTCCCCAAACAAACCCGAGGTGTCCTCACCTTGAAAGAAGGCTCCGGTCACGAGCATCACCTTGGTCGCAGCGTCCGGTGAGGCGCTCAGCACATCCTTCACCTGCTCACCTGTGTTGCTCTGAGTAAAAGTGTTAATGGTGGTCCTGGCAGCCTCTGGGCTGCTGAAGTCCACTCTCACGACTTTCCCACCATACTTGTTCTGCACTAGCCCGTCATAATCTTCCGACACGGTGAACTTCTGATCGACAACTACGCCGACGGCCTGCTTTAAACCGACTTCACCATTCTGGTTTAGGCTCACCTGGAGACTCTCAAAGAGACCTACATTAGGAAAGAATAGATTTTACAAAGACATTTTTGTAGGTTTTAACATTTTTTTATTTTATGACCATTACTTTTAAATACTTTGAATTACTTTCATCCCAAAAGAATAATAAAATCGTAGCTAAATGTTTGTCATGCCAATTTAAATCTAAGTAAATGACAACCCTGATTTCTGCTTTCTTAATCATAGATATAGAATTGACTTTTATCGAGAGGTCAAAGGGCAAATACCTGGAATCGTCTGGATATCCAGAGACATTAAACTGAGGGCCTCTGAGAGCTGCTCCCGCGTGGCTCCGTCTGCGCCGCTCATCAGAGCGGCCAGGCCCAGGGACACGGTGATGGGAGACACAAGGACGTTGGCGTCCGTGCTTCTGGCGATGGCGTGATACAGACGGGTGGCAAAGTCTGCATTCCTGGTGCTGAGGTCCTGGACGTCAGCAAGGCTAGCGTCCTGCGCCACCAGCTGCATGGCAAGGAGTGGGAAGCAGGCCAGGAAGAGGGGGATTTGGTTCACCATTGTGCGGTGTGTCGTCCCTGGAGAGTAAAGAGTGTACAAATCCATGAAGGGTCATCCAAACCTCAACTACAAGCAAAAATTTCAGCTGTGGAACTTGGATCTTTGGATCAAATGTACAATGCATTTCGGAGGGTTATCAATATTGTGCATATCCATTAAGTGATCACACCTTAACTAAAGCAAAATGCATAGATGATACTATGTGAGTAGCTATTATTACAGTGTGAATTAATGAATTGCCAATTGCAAGTTAAAACATTTGAAAACACATATGCACGTAGGTTATTTATGATTATACCAGCATTACTTACTCTTCTGTTGTCTGAATCCCACTTAATATTGATAGATGACGTCACACTGTTTAGAAAGACAAGATACACTTTCAGTTGTTGGCTGCTGTGAAACCCTGTTTGCAGATTGATAGAAAGGATGAAAAATAAGCTTTGACATGTTGATGAAATATGCATAGATGTGAACTCATGCATGCAATGATCCTGTGTGACGACTGCTCAACATGGATGGTAGCCTACACTGACGCCATAGCCTGCGCATCCTTCATAGATGGAAAGCTACGGCAGAATGTAAACAAAAACACCCATTCTCTACTTGAATGTCTTTGGCAGTCTCGGAATTATAGTTTTCAGTATGTTTTGCTTTAGCATAGCCTACAAATAACAACAGCGAACTGTTATCTTCTATAATAAAATGCAGACGCCCAAATGACAAACACTCACAAAAACACAGTAGCCTCCGTAGCTAACTAGCTAAACACAAAATACGTAGACAGGCATAGTCTACTTACATTGTTTTTCAAGTATGACACTATGTCATTCCTTTAAAATGTTGATTCAAGCACTATACTGGTTGCTGCTCAAGAAGAAGGCTGTACGTCGATTTGAGAAGGATCGATGTTGCCTTTCATTTGCGGCATTCTCGTTCAAATTAACGCTATGAGCGTAAATACCTTCTCAACTGTACTGCTCATTGAACACAACAGATGGCGGTATGGTTTCTTCTCGAATACATCCCACAACTACTCACAATATAACTAATGTAGCTTACACGGCACCTCATAATATATACCTATGTAGCCTACATTATCGTATCCCAATAAACTGCATTCACTTTTTTATCACGTTGTGTCCCTACTTTATATCACGATGTTTGGGCCTATAGGTTTCTTAACCAAATGGCACTTAAAACATTTTTGCTTACCATTCGATTTTTATTTTCCAAGTTTAATTATAACAACCACATTGACATGCTGCAGGTGGACCACGACAGTTAACACTGATTTTAATATTGTCTAGGTTAATTCATGCATTGGTTTATGTTGTAGGGCGGAGTTATTGAATTGACGTTTCCTACTGCTTCTGCGGGGCCGGGGGCAAAATCCAAATGAGTGAAATTTAAAGCAAGTTTAGGGTTCCAGGGCTACAACACGATCTCTGGAAATAATGACCATAGTAGAAGGAACAACTTGTCTTTATAACTGCAGTCTAAGGAGATAACTACGTCACAAGGTAAATTTCTCATCTGATGTTCAGTAGCCGTGTGAATTGTCTATTAATGTGCCGCACTCTTTCTCAGCAAGTCCATGGGATCAATTGTGTCTGTGATAATCCAGCAATTATATTAATTATCTTTGAAAGAGAAACTGCGCAGGATAAATATTGTTTCAGAGAAATGAATGGGCCACACAGAACAAATTAATGAATTAGGCTATTAGAATACATATTACATAGGCTGCTGTCTATATAAGATTAACATGATTAAGTGTTAGTAAAGTTCTTGTTTCGTGATGTTCGTACGAGTTCATCCCGGAGTTCACCCACTGGGGCTAACTGATAATTAGTCGCCTAGTTTCTTTGCCAGATAAGCAGTCTTTGACAGTGCAGCCCTCTGTCTCAGCCAAGCTATTCTCCAGCATGGATATGCCTTAGTATTCTAACTAGAGCATGTGTGAATCATCTGTTTCCTTGGGATTCTTCAGGAATTCTTCCTGTTCTCAGTGGGAAGGGTAAACAGGACTTGAAGCCATAGAATGTCGACCTGTAGGGGTGTGTAAATCTATAGGCTACTATGCAGATTGAAAGCAGGGAAGTCTACACAAGTCTTTGAGTCAACAGGTAAATTACCTACTATGGGTTGTTATTCTGCGTGGGAAGACTTATGCTTTATGATTTTTTTGTGTGTTAACATCAAATTATCAATATTATTATACTTTTAACTTATTTTGAAAGGTATGTTAAGTTACACAGGTCTATTACATTAGCACTATGTATTCATTATGACTATGAAAAATGCATTCTGGAAATATTTTTCCATTATTTAGACCAACACAGCACAAAGAAAATGTCCCACTTATTCCCTCAGTTCCTGAAAGTCTGAAGTTGACACACTGTGACTGAAGTAATCTAAAAGTTAAAAAGGGGGCTTTGCCCCATATGCTAGTCTTTCCAGTTCTGTGACATGCCATACTGTTGCTTAGTCACAGGGACATACAAATCCATGCAACGTGAATGAGACAGCACTGCCGCTGAGAGTGTGGGGATAAAGTCCCCCAAGGGGGCTGGCCCTGTGCCATGTTTTACTTTGTAGCTTTTAATGGGCAAAGGTTAGGGTATGGGGGCCAAGTGCCAACATGGCCACCAGAGAGGGCCCAAGGTTGGCTGGCTAAATCTCAAATGAAGCAAGCTTTGTGGACATCCACTCCTTTATCCCTTTGGAAGTCAAGTGGAGCCATACGGTGCACAGGGAGGTTTAGAACTGCAAATGAAATCAACTTCCTTTTTGGTTTGGGTCCAGAGATGAATGAAAGGGTTACTAAAATGTCTTCCGTATAGCAAAGCAACAGCATGGAAGCATTCTTTGTCCTGGACCCAGGAAGGGGAATCAGAGTGAGCGTGCATATTTGATCATGTAATAATATCCATGTTCATTTGGTCTTCCATGTGTATATTGCAACTGCTTCTTACCAGTAAATGTCCACACGATTCAAACGTGTACTTATGCAACAGAAGTGAGCCGTTTGGCTTGAATCGAACGTTGTGGCCTGCTCTCCACTGAGTCACTAACTTAGGTGCACTCCCCCTCTCATTCAAGAGGACTTTCGTCCAGCTGTCCTAGTAACTGTTGGCATGGAAGTCTTTGTTGCTGGTGACTAATAGCTTGGGAGCGGGGAGGACAATGTTATCTATCACCTTATCGTCCTCCCCAGCGAAGACTTGCTTGGACAATCAGGATCTTTTAGGGATGTTACGACACCTATAAATGAAATTGCATGTTGCATTTATGAATCCATCTGATGTTTTTCAATCATGTGCATGTTAATGTGGGCTCAAATGCAATGGACCAGAGGTTATGTCGTCGGTCAATGATACCAAATGTACAATATGACTACAGGAAACAACAGTAAAATTCCACAAATAAGACCAGGTCGGACATGCCCAGAACAGCTCCTCTCCTCTAATGAGATGGTTTGCGGTGGGTTCAGTTTTCTCTCCTCCCCCATTATGACAAATTCAGCCCCAAATCAGAAGGGGAGGGGCCGTATAATGGGCCGGTCAGCCCATTGTTGTGTCCCCCGTCCACGACAGCGTTCACAAAAGCATTCTTTGGGTTTAGCCGGCGACCCCCCAGCGGGGGGGTCAGGCAGCTACAGGCAATATCTCATTTTAGCTGAGAACGACACTAGGGTGAGTTTCAGATGGCGTAAATGTATTCGCAACTAATATTTTATTTTGAATAGTTTTGACGTGGATGAATAGTAGTGTGCTTTGTTTGGGCTACTGACTTATGTGAAGTGGTTGAAACGCTGAATCTGGGATTTTGGGGGGAGAATATGGATTCGGGTTTAATGATTGCTCAGATGCAGTTTGCTTACCCCTTGGTCTTTTGGCCCTCATTCAAACATATTGTTTTCGCTCGACGGAAGTGTCACTAAACTGTCGCTAAACGAATATGAACAACAACATGAACAGCGATCCTCTCGAGGATAACAAACGTGAATGTTTGTGGAGCACGACTTCACGACACTTTCAAAGCGCTTGATTGGAACACATCCCTAATAACACCCCCTCTGTCTTGTCACATTCTGTCCTAGGATGCATGAGAATGCGCCCGCCCTTGTGGTCCCTCAGACGGCGTTGCCCGACAGACTCTCCCAGGATGAGATGCTGGCCCAGACCAGACAGGTGATCCAGGGCCTGGAGGCTCTAAGGCAGGAGCACCACTCCCTCCTGGAGGGCTTCCTGGGAAGCCTGAACTGCCTGGAGGAGGAGGGGGAGAAGGAGAACACTGACCCCCATCATGAGGACCGATCCCCGGCGGAGGAGAAGGCCGGAGGGATCCGGCGGTCCCTGGAGACCCTGGAGCTGGGGCTCAGTGAAGCTCAGGTTAGACACTCTGGTGTGAGAATCTCTCCAGGACCAGCGCGGACCTTGAAAACACCATTTAGTCTGTGTTTCTAATGTGACCATAACTCAACACTGTGCCCAACCCTATGGCGCTTTTCCTCAAACAAACAGTCCTGACCAAAACCTGAAGTTAACTGGTTAAGCTTAAGGATCCTATTTGTTGCCGTGCAGTCAAGCTATCTTTGTCTGTGAACAATTAGAATAGTGCTGTCAGAATGTACGAGGGTTAGGGTTGCCATGCAGTGATCTAACTATCCAGGATGTTTTCTGAGCTTGGCTACTTCATGTTGTGGTATTTTCCAAGTTGTGCTTACTTCTTCTTCACTCCTTTTATTTTCATTTCACCTTTAGCCTGTCTGTCTGTTCCCCTAGTTTCTATACCTCTCTGCAGCTTTGCCACTCCAAATGTTTATCTTGACCCTCCCCATTCCTTCTCTCTAACCCTGACTATGAAAGAACATTCTTTAGTTCATTTTAGGCCACCCAGTGATAGAATTAGCCTTAACATTGTCCTTGAGGTAGTTCAATCTTCTCAACAAACAAATTCAGTCTCGCTGATGAATACTCAGAATGTCATTTTCAGTTCCTCACCAAGACTTGAAACAGTTACCCAAGATTGCCATACGTTCAAAAGGTTTTGGGGACGAAAAAGAGAGAGTGTACCGTCAAGGATAAAGTCGTAAAGAAGGGGCCCGGGCAACTTCCTGCATGTCTCCCTATCTCTCTCTCTCTCTCTCTCTCTCTCTCTCTCTCTCTCTCTCTCTCTCTCTCTCTCTCTCCCTGCTTACCTTTCTCTCTCCGCCTGTTTCTGTCAATATAAACAAAGGCCTAAAATGTATCTTAAAGCAATATAGCAATATAAAGTACGTCAAGTTTAGCAGTCAAGAGAGAGTAACAATCTCTACCACACCAATCCAGGTTGCTACTGTATAAAACCTCTCCAACAGGTGTTGCTCGCCCTGTCGGCCCACCTGAGCTCGGTGGAGGCGGAGCGCCACAAGCTCCGTGCCCAGGTGCGCCGGCTGTGCCAGGAGAACCAGTGGCTGAGGGACGAGCTGGCGGGGGCCCAGCGGAGGCTGCAGGAGAGCGAGCAGAATGTGGCGCAGCTGGAGGAGGACCGGAGGCACCTGGAGTTCATGAGCCGCCTCAGGCGCTACGACGACGACGGCGGCGGCGGCGGCAGCCTGTCGACCTCGGTGCGCCTCGCCACCTGTTCCACACATGGAGCCCTTCATGTTACACACGTCTGAATATCAATATATTTAAAACCATTTGGAAAACATAATGTTCTTCTTTCCCGTGGCAATAATGATTGATAGTATCGAGACTGCCCGCACTAGTACTGCAGTCACACCGAAAAATGAATTCACACATTTTGAATGGTATTTTGCATAATACCCCGAAACTATTACAAAACACACACACGAACATAATGTAGATATTGACTCATTGGATGTTTTGGTGTTAAAAGGGAAACCCATGGTCCAGCGGAACTGGAATAAAATGAGTTTTTAAAGTTGGTAGCAAGATGCCTCACAAGGACAGACTCTTCACAGATGGGTAGACGGAAATAGAATGTTTGAACACATTCCCAACCAAACACCTTGGTTCCCAGAACAATCTATCATGCCTACAGACACCATCCCAACATTTCCTGGATCAGGACTGAAGGGCTCTTTTCTCGCCAAAACATTCCAGGAGCAGTCCAAAAACAACACTTATCTGAATAGTCGTGAATCCTTTCTTGGGTTTCTCTGCGAGCAAGTCTTAACCCTTGTGTTATCTTCGGGTCATTCTGACCCATCAGTCATTGTGACCCACCTTCGTATTGCGACAAATTTACCTCATACAAAAACAAAGTGAAGCATTTTCTTTTAACTGTCGGGCTGTCTCAGACCCCCCACATTGGAATGGTTAAAAGAAAATTCTTTTTATTTGTTTTTGTATTGGGTAAAATTGGGTAAACACAACGATGGTTCGTTATGAACCTTTGGGTCATGTGACCTGAAGGCAGCACGAGGGTTAAGGTCTTAGGCCAATGAATCACAATGCACCAAGGTTCATACTGTTACGTTCAGATAGTTTCAATACTGTTCTACTTTTGATTCACCAGGGAGAAAATGACTCTAGCAAGGAGACACTGGAAGACCTCTTCCCGAATGAGGAGGAGGAGGAGCAGGGTCATGCCAGTAAGCTCTGGGTGGGATGTGGAATTAGAGACATTACATAAATGTAACCTAATCAAAATCCTCTATGGTATTAAGATGACTTACAGTGGCTCGAAAACATTCCCATTCATAGAGCATGTTATTGCGTTACAGTAAAGCTAGAAGCTACGGCAAATAGAAATGTTGCAATCATAAAAGTAATACAATTACTCCTGCCATTGGACTCATTTGTTTATCTCAAATTGCATCAGTTTGAAGTTACAAAACCGATAATCTAACCTGAGCTCGACTCATTTCTTGTTTCATGTTTTTCGTTCCGTTTTTCCAGTACAGCAGAGCAGCTGCAGCGCGGGCATGGCTGCGGCCCAGCAAGGGGGCTACGAGATCCCAGCTCGTCTCAGGACCCTCCACAACCTGGTGATCCAGTACGCCTCCCAGGGCCGCTACGAGGTGGCCGTGCCCCTCTGCAAGCAGGCCCTGGAGGACCTGGAGAAGACCTCTGGGCACGACCACCCCGACGTTGCCACCATGCTCAACATCCTAGCGCTCGTCTACAGGTAAGGGTGGTGGGGGGGGGGGGGGGTTACACGCAAGGTTAGCCACCCGCTCACTGATCCTCTTATTTCCATCCCCCCTCCTCCACCTTTTCAAGGCGGACCGAGCAGGAAACAAGTTGACCATTTTCATAGGTTTCCCACAGAGTACAATAGGTTAGCAAGGCTAAGCTTTCAAATAGGAGGGTCTGCAAATACAGAGCGCTAATATCAGGTGTCGCATCAGAGCAGAGTTGCACGTTATCATGTAGGCCGTCTAGTTGTATTTGGGAGGCCTCTCTGGGAGAAAGCCGCATGCACATGATCTAAGTGTCATTTTCTGCACCTGTACCTGCACCTACCTGACAACTTAAGCCATTCCATTCACAGTAGTAAGGCTGGATAAAGCTCCTTACCGTAGGGTCAATCTGTTCATAAGAAAAATCAATCTTATGTGTTAATCTGAAGTAGAAAAGTAAAGCTATAGAATTTATGTAATCAAATTTCACCCATCATTGTCATATCTGTCAATGTATTCGGTAAACATAGCCTAAAGATGTAAGCCTAATGATGTATGCCTAATGATGTATGCCCAGAGTAAAACTATCCTTACTGGAGATGACAACTCCCTTTAAAGAAAATGGTGGGACTCAACCTGACTTAAACCTTGAAGGACAGTGACTTTACTCCTCTGAAATAGATACCCAGTAGTTGTTTACACCGGCCATGCTCTGGCAACCCCTGAGGTTTCCCTGGGGATAGCACGGTAACCAAGCCCTCCACCCCTCTCCTTGACTTCCAGAGACCAAAACAAGTACAAGGAGGCAGCCAACCTGCTCAACGACTCGCTGTCCGTACGGGAGAGGACCCTGGGCAGGGATCACCCAGCCGTGAGTGTGTTGGGGGGGGTATGAGGGTCTGTATGTTAGTGCAGGTGAGTGTGTTGGGGCGGGATGAGGGTCTGTATGTTAGTGCAGGTGAGTGTGTTGGGGGGGGGGGGGGGGGGTGAGGGTCTGTATGTTAGTGCAGGTGAGTGTGTTGGGGGGGGTATGAGGGTCTGTATGTTAGTGCAGGTGAGTGTGTTGGGGGGGGGGTGAGGGTCTGTATGTTAGTGCAGGTGAGTGTGTTGGGGGGGGGGGGGTGAGGGTCTGTATGTTAGTGCAGGTGAGTGTGTTGGGGTGGGATGAGGGTCTGTATGTTAGTGCAGGTGAGTGTGTTGGGGCGGGATGAGGGTCTGTATGTTAGTGCAGGTGAGTGTGTTGGGGGGGGGGGGATGAGGGTCTGTATGTTAGTGCAGGTGAGTGTGTAGGGGCGGGATGAGGGTCTGTATGTTAGTGCAGGTGAGTGTGTTGGGGTGGGATGAGGGTCTGTATGTTAGTGCAGGTGAGTGTGTTGGGGGGGGGGGGGTGAGGGTCTGTATGTTAGTGCAGGTGAGTGTGTTGGGGCGGGATGAGGGTCTGTATGTTAGTGCAGGTGAGTGTGTTGGGGCGGGATGAGGGTCTGTATGTTAGTGCAGGTGAGTGTGTTGGGGGGGGGGGATGAGGGTCTGTATGTTAGTGCAGGTGAGTGTGTTGGGGCGGGATGAGGGTCTGTATGTTAGTGCAGGTGAGTGTGTTGCAGGCAGTTCATGCTAACAAAACAATGTAACGTGTCCAAGTGCACCTGTGGTTCAGAAGACATTCCACTGAACAACTTAAATAGCCTTGGCAAACAATTTATATTTCAAACTGTCTGACATCAATTGGAAAAGCCCCCTAATATACAGGCAAATAGTTTCACTTCCAAGAAAAAAATATGTCTGTATTTGGGCCTACTGGTTCCAGGAATCCTGGCTCTTTGGATGACGACACCATCTACCATGAAACCTCCTGTTGTGTTTTCTCAGTACTCAGAGTGACTGACCTGGAGGTTGTGTTTGTGTTGTTGGCCCCTCTGCTGATGCCGACGCCCCCTCTCCCCTCTCCTCTCCTCTCTCCTCTCAGGTAGCCGCTACGCTCAACAACCTGGCTGTGCTCTACGGGAAGAGTGGCCAGTACAAGGAGGCCGAGCCTCTGTGCAAACGAGCCCTGGAGATCAGAGAGATGGTGGGGGCTCACGTTTATGTGTGTGTGTGTGTGTGTGTGCGTGTACTGGGTAAATGTGAATACGCATACAAAGCAGTCTGTGAAGATCCACATCCTCCATTGATAAATGTACAGCCTTACATCCAAGCCCTCTTGCTTTACCGACGCGTTCCTGTGCACGCAGATGTTGGGTAAGGAGCACCCCGATGTGGCCAAGCAGCTGAACAACCTGGCCTTACTGTGTCAGAACCAGGGGAAGTACAGCGAGGTGGAGCAGTACTACCAACGAGCCCTGCACATCTACCAGATGAGACTGGGCCCCGACGACCCCAACGTGGTCAAGACTAAGAACAACCTGGTGAGAGGCCCGCCACGGGGTTTCATTCTGCTAAATGTGTCCCTTCCCTGTGCGCTCGTTCACCACCCTGTAGACATCGGAGGGCACGTCGGCGCCGCGGGATACCGTCAGGAGACACACGAGGACACGTGGGAGACGACTGCTCCGAGGATGATGAATCTCCAATAGCGTTTCGCTAATGCGAGACGTTCTGGGGAATGATGTGCTACTGTGCTTCATGTGCGACGCTCATGAGAATCGATGTCATCCCCTCTCAGGCGTCGTGTCACTTGAAACAGGGAAAATACAAACAAGCAGAGGCACTGTACAAAGAGATCCTCACTCACGCTCACATGAAGATGAACGATTCCACGAATGGTAAATGACAGTGCCTATGGACGCATTCATAAACACATTTGTGCCACTGAAACAGTATATCTCTACGTTTGAATCGTCTTTATAATAAATAACAAAGTCTCCTTACAATAAATGATTCGTTACTTGAATGCGATTTACCAGCCGTTGCTTGTCTGACAACACTTGATTAGTAATGTGTCTCTTTCTGTCCGTCCATCCAGGAGAGGACAAACCTATCTGGATGCAGGCGGAAGAGAGGGAGGAAAATGTTAGCACTTTGTTATAACCCTTCGCAAGTTTGTTTTTTCTTTCTTTCTGGTCTCCTTTTTTTGGTTGGGACAAAAAAATGCTCAAAGGTCTTACAGTTCCTAGTATCAAAACCTGTGAAGTGAGTCGGTGACAATCCAAACAGTTGGGATGTGTTCCTCTCAGGGCAAACCGAGCGACGTCCCTTCTTTAAAACACCGAGGAGTCTGGGACAGAACGGGCACCGTCGACAGGTCAGTCCTCCGCACCTCCACCGCCAAATCCGTCACCACAGTTCCCAGGGCGTCTTAGAAGCGGACGATCACGTTTCGCACACTCCCCATCCTGTGCCCATAGTGCCGTCATGACGAGCACCCTGAGGAACTTGGGCGCCCTCTACAGGCGGCAGGGGAAACTGGAGGCAGCCGAGACGCTGGAAGAGGCAGCCACCGTCAGCCCCAAACAAGTATGTCTGGGTTTAATGTCAGATAGGTCGTTTAGAGGTACGCTAGAGCTCTATTGATGAACACCTGCCTGCTTGTACTGTTGCACTGCAGGTTGAGACTCAACACACAAATTATATTCTACATTTAACAAATTATATGTTATTAATGGACCTGACTACAATTGCAACATAACATATTTGAATTGAAAAGAAGAGTACAAAAAACGGATTGAACATAGATGTACTTTCTTTGTGATCCCAATAAGCAGGTCGAATTGTGCAGATGTGTTTGCTTGCATTGATCGTATCCCAAACACATTCAGTGGATAACTGTTTTGTCTTGCATGTGTGTGTGTGTGCTTGATTCGGACCAAAGCCCTGTGTGCCGACGCAGAAGGGAAGTGATGCGGCCCTCATGCAGAAGCAGAGCAGCAGTGAGTCTCTCAGCTCGGAGATGATGGTGAAATATGGCCTGCACGGCGGAGAAGAGGTTAGCATGAGCCTGGAATGGAACGGGGTAAGGAGATCGAATTAGAGAGCAATACCGGGCCGAGCTCCAATGTTTTAAGTCAACTTCAACTCAGTGTTTTGCCAGCACTTTTAGGACCGTAGTTTAAAATAAATGTTTTACAATAAGTAGAACTTGTCTGATAACCATTCTCATCATCATCATTCAGTATGTGCATTTGTCTTCACCAGACTGTGTGTGCGGGATGTGTGTGTGTCTTCACCAGACTGTGTGTACAGTATGTGTGTGTGTCTTCACCAGACTGTGTGTACAGGATGTGTGTGTACAGTATGTGTGTGTGTCTTCACCAGACTGTGTACAGGACGTGTGTCTTCACCAGACTGTGTGTACAGGACGTGTGTGTGTGTGTTCACCAGACTGTGTGTGCAGTATGTGTGTGTACAGGATGTGTGTGTGATCCCTGCTCCCTCTGCCTCAGGATGGTCTGGGCTCGTTGAAGCGCAGCGGCTCCCTCAGTAAGATCCGCGCCTCCCTGCGTCGGAGCAGCGAGAAGCTGGTGCGGAGGCTCAAGGGAGGCGGAGGGGGGGTCAGCCCTGGGAACGGGGCCGCACGGAAGGCTGAGCCCAAACTCCCCGAATGACCGTGCCACAAACCCATGGAAGTGTCACGAGAGGAATTCTTTCGGTGGTTTTAGAGGGGAATGTGGGGGATATTTTGTATTAAAAACAAGTCTAACCATTCGGCCTGCACAAGTGTTACCTTGGATGAGACCCGTGAGGGTTGCTCGTTTGAGTTGCCCGTCTGTGTCTTCCAGCATTCATTGAGTCAGTCTGATAAATGTGAAGTGTGGGTGCCGACCCACTTTCTTTTGAAGGGTTTAGCATTTTAACCACTGTTGGGATACTCACTACACTGCTCTGCGTGGCCAAGTAAAATGCTGACAGACAGCCGAAAATTAAAGGGTTAAAGAGACTGCAGACTATTTAGACATACAACAAAATGAACAGCGCATCGCCTTTTTACCAAGTTGCCATTTTAATGTCTTGCGAAGTTGTTTTCTTTATATCAAATATATTAAGTAATATTAGTGTCGACTGAGTGGATCCGTGTATTTTATCTGCAGAAGGGATGAAAGTCATCCTTTTTCAATTATTTCAAATAAATATGTTGTAACCATATTTTACCACAGTAATTTCTCTGGCTCTTCGTTTTTTAATCTCAAATGCTTGTCACAGCCGGAGAAAATCCTTCCCTGACTCTGGTCTAGGTTTAATGTTGCATTTGATGATTAATATCTAGCATTTGCACATTAATGAGGGGAGTTCTTCAAAATATATTATTTATTTATCATGCAAAAATTCTTTCGGTAGATTATGCATGATGGATGAACAGAGGAACAGGTTCAAAAATCAGATAAAAGCCCAAATATTGTGACGGAACGTAGTGCTACAGAGGAATGATAAAAAAACAACCTAAACAACAATCTATGTCAAAATTTGAAGCATCAGTCTTTGGTCGTACTACCTTGCTCACTGGCAAACTCCCTCTAGTAAACGCCTTCAACCATGTTCATGACCTATATAATTCAGGATGGACAGTGACATTGGTGGTGATCAGAATAAGAATTTGCTCACTATCAAAGAGAATCTTCTTGAACCCCCATCAGACCAATGTCTTTGAGCCAAACTTAATAGGTCACTGACCAGGGTCTGTACTTGACAGTCCCCTCACTCCTTCCTCATAGACCCCACACAGACAGCCAGCCTGTGGCAGATGGGGAGCGAACACCACCTCCAGCCTGCGGGGGGCGCTGTCCTGGGTCCCTGAGCCCGTGCTGCCCTGCAGGCGTCTCAGCATCAGTCTCACCAGCACCAGGTTGGCCCAGGCCATGCCTAGAGCAGGCAGCACCTTGCTGTTGACTAGACTGGGGGACAACAGTGATTATAGGCAGGCTGGGCACAAACACACACAAGCACATGACTGAAAACGACGCACATTCATTGGTCTTGTACGGTAACGATGCTTGTATTGATCGGGACTGGTGCTCACCCAAAATTGCAGCGTGCTTGATCAGATTCGTCAATAACATCAGTCACCTAAGAAGAAAAAACATATTAGTTCCGTAAAAAGGCCTGCACTTTGTGAACATAACTAATCGAAAGGGTATAAGACAATTCACAGTCCATGATGACCAAAGGTGCGATAGATGATTTCATGTATAAAACAACATCCACCACGCTATTACATGGCAAGGCGATGCGTAATGAAGAATACAAAAGCACTTTGTATTCTAGCGTATACTGTATACTGTTGGAATATATACGACAAGGCCCGTCTACCTGGTTGATGCACAGGACGGGCGCATTATAACTGTGACTCAACCGGTGGAGAGTGCCCGCCAGGGTCTGCATGTGGCGGGCTCTCTCTGCCGCCTCGTCCGCCTGGAACTCGCTGCGGAACAATGCGGCCACCGAGTCGACCACCACCAGCCTCACCAGGCCTCTGGAGAGCAAAACGGGCACCCGCTGAGACACGCAGACCTGCAGCGCCCCCTAGCGGGGACACAACACACGACACAGCAGTGTCAATACAGCTATTCTGTATATTCACTCGTGAACACAAGGTATTTCAAGCAAAGGATTTGATCAATCTGGAGAGTTGACAGTCAGACAGTAGAACAATGGTTTTAGCAGTAACCCAGAGCTCTAAATACACCAAAATGAGAAAAACAAGTCTGTCAGGAATCAGGATGTTATAATGAATGTTCATGTATTGAAATAGTGTTGCACCTTACGAGAAAATAATAAGAATAGTCTTTCTTTGAATTGGAACACAATATGGGTAACATTGAGGGAGTTCCAACGCTAGGTGTCTATGAGACTGCTGCTACATTAGGGTCTTACCAAATCAGCGGCGTGCTCTATGTAAATATTGTCCGAGAAGCGGATACTGCGGATGAGGGTCTGCGGGAGCTCGGGCCTCAGGAGAGACTGCTGGGTAATGAGCTGTCGGAGTCGCTTGATGGGAAAAGAATCCTCTGTGCAGATATAGACGGCACCTACATGTGCAGAAACACAGAACATGCTATGTTCATGTAAAGATGATCAAATAGGTCCAATGAATCTTCAAGGTGCAATGAATCTTTCCAGCTGAATGTAGCCTGCCATAGTTTAGATAAAAAGGATTAGGAACAAGTACACACTTCTTAGCTTAACTTGTTTACGTAAGGTACTACAGGTGCCTTATAATAACCACGTTAAGATGGTGAATTCACCATTACACTCACCTGAACCAAGCCCCCCATACTCTTGAGGATATTGTACTGAAAGACTAAGCTGCAATCCAAACTGGGTCTTCCCCGTGCCACTCTCTCCTGCAAGTTCTGTGATGCCACACAAAGGGATACCACCTCGTAGGAAGGAATCCAAAACAGGGCAGGCCAAAGTCAATCTGTGCCCGGGCTCCAAAGAAAGGCATTCACCGCGCTGTAGCTGTAAGGCTGCAAAGTTATCGATAAATATCAGCAAGTAATTGAGTGTTTATAATAATAAGTAGTCGTTTGCAGACACGTTTTAAATGGAAGCGGTTTTGCTATTTAGAACATATTTGTAATTTATACATCTCTTACCCGTTGTAGGTGGACGTCTGCGGAGAGAGGAAGCAACAACTGCGAGCAGGTGTTTGACGTCGCACTTGGACAAGTTGGCAAGTCGCTGCAGATCATGACCCGAATGACAGAGAATCTCTCTTGCTGATTTAAAGTTGGCTAAGTAGTGAAGACATCATCACAATTACTTTTCTACGAAACACTATGTTGGAGAGTAGTTCCACCACAGTTAGTTATTCAGGTTGCTATTTAATTAGGCTGCAGGTCGTATTAGCAACTCCAGACAGTATAATGTACAATCAGATCATTTGCAGTCTTGTCATGTAATTAACGACATGATTTAGGCGAGTAAAGTAGCCTACCTTCCCAACCCAACACTGACAACACAAACATATAGGCTATGACGAGAAACAGCTTGCGTACCTTTCTTTAAACCGGATATTATTCTCGGACTGAGCTCCAGATCTTCCCAATTCATATTTCCACAAACATCACGTCTTTACTAGAGCTACACCGCAGAGGTCTGCATAGCACTCATGAACAAATAGTCCAGGTTTCAATAGTAAATTGAAACCTGCTTGCTAGCTATGAATCCCCTTTCGTTTACGTTATAGCAGTGTTTACGTAGAGTAGAAGCAATTATAAATTGAAACAAAATTAGTTTAGAGACAGAGGAAAAGTAGAATAGAGACCTAATGACGAATATGTTATGTTTGGACTGTTGCAGAAATTCTTCAAAACACCCGCCAATGACATCATCATATCGCGCACTCTGTGTCTGGAAACAATGGTAGTAGCCACGTTAGGGGTGCACAGTAAAATAATATTTTAGAAATTGATTTTTAACAACAATAATAATGTAATAAATCGTTTATATCCCTTAAAAACATTTTAATATATGATATAATCAAAATTATTGATCATTTTAATCATCTGCACGTACAAATAATCAACAACAACCTTTAGCACCCCTCTAACTTGTGAGTTTGTCCAGGTCTTGGAAAGTTACGTCATGTTAAGTGGACTTCTGCAAAAGTCAAAACATTGGATCAGTCTAGCATCTTGGTGGATTGTACAATTTATGACCAAATGGATATGTTACAATTAAAACACAAAGTCCATTTATTATTAAATGTTAGCTATACAGAATGCAAGCAATAATGCTCCTATGCAATTAGAAACGAAGAAAAAAATTACTGACTAGCTAGAGTCTCAAGCCTTTTACCTGCAAAGCTTTGGTCGTCGTCTGACGGAAACTATTCAGCCGCAGCGCCGTTGGTAAGTTGCTAAAGCTAGTTAGATAGCTACTTACATATGCAATATAAACAGCTTAGCCCATTCAAACTTTAACTAGCTATATTATTTTACATGCATTGATGCAATGAAAACTATTTCCTTACATACTGTAAGTGGGCGTGTTATAACCTATATGGGCGCGTGCTGACGTTTAACAACACCGCGTCCATGATCCAAACACCAGCTTTCGATTAAAGTCAATAAACTGTATATCCGTTTAGTTGCAACCACAATCTATGTTAGTATAACGCTCCAAAGTATAGATACCATGGTGATTTTATTCAGATTGAGACTGTAATTAACTATGAATACATGAGGAAGTAAGTGCCTATAATAAAACATTACAAAACCTTTATGGTCTTTGAAACATGCAAATGTAAACGTCCAGGCTTTCTGCAGACCAGGGCACCCCTTACATGTCTGCATTGGACTTCTAAAGTTTCAAACTGACCTTGCTCTCATTTGAAATAGGTTTATCACCAGGCAGTCAACATGACGTCACGTGTATGCAAGAACTGTGGCTGCTCCGATATCGATCTCGACCAGGCTCGGGGCAATGCTGTTTGCACAAGCTGTGGGTCTGTCTTGGAGGACAACATCATTGTGTCTGAGGTGCAGTTTGTCGAGGGCAGCGGCGGGATATCATCGGCCGTGGGGCAGTTCGTCTCTGCAGACGGTAAGACCTCCTTGCAGGGCCTATTGAAATCGGGATACCCATACTACCATACTGTACTATATAGTATTCCAGAAAAAGATTCACTTTAAGCATTTTGGTGTGCACATTTACATTTTACATTTACATTTAGTCATTTAGCAGACGCTCTTATCCAGAGCGACTTACAGTAAGTACAGGGACATTCCCCCGAGGCAAGTAGGGTGAAGTGCCTTGCCCAAGGACACAACGTCATTTGGCACAGCCGGGAATCGAACTGGTAACCTTCAGATTACTAGCCCGACTCCCTCACCGCTCAGCCATCTGACTCCCTGCACACTGTAGTAGGACATCCTGGTGTCCATGGGATACTGCATTTGACACAACCTACGATGCATTGGGACATACACATATTTTTTTTCTGGCTTACTAGGTCAAATAGTATGGGTGTTAGGATGCACCCTTAGTATGCATCCGGTCACATTTTTTGCAGTGTTGTAAATTGCAGAACGTTTGACTGAACTTCCATTTTCATTATAGCACGCTATGGTTGTGTCGTTTATCGAGGCTCACATACACTGAAATAAACAGAATATTTGACCGTTTACACATTTAGTGAGACAGTAATAGAAGCAAAGTTCATACTATTATTGATGTTGTCAGCTTCTAACCAGCAGATGGAGACAAATTGTTGTATATTGCTGCTTGGAAGAGAGCCTGATCTGGGCTAGTTGGGCTGGTAGCCAGCAGGTGGCAACAAAAGTATTTCCTTTACACTGTAAGAATACACCTCTGTGGTGGGCATTGTAAACAATAAAGTACAGTAAATCTTTGTTTATGAAAATGTTTTTTAAGTAATTGACACTGACACTTAAATACAATTTGAAATGACTCATCAGCGGTGTTATCGTGCAAACGTTGTCCTTCTTTCTTCGTATTTCTTCATGAATCTTTCAACAGAGACAGCGTCATTTTTAATGCATGACCGCACTACAAGACATTGACAAGAATTTTAGGATTCCGATTAATAGCTCGATTCCCTAACCGCTCAGCCATCTGACTTGTGTTGTGTAATTTCCTGCTGTCTCTCAGGTCCAGTCAAAGCTCCGCTCCTGGGCACAGGGTTTCACACCAGTATTGGGAAGGAGTCACGTGCTCAGACGCTACAGAACGGTGAGTTCTTCACAGTCCAGTCCCAACTCTTACGTTCAACTGGGACTTGCTCAGCATGCCGAAGGCATCCGTGCTCCTTACCGATCTTCATATCAGTTTTAAGTAATACATCAGCAATTTATCTCCTCGCTCATCTCCACTTTCACATAATCTTCGCCATCTGATTGGAAAAGTTAGGGACGGAAAGAGTGAGGAAGAGAGTGAGAGAAAAAGAGAGAGAGAGAGTGAGGGGGGGGGGGGAGAGCGAGGGGGTGGGGGGGGGGAGAGATGAACAGATTAGATTACATTTCTCACTGTGGTCTCCGAGCATACACCACACCTGGGTTGCCTCCACCAGATGAACACACACACCCACACACACGCACACAAACGTTCGCACACAAAACTCACAGTCACTTATCATTCACACTCATGCACACACAGATGGGTCCAGCTGCACAAACAGGATGCCAAACACCACTGCTGGGACATCGGGCTGTTTCGGTTCCGTTGACCTCCGTGGTTTATTTGCAGCAGAAAGGTTGATCTAATAAACACATTATTGCGTTATGGAAAATGAGGCAGAGATACAGTGGCTCTGTGTTTTATAGGCGTTTACTTTTTACCCATCTGCCTCAAGAGTGTCAAAAGACTCAAGGCGCTTGTTGTATTTTTATGGAGACACTTTAGCAGATACATTGCACAGGATTGTGTATAGTCTTGCTAATTTCGAACACTCGTACATTAATGGGCGTCTGAATTCAAGTCATATGGCTTCCATTGAGTTTTCGTTCACTTGTAATTTTTTATATAGCCTATGTATTTTTTTAAATATATATACATTATTTTTAACTAGTACTATTATTATGTACTGGTTATATTGTTAAATATAATCCTAGATAAGAGTATTATTCACCACTACACATTAATACAGGTCAGTAGAGCCATATAACTAGTATAGCAGTGAGACAGAAAACAGCAGTGTGTAGGGCAGAGATGTACAGAGACAGCCCATACTCCAGTCTGGTTATGTAACTGTTAGATTACCCAGACTCTGCAGCCCTCCCCCTTAATCCAGAAACACACCACAGCCGTGTAAACACTAGGATTAGAAAGGCGTGTGTGTGTTTATATCTTTGCATGTGTCTGTCGGCACATGTAATGATACTGTATGTCTGCAAAACAATAGACAATGTGTTGTATGTGTTCACAACAGGTAAAGTCAAATCGTGTTTTGGACTTCACGGCTAAACTGTGAATACGCTCACATGAATGTAAATATGTAGGCACGCATGAGTGCTTCCAAAACCCACCGCCCAACCATTATTATTGTATAGGTAGCATTGGACAGTAAATCTTATATCACACAAGTATTTACACACATACTCCCCCCCACCACACACACACACACACACACACACACACAGCGGTTTTATAATAGAGGGATTAGACTACGCTCTTAAAAGCTTTGGGGTTATTTCTGGAGCTGGCTGGTAGGCATGCCGACAGCCATCCCTCTACCACATCCTCAACAAACCTGTTCAGAACCAAGACAGAAGCCTTGTGTGCACACACATGCACCCACACACACAGGGGGATATGCTACCCCACAGAGCCACGCACATCCTGTCAATATACATCCACCATACATAGGACCCCTCTTGTGGTTCACCACCTAAAGCACTTCAGGGAACCAAATCAGTTTTTTTCACACAGATGAGGTGTGCTGTTTCTTGGTCAGGTAGTAAATGGCTGTGTTCCTTTTGTCGTGTCACACGCCAAACCTGCCCAATGTGAAATGTTAGTGCACCGACCGTGCAATTCTGGGGCGCGTGTGTGTGTGTTTGTGTAAGTTCTCGCTCTGGAGGGTTTGTGTGATAGTGAGTGTGAGAGAGAGGCTGAACTGCAGATGGCTTCTCTCTGGGGAGCACGCAGCTGTCTTAAGCCCTAGGAGCACCACGGGAGCGGTGTGTCAAGGCCCATTACTACAGGCTGTCTCGCCCGCTCTCATGACATCACCGCTACCGGCAACTCAAAACACCTGCGTGTGAAGTCATGCCTTGGTGTCTTGTGTGCGAGTGTGTGCGCGTGTGTAACGTGTGTATCTTTCTGTGTGTGTGTGTGCGTGCGTGCGCGCCGCCTGCATACGCTTCAGGGCGGATTGCGTGTGCGCGGCATCTAACCCCTAACGCGGACGTGTGTTTGTCTCCAGGGAAACGGCAGATTCACAACCTGGGCAGCCAGCTGCAGCTCAACCAGCACTGCCTGGACACGGCCTTCAATTTCTTCAAGATGGTGGTGAGCAAACACCTGACGCGAGGGCGCAAGATGGCGCACATCATCGCCGCCTGCCTCTACCTGGTCTGTCGGACGGAGGGCACGCCTCGTATCCTTTGTGACGAGGGCTCGTGAGTCACCGAGTGGCGCAACCTCAACGAGTGACGCAACCTGCTGTGCGACAACGGATCGCTGTGTGGTACGCGTGTGTCGGTCGGCGGGGCCTGAGGCAAATATCTTTTGTTTTCGCAACGTGCTGAATCATCATCGCTCACCTCCTCCGCTCGTCTTGGGTTTCTCACCGTTCCCAGACGACGTCGAAAGCCCCGCACTCGACTCAATGTGTTTTTTTTTTGTTGCTTTTTTTTCAATTTTCCCGCTGAAAACGTAACGAGAGAGACACAAAGTGAACAATTATCTCTAAGTGATTCCGGCGGCCAGTCTCCATCTCCGCTCATCTTCCCTCCCCGGCTCCGGCACTGTACTCGGTGCCACGTCTCCAGTCGTGTCAGGTTCACAGGAAACCGATATCCCCGAGCCCTCCGTCTGTCATCGCCGTGACTCGCGTAGATAACCCTGTCACCCGGGCTCAATGTCACGGTGCACTTGGGCGGGGACGGTGTGTCTGGCGCAATGTGCCGTGACATTTCTATGACAATTTGGATGTTTTTGTTCTGTCGGCGACACATCGTTCAGCATTCCCGTCGGACTGCAGACAGTGGTGTACGTGGGGTTTGAACTCTTAACCTCTGAGGTGGTTAGCTCGATTCGCGAAAAGCCACATGGAAATCCCTTCTGTTTGGGGTGTGCCAACGTTTGATTATTTATTTTTTGAAGACAGCATGCTCTCTATACAGTTAGATTAGTCCTATGGTTATTGGGCCATCGTAGACTGTACACGCAGATAACAGTGTGTGTAACAAGAGTACATGTGTTGTGTCGTTGCTAGGAGAGGACAGGTACACATGCAGGGGTGTGGGAGCCCCTAGGGATGGGGCTGGGCTCGGAGCAGGATGAACACATGGGAGCGAGGGAGAAAAGAGATCCAGGATCCTGGGGCCTTCACACGCAACCCCACGCCCTCTGTTCTCTCACCACAAAAGGCGCGCGCAACCGTCAGAGGCAGAGGCAGCGAGTAGCTACGGCGGAGCGGTTTGCCTTCGTTCGTTCAGACTCGTCTCCGCCGCGGTGTCACCTTTCGCGGCTTTGTCTAACCACCTCGAATGTTCTCTCGCAATCCCAAACTCGAGCGGGTTTCACACAGATTTTGTCGAATGTTTCTTGGGAGGGGGTCCAAAAAAAAATTGCCTCCGTTTTATATGGTTGCGCTTATCAGAGCCATCGCATGAATATGGGACATTCATCTGATTCGCCAACTCGGGCAGAGATGATTGAGAAGATGAACTGGATGATAGTGGGGATGCAGCCCACAAATTGCCTGATAGCAGCACCTGACCTACTATTCGAAAATCACCCTCTATCTTCCCATCTTGTTCCAAAAGTTCAGTGAACAACCTGAGGGTTCTTATCCATAAACCCAAAGGAGCACCAGCCCACAGGTAAACCCACTTGTACTGCGCCCCGAACCCGACCTCCTTGAAAGGGAGCCAAGGGCACCAGTGCCTGGTGAGCCCCTCCATGTGCCCCCAGGAGACCCTGTGGCTCCGCAGGGTCAGCTTATCATTTCATTAAGATGCTCAGAGTGATTGTCCTTGCCAAACATCCACCGTAGGCCTTATCTCTCGATGCCTGCGAAGGATAATCCCTTTCCCCTTCCGTGGCGCTAATCTCACCCCTCGTCGGGATTAATGGGCCGCTTGTGAGGTGATGTGTGTGTGTGTGTGTGTGTGTGTAGGTGTAGATGTAGAAGTGAGAGTCTATGTTGGCAAGGCAGAGCACTTTTAATGTGTTCAGTTTGCGGCTTTGTGAATGTGTTCTGGCGTGTGTGTGCTTGTGTGTGTGCTTGTGTGTGTGCCCAGTGATCCCAAGTCAGGTCAGGAGAGTAAGTTATTCTCAGCCTATTAAATAGAGTGATAACCTACAGTCAGAAGCAGTCTGTCTCTAGGTGACCTTAACTGCAGTTTGTCAAGGTGTGTCTCTGTGTGTGTGTCTGTGTGTGTGTGTGTGTGCACGCACTAGTGTGGCACTGCAGGCCCTGTGCTATATTTAGCAGTGCCAGCCGAAGGGGCGAAGCAACCATCGGGGACTTTGAATCAACGACGCTTGACTGCAGAGAGACCCTGGCATCAGCATATGCATGGCCTCGCTCATATCACCGAGACCCACATGACAACGCCCAGTCGCCCCTCCCTGTGCCACAGACAGTGTTTGACCGTATTAACCCAGCCTTAGGGGGAGCTTTAATACCGCCTGGACTTTGGAGTTTAATGTCAGAAATAGGCTTCCACATTTTCTGAGATACCATTGGAGTTTTAAGGAATCAAACAAACCACTTAACATGATCAACTTTTAAAGTCAAATGGTGAAAGAGAATCTTGGAGTGGTGAAATCTTGGAGTGGTGAAATCTTGGAATGGTGAAAGAGAATCTGAGAGGTCGGCCTACCCCGTGTAGATGAGGCTTTGCGTTTAGTCGTTTTCTTCTAATGTCATTTGATGTACTCATTGTTATCACAGGAATCACGACGCATTTAGTCGATAGCAGTCATTTCCTGTGTTTCGAGTTGAATCCATGTAAACGGAGCCTACATTACGCCCATGCATTTCCTCAACGCCCTCGTGTGTAGACATGCTCCTGGACCTGAGTGATCTACTACAGGTAGGATTGACATGTTTTTTGGGGGGTTGGTTTTACTCACTCGTCTATTGTTCCAACTCTCCATGAAACAGCGCAATCTCTTCCTTTCTAGAGATTGGTTTCAGTGTGTGTGTCTGGATCGAATGACAGTTACATTTCCCACTATAGTGTCTAATGTGGATAGACTACAAATGGCTGATGACATCACCCTATTAATGTGGCAGTCGAACCAAATGTTCAACGTTGTGACTTGACTTTTTTTTCTTCTTCTAGCTCAACAATAAAAGCTGTCTGAGTGCTATCAGATTAATGGCGCATTAGCTTATAGCTCACGATTCCATTTTTTTTTTGCTGTGTGGTTATTGGGCAAAGTAAAAGACTGTCATGTATGCATGATATGCCATTGGGAGTTTGATGATGAATCAGTCATGGTTTTTAATGCGAGTCATTCCCAGTGGGAAGCATTTCAGTAGGACACAGCTGGTTCTTTGCTTATTTTAACCCCCCAGCTGTCATAGATCCCCATTGGAGGCTTGTTGTCAGGTCTAGAAATATGCCACCAATCCCGAGAATTCTCAGCACTAAGATGGGTGCATTCCTGACTCTAGAGAAAAGTATTCCACACTCTGGCCTAGCTTCAGATATCTTCATCTTGACCCATGGACAGCACATCACTAAACAGACCCAGAGCAGACTGAGATCTACATCACTGCCCTCTGAAGACAGACTAGTTGGCTGGTAAACCAACCAGCTACTCGACCAAACAGGCCCTTTTATCCGGCAGTACCTTATAACCGTTCATGTTTTGATTCATTTACATATAAATGTACAGGTTGAATTTGTTCATAGGATCCATTATTTGTCTAATTAAGGTGTTCAAATGCAGTTGGAACATCCTTAACATCCCTTTCTGTCGACAGGTGAATGTATACATCCTTGGGAAAACCTTTCTCATGCTAGCCCGGGAGCTCTGCATCAACTCTCCAGCCATAGGTAATGACCAACCCCTGCTTATATCCGACTACAGTCAGCAGCAATACTGATCTCAATGTGATGATGATGCAATTGGTATCCGTGTCAGCTTTGCATGAATTGGCTTGTCGATTTTTTTCTGGGATTCTTTTTGTTGAGAAGTTCTGAAATCTATCGGCCCCCACTCTACTTGATAATCACAACAGTTTTTGTATCCATGAATTTAGTTGTTTTCCTGGAAACGCCAACTGTAGGACACTTTTGGCTTCAATGAGCCCAGTATCTTTGTAAATACACTCTTCCCTCATTAAACCGTAAGTCCCGTTTAATCGATTCGAAAATAAACACCTCCCGTTTTCTTTCAAAGCACATTCTAATGAAGTCATGCGAGAAATAGAGCGCAAACAAGGGGGTAAATATCATCTAGAACACAGTGGTGCTCAACCTGACGTTAATAGACTTACATTTACATTTAGTCATTTTAGCAGACTTGACTGCGTAATCCCATCAAGTGGACTTATTAGCAGGTCCTTTTCCCGTGGCAATGACTGCTAAGCTGGCAGGACATAAGCTGCCATTTCCATTACTTTACCTAGCATGGGAGTTAGTAGATCTGTCCAAGTGGATTGAGGCTTGAGCAATGCTCGTTTGGTCGAACCGAGTTGAACTTGAACAACGCGGGAGAATCATTCGAGTCGTCTGTGCCTTCGCCACGTTTAAGTGGCGTTCTGATTGCACAGTGGTGTTTCACAGTGGAAATCGCAGCAATAACTTCACCAATCCATTAAGCCTGCACTTTCTCTTGGTTTCGTAGGGGTCGATAAGCTTGCAAGCTGGTCGTTAATGATAAAACACAAGAATAAAGGAATAAAGACATCGAAAATGATGGCTTGTCAACAGTGAATGGTATACGTTTTTCCCTTAAAAGCAGCACTGATACAGCACGGACACTGACAGTTATTACCTACTCCGCAGAATAATGATGGGATGTCTTTAAATAGGCCTCAAACTGTCACACCTCATTAACAGGTGTTTGTTAAGAAGATGAAGCACTGAAGATGAAGCACTGTACACAACCTTTGTTTCTGAGCAGAGTACAGACTTCATCCAATCCTCTATTGTCTCCAACCACACAGGTACATTATTCGAGTGGGTGTAGTGAAAGAATAAGTCTCTCAACCATAAGAGTTTCAGTCACAAAATGTGTTTATGTTCAGCAGTTCCATAAAGCTGCGCAACTAATACAAGATACATGTCATTTGTCAGCCAGCCTCAAGCTGTAAACAAGCTTGCCTCAATGTATGTACAAAACACAACACACAAATTGAAGTGGGCCAGTAGAAGTGCAATACAACTATCTTGTATATATACAGTACAAGCGAGGCTGCACATCGCAGCAACAACAGTTAAATCATAGGACTTTTATATATTCAATAAATAGAACTGAAGAGCATTCCGTCCCTCAAAACATGTCAAAGGTCTTAGAAGCCTTCTGTGTTTACGTCATATCCCATTGCTACATTGTCGAAGAAGGCAAGAACTTGTTTCGGACCCTCCAGCTACCCTCCCAGTAGGTCAAATCCAGTGGCAAAATGCACTTATGCATGGATGTTGGTGAAGTGGAACTATGGCTCATGCATAGAAGACAAGTTCGGGGATCTGGCCCCCTTGCACTCCCGTGCCATTGGTGCTGTCTGAGGAGCACTGGAACTGGAAGGTCACCTTCCCACACTGCACCTCCGTCATGCCTTCCTGTCCAAAGTAGCTCAGCTCGTTCCCATCCAGCACGGCACTGACCGTGTAGAAAGCGTCCTGTTCCACTTGGACGGGGTGCTCGAACCACACCGAGAACGTGCTGCTGGAACCGTCCGACACGAACGTGGTCAGGTTCTGTGCCAGGGTGGTCCCCTGGCGCTTCAGTTCGATCTTGACGCTGTACTCGGCCTTCCCGCCGCTCGAGCCGTACAGGCCCAGCCCGGCGATGAAGATCCGCTTGTCCACCGCAAACTGGATGCTGTCGCAGCGGCCCCGGTAGCGCCACTGGTTGCTCCGGTAGGCGGACGACTGGAAGCGGTGGCACCTCTGCGGGGCCAGGCCCGTCCTCTGCGCCAGGGGGAAGTCCAGCTTGGGCTTGTTGGCGGCCGTGTACCACAGGAAGACGTCGTGCGTCTCCTCCAGGGTCAGGACGTCCGACTGGGCCGCCCCGTCGGCAAACTCCTCCAGCGTCATGGTGGGGATGCGCACCAGGTACAGCGCCTTGCCCAGCACGGCCCGCTTGTTGCGCGCCGTAGCCCCCAGCCCTTGCCTCCGGCACTCGGCCACGGCCCAGTCCAGCACAGCCTGGAAGACCACAGCCTCGCGCGTGTTGAGGGTCTCCCGGCGCAGGATGATCTCCAGGGTCTGCAGGTCGATCTCGCAGAAGCCGTCGGAGCGCAGCGCCAGCTCCGCCTGGGCATCGATCACCTCCCAGCAGCGCTGCGTCAGGTCGGGCTCCTCGAAGAGGCGGCTCTGGGAGAGCAGCACGCAGGCGTTCTTGGCCTCCAGGCTGGTCTCCAGGAAGGTGACGCAGGCCTTGGCCAGGGCAGGCACGATGTACTTCTTGGCGGCGTACAGGGTGGCCAGCACCGTGTCCGCCTCCAGTTCAATCTCGTCGCTGTACATATACCTGTGGATTACATGAGGAATTGTAAATAGTCACGGATAAAATGAAGGTTTTTTTGGGGGTGTTGTGGGGGGGGGGAATTTATGAACAATAACATTTGTGCTCCTGTCATAGGAAACTGTTACAGAGCAATAATTAAGGGTTTTATCGCTTAGTATGTCCTTTGCTTGCAATAATAGCAACATGCATAATGCATCACCATAAACTTGTTATTGCAAAAATAAAGATGAGATAAGAGACTGCTTTATTAATCCCTAAAGAGAATTGTGATTGAATAAGCCGATCACGGTCGCCACAAAATATTTTTCAAAAGGCTAGTCTGTATGGAGATGAGGTGTGGATTTGAGATTGACATTTACTTACTTTAAGAGAATTAAGAAAGCAGCAGGCTCCACATCTGGAATATGAATCTCAGACTCCCCTTCCGCTAGGTCGCCATAAAACATGGCACCAAAAACGGAGCTTCCCACAGCCAATACATACTGTAATCATAGAAATGGAACATGTTAGTCTTTGTCCTATATGGAAAAACTAAAGGCTTAGTGTAACAGGTTTCAATGCTGTTCAAATGTCCAGTTACAACTTGTTGAGTTGTACTGGGAAGGCATGGCAACATGTGAATTACAGTATGACCTAAGAGGCCATGAGCTCAACAAGGGTAAGGTGTGTGGAAAAAATCTATTCAGCTCATATTTGCCTCAGATTCTTGACCGACAAAATATGCTTGGCTGTAGATGTGTACAGGTTGAAGGCATGCTAACCTTGTGAGCTGGAACTTTCTGTGATTCGCCAGGAGGACCCACAATGAAATGTACATCTGCCATGTGTTCGTTATTGAACATCAAGGCATTCCTGAAAGAGGAAGATTATCTTTATTCAACAGCATCATGCATAAATAATATAGGGCATGACATTTTATACTCACTAGACAGCAACTTATGATTATGCAACGCCCTATCATATCGCATTAAAAAACAATTTAAAATCAGCCCACACCTTTCTCGCAATGTCGGGTGAGTTGACTGCCAGCTGCTAGTCTCAACGTTGTTGTTGTTGATATTCTGCTGGGTAGCAGTCGTAGTCGGTACGGTCACCGTTTGGGTGACCTGGACGATGCTTTTTTTGCTGGCAGCAGTCACTGCGGCGTCGTTGCTGTTCGGGAGGTTGGTGTTGATGCTGGCAGGGTACAGTTCTGCAGCCATCTTCTTCTTCAAGGACAAAGTCACAATTTCATAGCATACTGGCAGCTTGCCGGACTGCTTCCCACCCTTTTTGGTCCTTTTCAAGGTTTCTGGAAGCAAAAGGAAAAATGTCAAAAACTTCATGATCCGGCCATAAAGGCAATCCGGGGGTGCTGGCATCAGCGAGCCAATCACCTGGCAACCGATTCACAAGTTGATGTAGACTACATAAAAATTTCTCGCAATAGATTTAAACAATTATTCCCACAGTGCCTTACGGTTGTAGTGTAATTAGTGTGATGAACTAGTGGGCCGTAAATCAAACTCCTACACACCCTGAAAATATTTGCACAGCAACATCAAAGTATCCGTCCGGTTGAATAATTCCAAAGCAGTTACAATCTCCTCTTTTCCATCGCATCCTGGATGTATACGAAAATTCACTTGACTCCCATATCAGTGTAATAAACTACCTCAGTTAAAAAGTGTTACAAAAGCCTCCACAATAGCTACAATGTCTCATATGTTATTTCCAAAGGCAAAGGAACGTGGAATTAAATTGTCGTTCACGTTGTAGGCTATCCCATTCGCACTCCTGGAGTAGCTTGGAAGATTTTTAACCATATAATTGTAGATGCAGGAGTTTTGTCTACCAAAAGCTAACGCCCAGTTCCATATTGACAAATCAGAGTCATTTGGGCTTTGCACGTCAGTAGCCGTGAGGCACCTCCCACAGCTGATCTCTATTCCCTCTACAAAATTTATGGAGACGGATACGGGCTGCCTTTAACCCTTGCAGAATTGTTGACAACCGTAAACGTCATTACTCCAAATTGCCCCCAAATAGCACGCACAATGTTAATAATTAACAGTAGGCCATGCATACATGCTAATCAGATCTGTGTTATTTGCACGAATGAGTTAGAAATTTGGAGAAATAGGGGGTTTGTATACATAGGTCGGAAAGCCAGAAAGCCCACTGGCGAAGTTACTTGAAACTACAATGTAGTACTAATACTTGCAGCATAATTAACAGCAGTATGAACTACATGTATAGGAAACGACACCAAAGATCTTATTTTCTAGCGACACTTTTTTTTCTATTTACAAAGAGTACTACGGCTCGCCAAATAGATGCAGTGCCGTGTACATCTGCAACGAAGTAGCCTACACACGTTCATGCGAATTGAATAAAGACATTACCCAGGCAACTCTGGCTTTCGTGTTTCTGCAGTTATGTTAAATTTGAGCAAGACTATGTTTCCAATGAATTTAGAGAAAGGTGAAACAGCCAATAGACCATAGTAAAAATACGCTGACTTCCAAATCGTAGGCTACAGGCTGTTCATTCGAAGTGGTGTCAACATAGCGTCAGGATCTTAAGCATTTAGATCCATCGGAAAACACAGCACAGCATTGTTTATAAACATTACCTTAAACCAAAGCGGGACGGCCGATTGACAGAGAAAAAAACATTCAGGTTTGGTTACTGGACGCTTGAACGCAGCCAGAAGCCATGTTAAATCCGTAGGACTAGAGAACCAGAAGGGGGGTTGGGCTTACTGTGTCCTGCATAACCTACGTTCTCAGACCGGTTTCCCAGCTTTCCAACAGAGGGCCGTGCCACTACAAAATGGAATCATTTTGGATGGGTCAAAAAACTGATGGTCTGAAATAAGCGGCTTAAACCCCAAACAATATCATACAATGGTGTCTTGCCTGGCATATTTAGCAGTAAGTGGTTTTTCGTAGTTACGAAGTACAAGATACATTGAAATATAAAACTTGCATGGTCAAACTTATGTCTTACACAATTCTGACAGATACATAGAGAAACCCCAAATGAACACTGATGCATTATACTGTTCCTTTTTATATTATTTGATGTGTTTGTCACGCAAACCCATGAATCAATCAAAATAAACAAAAAAGTATTGCTCTGATAAGTTTCTTCCAATCTGTAGCATTTATTAATACTTTCTTCTCTTCTGATAATCGATCTACTATCTCTTTTTCCATCCGTAATTGAACATCTGTGAAGGTCAGTGGGAATACAGTATAGGTCACGGGCAGAAAGCTAGAAAATTAGGACAACTCCAGACTGAGCGTGCATCCTTGGTCGGACATGGCAACCCATGGAGAACTGTCCCCTTAGAGCAGCCCTGCTCCACAAAACGGACCCAGATTCTCCCTGAACTCAATAAGGACTTTAAAACCCCTGTGCCTCTCGGGCCCTTTGAGTTGAGGACATCAGTGAAAGGCGGCAGATGAAAACCAATGTCCTCTGCTCAATGGTTCATGGCTATGAGCTCACCAGATTGAGTTTCCATTCAGTAGCCCAGCTTCTGGAGCCGTACTTCAAAAAGAGGCCCCCAGTGGATCCTATTTCCAACTTCAACTCCACAGTATCGAGGGGCCTTGAGCGAATGTCAGACTCACCTGTTCCTTTGAACCTTGACAGTTACAGTGGTCTTAATGTGAGCCAAGTACAATTGGCAAGAGTACATACATTTTTGTTCAGTCAAATGTTGTTTGGTTAGGAACGCAGAAAAAATGCTTTATCAAGAGCAGTCAAATCTATCCATATTGCCTACGGTGGTCTCGCTGTATATAATTATCTTAACGGAGACACGCAAACAATGCGTGCAGTAGATGACAATGCTATCTGTCACCTTTACATTTCCAAAAGAAACGTAGGCGAATCTGGAGTAGGCAGCGGGCCGTCGGATGACGAATCGAGTGGACTCTCTAACGCCAGATATGGCCCTCTGTGTTCCAGACCCGTGTCTGTACATTCCCCGTTTTGCCCACATGCTGGAGTTTGGAGAGAAGACCCACGAGGTGTCCATGACAGCCCTGCGGCTGCTGCAGAGGATGAAGAGGGATTGGATGCACACGGGCCGCAGGCCCTCGGGGCTCTGCGGAGCAGGTACGGGGAACGGGTCACCGTAGCGATGACATTTTGTTCGGGGGGGGGGGGGGGGGTCATTTGAAATGGACCTTGCCATCTTCAGTTCGCGACAAGGTCCTTGCTTGGAAAGTGAGGACAGTTAAGAATCAAACACGCAGTCATTCCTCACTTCCTGGAGGATCCATTCTGAAAAGAAAAAAAAGATATGTTACTTATCCAACCATGCAAGGTCAGAGACTTATTTAATGGAACGGAGAAAATAAGATGCATTTCTGGATGATTTAACCAGTCCTGGAACACTCTGTTCCATATCAGCAGCTATAGATGCACACAGCCTCGGTTCTAAAGTGACACATTTAAGCCAGGGCACTGTGCAGTCAGCAAGATCCCTGCGCTCCTCACAAATAGCACAAACAACTTCCTCCCTGCGTATACATTCGCCTCTAAGTTTCAACCCACCAATATTTGTTCCTACAATATCTGAATAATTAATCATTTATCATGAATCATTGATGGTACTTCTCAAAAGAATCCTTGATTGAAGGATTCGAAGTTTGGAAGAGGACATTCTGGTTTCACTGTCACTGGGAGATTCAGTATAAACAGACAATCAGTGCCATAGAGTTCACAATAAAATATTCAAATAGCTCATCCATTGTATCAAAGAGTGAAAGGCTGGTGCTAGAAAGAATAGAAGTAGCTTCATATTTCTGCCAAAATGTCACCACACAGCCCGATTCCTCTCTTAAGATTTGCATACAAATGAACAATGAATGTTGCTCCTGGTTCGGTATGACGGGTGAAGTAAGAATGTAACTCCAGCTTCGAAAACGCCAGGTGGTGAAAGTGTTTACGTGACCAAGACAGCAGTTCTCTAAACTTCTCCTCTCCGCTCCTCAAGCTCTGCTGGTCGCCGCCCGGATGCACGAGTTCCACCGCACGGTCAAGGACGTCATCGGAGTGGTCAAGGTGTGCCAGGCCACTCTGAGGAAGAGGTGAGCGCTGGGAACGCTACTTCCGTCACCCTCCCCGTGCCTCTTTTCGAAAGTCTTAGTTCCTCAGAACCGTATTCGACCTCATTTTGCGGCGCGACTGACCAAACGGTTCCTCCTCTCTGTCGTCCAGATTGACCGAGTTTGAAGACACCCCGACCAGCCAGCTGACCATCGATGAGTTCATGCGGGTGGATCTGGAGCAGGAGTGTGACCCGCCCTCCTTTACCGCGGGCCAGCGGAAAGTTCGGATGCGCCAGGTATTTGTCTTGGCACCGCCTTTATTTACTACACTGTCCATAGTTACTGTAGCGATGAGCACACAGTAAGTGTGTCTTTTGCTAAGCATTGTTCTGACGGCAGACTATATTTAGCTTGACAGTTTCCCAGATACAGGTCAAGCTAAATCTCTGTCTAATGTTATACTTTCAATCAAGAACCTATCAACCCCATATGGTGTTATCCATGTAATTTAATATGACTTAACAACTTTTTATTTTTTATTTTTAGCTTGAGCACGAATTAGCCAAGAAGTTGGATGAGGTTCAAGGTAGGCTTTTCCCTGCACCCAACTGACATGCATCTACGCATGCAGGGATGAACATACGGATCAAATATGACAGCTGTCGTCATGCAGCGTAACAATCGGCTCTCCACTCCCAGGGGAAATCTGCACCTATCGAGACGAGATCGAGACCGAGCTGGAGAACAGCAGGCCGAAGCTCCGAGGGATGTATGCTTCCTACGCCAAAGAAACAGGTGTGTTCCTGCGTGCCTCTCCGCCCTTTATCATCCCTGTGTCTCCACATTGAACTCGGACGGACCAGAACAAGACACGCCACGTGTCATTTGGCTAAAGCACATTTCAAAGGACGTCGAGGTTCCGTGGGGGGGTTCAGAAATGTGTTCTCGATGCCATTCCCAATTCAAATTTACATTTAGTCATTTAGCAGACGCTCTTATCCAGAGCGACTTACAGTAAGTACAGGGACATCCCCCCGACGCAAGTAGGGTGAATTGCCTTGCCCAGGGACACAACGTCATTTGACACAGCCGAAATTGAACTGGCAACCATCTGATTGGTAGCCCGATTCCCTAACCACTCAGCCACCTGACCCCCCATATTCACATCTGCTCCTCCAGACCCCCTGGAAGAAGGGCTATCCCAGAAGTTCGACCAACCCAGCCCCGAGGAACCAGAGCGCAACGATGACGAGCTGGAAGCGGCCGCCCAGCACCTCGAGCAGGACTTCATCTGCCAGGTGCTCCAGGAGGAGCAGGGGCTTGGCGGGCCGGGTGCGGCGGACGACGCGGAGGATGTCGGCCGAGTCGACGAGGCCCCTGCCCTGAAACACCCCTCCCTAGCCTCCATCCTGGGCTCCCTGCCCAGCGCTGCAAGCCTGGGCCTGGGCCTCTGCGATTCCATCCAGGAGTGTATCGCAGGGGACAAGGATAGCGGTGAGTGTATATACTATAACTCAAACCTAGCTCCAGTCTTGTCGCTTAACAAGCCGAACGTGTTCGATTTTTGATGCTTCTTCATTAGAACTCGGCATCAACCTGATGGTGATGAATGTGGAGGTCAGGGTCTTCCTAAGCTCCCTACTTGGGAGAGATGCTGCTCAGTCGTTTGGGGGGGGGGGGGAGCATTCACTCAAACACACCTCAATAACCTAGCTCGCCTGCCCGTTTCGGCGTCACCAATCACGTGTTCCTTCATTATGCATGAGCTCTGTGCTTTATTTTGCTCGCAGTATCATAAGATGACAGACGCCTGCTTCAGCGAAAGGGCTCTGATAGCGGTATTAGAAGGAGCTAATCCCACAGTCTCACTCAGTAATCAATATGGCGCTTCTTGGTTTCAGTGGCCAGGGAGATAGCCTGGCTGATAGCCCCGAGCAGCAGTCGTTCTGGATAAGATCCCGATAAATCTTCATTAATCTTCACGCCAGCCCAAACAGAGCCGTATAAAGGTCAGGTTGGAGACGATCCACGTTGTGGCCATATGCTGGGAGTTTGTGGAGAAGACGCTACGTCCATAAGAAGCAGTTGTCTTTCAGATCATTTGAAGCCACAGTGGTATGGTAGTCGCATAGAAGCATAGCCATTGTAACATCAGCAAAACTCCCCGAATGTTTGCAGTGATTCCCCCCGCCCTTCTTGTTGGTTGATATATTGTACCTAGGCTCTAAATTAAATATTTTCTTTGTTTGTTTTTACCACAAAACGACCACAAGACTTTTGAAGCATGGGGCCATTATATCCACTTAACATCTCGCAGATAAGTGAATTGTTTTGGTGCTTCAATCAGTGTTCTTTTGTGAAGAGATTTGGTGGGGGTGGAGAGGATTACATTTCGGAAACCTTGACAAAACGTTCAGCCCTAATGAGCCTGTGCCCTGGCATTAACCCATTGTTTGCTAAAATAAGCCGACTAGTTGTTTTCTGGAACGGATCTCAGTGTAGGTGCAAAAGAATGTGGGGTAAATTCTGACTTCCCAGAGCAGCAAGGTGTTTCTTAGTGGCATATGCATGACCATATATACACACATAATAACATATTCTTATTTTAGAGACCTGCAAACGCCTGGCAAATGCATGAGGGGATCAAAGCCCATACTTATATCCTCTGGGGCTTAATTAGCAAGCTCAATCAACCGTTTTCCACCAGCAATTAGTGTCAGTGCGTAGGTAGGTGGAAATAAAATACACAGATATGTATACCATGGGCATCGGATGGCCAGAATAAAAAAAGTGATCCATTGCTGCCCCTTGGTCGATAATATCAGTTATACAGTTAGGTCCATAAGTATTTGGACATTGACACCATTTTCATCATTTTGGCTCTGTATACCACCACAATGGATTTGAAATGAAACAATCAAGATGTGCTTTAAGTGCAGACTTTCAGCTTTCATTTCAGGGTATTTACATCCAAATCAGGTGAACGGTGTAGGAATTACAATACATTTTATATGTGGCCCCCCCCTTTTTAAGGGACCAAAAGTAATTGGACAATTGGCTGCTCAGCTGTTCCATGGCCAGGTGTATGTTATTCCCTCATAAAGGGAGTTCGTTATTTCATTGACAAGGAGCAGATAAAAGGTCTAGAGTTCATTTCAAGTATGGTATTTGTGTTTGGAATCTGTTGCTGTCAACTCTCAATATGAAGTCCAAAGAGCTGTCATCATCAGTGAAGCAAGCCATCGTTAGGCTGAAAAATCAAAACAAACCTATCAGAGAGATAGCAAAAACATTAGGTGTGGCCAAATCAACTGTTTGGTACATTCTTAAAAAGAAAGAACGCACTGGTGAGCTCAGCAACACCAAAAGACCCGGAAGACCACGGAAAACAACTGTGGTGGATGACAGAAGAATTCTTTCCCTGGTGAAGAAAAACCCCTTCACAACAGTTGGCCAGATCAAGAACACTCTCCAGGAGGTAGGCGTATCTGTGTCAAAGTCAACAATTAAGAGAAGACTTCACCAGAGTAAATACAGAGGGTTCACCACAAGATGTAAACCATTGGTGAGTCTCAAAAACTGGAAGACTAGATTAGAGTTTGCCAAAAAACATCTAAAAGAGCCTGTACAGTTCTGGAACAACATCCTATGGACAGATGCACATCTTAATTGTTTCATTTCAAATCCATTGTGGTGGTATACAGAGCCAAAATGATGAAAATTGTGTCAATGTCCAAATACTTATGGACCTAACTGTATATATACGTGATTTATGTGACTAGGTGTTGGTCTAGGGCGATCGCCTGCATGGTAAATGATACCAACTGAAATGGAAGCCTAAGCCTGAGTACAGTCTGCGCTTCCAATGCAACCACTCAGGATCAATGAGGAGCTCATAAAAGATAGCATTGATGAGCTCATATTCATGGGAGCCAACGAAGCCCTTGGATGGCGTTCAGCCGCCCATGGATTGCCATTTGGAGTGCTTTCTACGAAAGCCTGTGGTCTGATCAATGAGCGATCTGGAACCTTCTATGTGGGTCACTCCATGTACAGCCAGCCTGATCCATCTCTTTCTATACTGTACACTGTGTACTGTATGTCTTTGAGCTTTTTGGGGGGAGATTTATTTTAATTTTTATTTACTTTTATTTGTCATTATTTGACTGGTGCGGTGTGGTCAAACCAGGACACATTTCCAAATATTTCTGAAAGAAATGAAGGAAAATGACATAATTCAGAAGTTTTTGTTTTGTTTTCTCACAACACAACGTTGTATTTAATTTTTCCATAGAACCTGTCCATATCAAGATCTTTATAGTAGGTATGAAGCTTGCAGGTTTGGCGAGCACATTATAACATCCACACCTGCTGTGTTTGAAGTATGGACATGACCGCTTGGCCCCGACCCTGTGACCCCTTGCTGACTTCCCATTTCCATAGCCACTCTCACTGAGCCAGTAAAGCAACTGTGCTCGACAGTCAAACAAGGCTTCAACAGTATTTTTCTGTTCCAAGGGCTTAAATGTGTGCTCAAGTAGCCTGGTGCTGCTACTTGAAACCAGCAAATATCCAACATGGAAGGGTTGCTGGATAGCCTGGAGGTGACATCTTAATCTGTATTACCGGGTGGTGGTAAGGAATTTGATAGGAAGGAATTTGATAGTACCTCTGTGGTTTGTTTCTTTTTGCTGCCTTGCAATGCCTCTAAACCCCCCCTCAGTTTTGTCTTTCCCAGTGGAGTCTAAAAGAAAATGTATGCTGCTCTCTCCTATTGACCCCCCCCCCCCCCCCACAAAAAAAAAAAACCTGGCAGGATAAAATGCAGTTATGCATTGATGTTTATGGTTGGCAGGCTAGCTGTATGTAGCGAGAGATATTATACCCTGTCATCATTGTCCTTGCGAGCATGAAGCTGATGACTCAGGACAGACAGCGGCTGGAGAGAGGCAGCCTCTTTGGCGACGTTAGGCCCGAGGACTCGTAAACAAGGATTTACTGGCCGTGCCAACACTGGGGGATAAATCTCTTTCTCCCACCCACACAGCAATATGGGCATGAGCTCAGCATCTTGCTCACTTTAGGCTCCTGTGTGTGTGTGCGTGTCTGTTCGTGTGTGTGTGTCAGCAGTTGTGTTTCTTAGCTTGTCTCTTTCAACTGCCTGTGTGTCTTGTTCATGTGTATGCACATATGTGTATGTCTACCCCTGTCTGTATTGGCTGTAAATCTGTTGGTGTGTGTGTGTGGCAGCGACGTCCCACGTGCTCCTCCGAGTTGACAGGCCGGGGCCGTCTCTCTGCAGGCTGTCCGGGTCACAGCGGCTCTGCGGTTATTTGCAGTCCCGATTCTCCCTCAGCAACCTGGCACCGCTAAGTGCAACTGCCCTTCTCTGACACTCCGGAATGAGCCAAAATGTCCAACGCGACGACCTCGTTCGAACCCGACAAACCTATTTAAAGCAGACCCATTTCCCAAGGAGAGAGGACACTTTGAAGTCTTTTAAGAAGATGTCCCCCCCCCCTCCCTTTTCCTACAAAGTTCTAACTAGTTCATGCTGATGTCATCCAAATGTCTTTTCAAGCACCTGGAGCGGAGGAGACGAGGTCCGCATTAACACGATGACGATGAATCATCCCCCGTCTTCGTCGGATGTCAACCGTCACTCGTGCAGTTGCTCATTTCTCATTGGAGGGATGCATTTGTAGGCATCAGACAGGGAGTCAGGTGGCTGAGCAGTTAGAGAATCAGGCCAGGAATCCGAAGGTCGCTGGTTCGATTCCTGGCCGTGTCGAATGACGTTTTGTCCTTGGGCAAGGCACATCACCCTACTTGCCTCGGGGGGAATGTCCCTGTACTTACTGTAAGTCGCTCTGGATAAGAGCGTCTGCTAAATGACTAAATGTAAATGTAGGCGTGACTTTAGAATACTGGTGAATGATCTGAGCCAACCTGGGGATCTTTAGATCTTCTATTTCAAGAGTTGTAATGAACTTTATGCGAACCCTATCATTTTTGGAGCAAAATCAGAGCTGACACGCTGTGAGGACAGCGTTGAGCTTTTCTTCCCATGAACTACTGTATTTAAAGGGCTGACTGGCTGGCTCTGTTTGGAAAATTACAACCCTTGCTCATCAAGAGACAGCTTCATGATTCGGTTGGGAGTCCAAAGTGACAGTGTCAGGCAGCTGTTGTCGTACAGGGAGAGTCAGTGGCAGTTGTACAGGTCCCATTTTAGAGATCCACAATGTCAGTTCAAAGGAGCATTTCTAAATAGTAAATAAAGACCTTGTAAGAGGGTTCAATTCAATTAATAATACAGTTATTAACTAAGCTTAATTCGATATTTTCCCCAAACATATTCAAGTTATATTGTAATCGAGACCATTCTGTTTGTTCTTGTTTTCCCATGACTGCACTACAATAATACAAATGGATAAAAGCCATTAGCTTTCAGTGCTTCAGATTAGCATAACAGACATTAGCATCACATACAGATACACGTTAGCATTACGTACGGATCAAATTAGCCGAGTTCACACAGAAAACCCAGAGTGAGAATGCTGCTGTGGACTCACTGCCGCTCTCCCCTCCATTGTCCTCTACCAGAGTGGCAAGGTGTGTTGACGGGAAAGGGCGTCTGGCCCCCTCCTGACCCCTGCCGTGATGCAATTAGACAGCTGCTCGGCCGCCCGGCCCCACCCTGCTGCCCGTGACATCACAGCTGCCACGGCGTTCAGCCTGCAACCTGCCCCTCGGTCTTAAAGGGGAAGGCAGGGCTTGGCCCCGCTTGCACGTTTTTTGAGGCATGTGACTCGTCGATATTAACGTACATAGTAACTCACAGACCACCCTAACCACACACCACGCACCGTTTACACTTAAATAACGTGCCCAAACAGGAGCCGCTTTGTGTGTAACATCAAGCTCATTGATTCAGACTGGAATCATGTTTTGAACTTATGCCTCTCCTGAGCCCATTGATGACTCACTCATCCTCCCTGAGAAATAGACTTGTCCGTGTATGTCACTGTGTACATACGTCCTTGTTTATTAGACCGGCCCCCCTTGTTTTTGTCGTATTGAGAGCATGTTTACGCAGTCTGCGCTGGCCTTTCTGTGCGGGTCTGACAGCTTTCCGATCGAGTCGATTTAAAAGGAAGAGGGAGAGACAAGCCCTGCCTCCTACCACTCCTGGTCCTTACAATACAGAGGGTCTGAACACAGAACCCCGGTGTCCAGAGGAACATACGCAATACTTGAGTGATACTGTAAGGACAGCATCGCCGTATTATCATGTAATAGGCTAGGTTAATAGGACATGTGAACGCGACGCGATGCCAATAGCCTCTGCTGAATTTGTGTTACAGCGTTTAGAAAACATTTCCCATGCACTCAGAATCCAGGAAGTCGGTTATGAAAAAGTAGAAATTTCATGGGTGAGATAACAACACACATAAAAATACTAATTGCCCTTAGCACTGTTCTCATCTCTGTGTACACTCTGTTTATTAGGCAGTGTTCTGCACTCAATGTTCTAGGTTGCCAAATCAGAGAATGGCATAGTTCTATTTTGTTTTGTTTGTGTGCTATTCCTCCTCACCAACGGCCGCCCCCCCCGCCCCCCCCCCCCCCCCCATCACATGTTCCAAACAGTGTTTGACCTCAAATGCCTACAAACTCCGCCCACATATATGCACACACACACACACTTTTTCATTAGTGGCATATCTCGCTGCATGCGCAGAAGAGAAGCTTTTTACGCCCGCGACCCTTGACTTGAGCCACGCACATGAGATCATTGCTAATTTAGACGGTGGATCCTCTTGCCTTCCCCTTTACCCCAACTCGGCGGTCCCATCACGTCGATTCATTAACTCGTTCACACGGACGCCCCCTCACCCGCAGCCTCGACACGAGGGCCACACTTATTGTTGATAAACGCGTCGTTATTGACATAATTGCTTACGTAAATGGGGTTTATGATCAGTTAAGTGCACAGCCATAGCGGGAAACCGGCTGTGCCTGGGAATATGCTGACTGTGGTGGATGCTGCCTCGGGGCAGCGAGATGCCAGCTCGGTTCTCGTCTCGGCCTCCAACCGCTCTGAAGTCAGCTCACGTAACCAGCGCACCCCAACCCCCCCATGCTTATTGTATCTTTTCATAGGCCACAGTGTTTAGTGTCTGTTTGATTTACATTGCAAATGTGTTGCGGGGCTTAAGTCCGGACTATGGGAATGTGTTGTGTTTTGTTTGCGCGACATATATGGGAACGCGAGAAGCTTACCGCACATTCCAAGTGGTCTAGATGGAGGAATGTGCTGGAAGTACGTAAGACTTTCCAAATACACCCAGCTTCCTGTGCTCTGCTCACTTACCACCTATCGCATATGATCGCTCTGGATAAGAGTGTCTGCTAAATGACTAAAAAATGACTAAAATATGAGGGTAGAGCTTGGGAGTCCTCGGTAGTCAGCATGTTTACAGCTATTTTTCATGTTGTCAGTCCATGCTTTTGAACATCTCTGTTCCGCATGGAGTCTCCATGCTGAGCCCGTTGTCTCCTTCATATTCAGAAATCGTCCTTGCTGACTACACAGTCTATGCACACCCACATGGACACACACAGACACACACACACACACAGTCCTGTTGGTAGTCCATACATCCTAGCTGTCTGTCTACTCCGTCACACCATCTAATGACCCCAGGGTGACCCTTGAGCTATTAGGGAGGTGGTGTGTTGGATATGGAAGTTGCTGGCAGCCCTAGCCCCAACAGCAGGCAGGTATGGATAGTGGTGTCCCTGGCCAAGATGTTGAGAATATGTGAAAAGAAGGCGGCTGTTCCACCTGCTCTGGGAGACAAGCGTCCCCAATTTTATTTTGTAACATCTGCTCTACTTACCGGTAAATATCCTACGTAAAAGTTGTTTACTTAGATCTCTTGCCTCAGATGTCCGTACAAAGAAGAAGAAAGACAAATATTTCACAAATGCATTCCGTATTCTGAAGGCACTGTGAAGGAAAATATGGCCAAATGAATTTGACCTGTTATGATATTTCCAAAGAACAGGTTCACTGATGCACCTGCCCACCAAAGTAGATTCCTCGTTTGTGTGCACTTACTTGGCGATTAAACTTGATTCGGATTTGGATTCTGATGCTGCATTCGGACCTGAATTCACTGCAACGCTCATCTGAATAATCCCCCTGAAGTAAATGAGCACCCCCTTCCCCCACTTCACCCTGACTGCTATTTCCATCCCAGAAAGACTGTGCTGTATTAGGAACTAAAGTGTCCCGGTCCCTCATCACACACTCACACACACACACACATGACAGCATAAGGAAGACTTAAGATGGCTGACAGATTGTGACCCATATCTTCCCCTCACCACAGATTTTTCCCAACCCCATTCTCATGTGGTCCCTTGATCTGAGTCAACGTTGGCAGTTTAAAGCGTGTCTTGTTTTTTTGTTTTTTTCATGCATGCCATTTTTCATTTGCCTTTTCTGACTCCAATAATCCAATGCTTTACAATAAGTACGCATTGGTGCTTCTTCTCTAAAGTTCTATATATACTTGATGGACTGATGTTCAGTTCATTCTTGTTCTTGTTTGACGGTCCTAAATCAAAGCTTGCATGACATTTAAATCTTTGAAGCTGCAATAGGTTTCAAAAGATTCCTGTATGTGAGGAGCTGTAAAGTAAAAAGTATGTATCTAGGTAACGTTACAAAATGAGAAACTTGTCTGAACTTCTCGCTTTCCTCCAGCTCAAGTTTGATTGACCTGAATTTGTTGACAGTGATTTCACAAAATAAGCCAAGGTGGAAGGCCCGCCTCACTAAAGGCGACTGGTTGGAAAAATATTGGCTGGCCCAGGATTGGCTGGCACAGGATTGGCTGGAAAGTAGCAGGACACTCCAGAAGTTTGAAATTCCACTGGCACTGAGCTGTCTGTGTTGCTAAACAACTCTCAGACGGCCTCATTAGCTTACACGACAAAAGCCTTTTTTACTGTAAAAAGTCCTACCTATTGCACCTTTTAAGTGTTTTAACAATGAAATAAATTTGACCCTAATTCATATACTACACTACTGGAAGGCTACACCAGATGTACATTGGAGGGAAATTATCAATGGACTTCCCCCATCGGTTACGAATGTGGCAAGGGATTACTGATTTAGTTGGCAAAACAGTTGAAAAGAATACTATTAAAGGTGTTTGCAGTATCCCCACGTAGTAAGAAACTCCACAAAGATTCCTTGAGAAGAAATCGGGACACTCAAATATCGCCATCCTGCACCGTGCCGTCATTTTCATTTCGGGTAATTATCAGGGAAGCTTGTCTTTATCAAACAAAGGAAGTCTTTTGAAGTCATGTTCTCAGAAGAGGAGACTAAAGTTGTTGGAAGAATGCCAGGGCTGAATGCTTCTCGAAATGGAAGCGCCAAACTGTTTCCGAGGCGTCTGAGACTATGTACTTAAAGTTACTTTACTTGTGTCGCGGTGGTGTGAAATGTGTCTCAGCGTCTGGGTGAATATAGTGTTTTGATGAAAGAAGATACATGATTAATTTGCCTTTGAAAGGCTTGTTCTTGTTTGTAGACACTCGCATTCCAGTTGATGCTGCGCAGTGCAGAAATTGTCAACGTTGTCTGTGTGTGTGGAAACATGGAGGCATGGAACACAAAGACGCTAGTTCCAGCTGTTGTAACACACTCCGTCGAAAGAGACAGTGACACCGTGTCTGTGGTGGGTTGGTGAAATGTAATTGCATCAAGAGGGTTCGTGCTGGACTAGTGCAAAACCTTCCCACATCGTGTCACCAGGAGCAGGTGTGGTCCTAATGGTCGAAGAAGGAATCCGCCAGGGGGGGGGGAAGTTTGTGACCTCTTTTGACCCTGTTCAGAAATGTCTGCTCAGTGGTCACTAACTTCCATGAGAATCAATCATTGTCAAACACTTTCCCCTTCATGTGGTTCCTTGACCTTCGGTTATTAGGCCGGCGATTTTGAGAAAATACAGTTTTGTACTATTTTTGACTAAAATATCCCCCATCCAATAAATTGCCTTGTCGGACAGAGATAGTGAAGAGTGAGGGGGGAAAATTGGGGAGAGAGGAAGCGGAGGACATGCAGGAAATGGCCTGTGCTGGATTCAGGCCTCAGCCTGTGGTAGGCACACACCGGGACAACTTTAGTTACAGGATGTAAATTTAAGACCAATTAACGATTTACGGTGTGATTTCATAAATGAGAAAATGGGAAAATGGGCCTTAATGTCCGTTATAATACCGGTAATTTAAAAATATAAAAATGACGGCATAACAATATCGAACATGTAACAGGGTTGTTCTTTTGTCAAGTTCACGTAGTTGGTGTGCTCTTGAATAAACATGTGTTACAATGAGTACCAAGGAATTTATCTCCAAAACAAAATCCTTTTAGCTCACAGCTAAGTCCATTAAGCCATTCAAGCAGCTTCTGCATTATTGATGCTACTACAGCAAATAGTGTGGCAAGTCATTGTCTTGCAAAACTCGACTCCACTCAAGCAGAGAGATAATCTTCTTGTTTGATATGAAAATGGCCTCTCTGGCGAATTACCTTTCTGTGCCATAAAAGCACAATTGCACAACAGGGCTCACTAGATTCCGAGAAGGGCACAACCATGTGTCGTTTCCCACTACCCGTCCCCATGTACTGTGTGGCCTCGAAAAATATGTTTTGTCATTTAAGACTTCAATAGAACACCAATGTAGAGCTACCTTATAAAACATAAAGCAAGGATGTTATTAGAGGACGATAGTGATTTCTTCTATTTTGTGGCCCTTTGACAGATGAAAAGTCAGAGAGTGGAGAGCTGGACCTGGATGGGATTGACGATAAGGAGATTGACAAGGTAGGCCACACGTTTCACAGATGAGTTTAAAATAAGAATTTAGTCAATTATAATCCCCCCCCCCCCTATACTCAATTAATCTACCGAAGTCCCCGCTTGCAGTTCATAAACGATTTGGGAATATTAAAAGGTGAAGAAGACTTGAGAAGATAATGACCCCAGTATCTAATCCACATAATCCATCATGCAGCTCAATTTTCTCTCAGCTCTCTAATACCTTTCCTCCCTCCCTTCCTCTCCTTCCCTCCTCCCTTCCTTCCCTCCTTCCTTCCTTCCTCTCCTTCCTTCCTACCTCTGTCCCTCCCTTCCTCTCCTTCCTTCTTTCCTTCCTTCACACAGTACATCCTCAACGATAAAGAAGTGAGGACTAAGACGCAGCTCTGGATGAAGCAGAACGAAGAATATCTGAAGGAACAGAAAGGTAAACCCATTGCCCTCTCGTAAGAATCTCAATATTCATGCTGCTTGCGGCCTTGTTAAGTCCACCAGCAGGCTTATGCAGTATGCATCTGCCAGCTCATAGGGTCGAACACACCGAGCTTTGTGGAAACTAACCGGCCTCTTTCTTGTGGAACTGCACTGTTAGACCTCAGTAATTTAGAGCTCAGTACATGAAAGTTATCTTCGAAATGTATGGAGCCCATGTAGATTTACTAGAACAATTAATGAGATGTATTTAGTTACCTTTCCCTAAGTGGCTGAATGGACAGTTGCCAAGGAATGAGTCATTTTCAAAAACTTGTCTCCGAGCGGAACTTTTCAATTCACTCGTTATCCCAATGAACAGCATCTTTTTGTACGGTGCTTTTCTTGCAGAGAAGGAGGAGAGGATAGCTAAGGAGAAGCAGCAAGGCACCTACAAGGAGAAGGTAAGCACAGCCCGTCAGTGCGCCATGTTTGTTTGTGCGCCTGCACGCGTTCGGAGAAAGGAACCCCGAGCGAACCGCGGCAGGCGCACGTAGAGGAGCGCGTCTGTGGTCCCGTGCCATGCACTGGGCCTGGCCCAAGCAGACACAGAACAGCTGTGTCTACGCCGGCGCATATTTTCCACTTGAGCCGAGTCAGGACCGGGCTTCTCTTGTTACACTGCACCGCTCTCCAGAGACCCGGCCTGTTAGCGGTAGCCGCGGCCCAGCGCTAACCTGTCTGGCCTGACATCCTAGCTGCAGCTTCCAACCAATGGGGGGGATGGGGGGGGGGGGGGGGAGCCACACAGCAGCAGATGCCTAATGAAGTGAGGAAAGGGCCTGATACTTATTCCAGAACCTTCAGGCTTCAAGGTTGTGGTCCAAAAGCAGGAAGTGAATTTCCCCCATGCTAAGACATTGTAGCATATAACTAACCACGGTCTTTGGAGATGGCGGGTGAGGAGTGACAGCAGCGGGGAAATCTTTCAGCGGCCTGATAATAAGCCTGTCATCTCACTGATGAGAGACTTGCCTGACTTCATGCTTCCCAACCCCCGAGGAAAAGAATGCGTTTTTATTGGACTAATAAGACACTTGACAAGCCACTGTTGTTGCTGCTGTTTCATGACAGTGAAGAGCACCTGGAAGAATGGAAGCCCATTGTGTATTTAGATTATTTGTTGTCATATGTACTGGCATACATGTATGCACAAACATCCGTACATGCAACTACACACTCAAGGATAATTATCTGAAAAAGATATGCTGTATACAACTATGTGAGTGACAGTATTCCTCTGCTTAGTAAACAGTCCATAGGCCTAAATCTGTTGGAGAAAAAAGTGTTTTTCCCCAGATAACTGGGCTGCATTTACCAAAGCACTAACCTTTGAAACGGAAAGTAATGTCTTCCTCACTTCTCCAAATATTTCCTGGAAATAGTACCAAAATATGACTTCGATTTACTATAACTGCTCATGGGTTTATCTATACATTTTCTTTTTCGTAAAATGTTTGTCATATCTGCATTTAAAAAAATATATAAACGGTACAGCAACTTACCTCTGCTCCCCTTTCCAACAGCCTAAAAAGTCCAAGAAGCGAGAGCCCATCCGGGCCAGCACGGCTGGCGAGGCCATCGAGAAAATGCTTGAGCAGAAGAAGATCTCCTCCAAGATCAACTACGAGGTGCTGCGCGACCTCAACAGCAAGGGCAGCGGCAACAGCAGCCCCACCAGATCCACGGCAGAAGGCCCCACCAGCGGAGCGGGCCGCAAGAAGCTGACCCGGAGGAAGAAACAGCCCAACAAGGCCAACGTCGGCCTGGCCGCCACGACAAGCATCATGGGGAAAAGGTAGGAAACCCGACAAAGGGACCGGGAACTGTTCGGAACCTTCGTACGGTCAGAATACGCAGGTTTTTTGGGGGTCCACAACGCAGCCCCATTGCTGATGGAGGCGTGAGATTCAAGCATTGGTTTTTATGGAATGCTGTTGTCTTGTTTGGTTGGTACGGTTTGACCGAAGATGTGTTTCGATGAGAAGGGGAATTTGGTAGCAAATGACTAGTAGCTCCCATCTTAAGAAGGAAGAGTAAAGTGAAGAACAAAGAAGAGTAAAATTAGAACAAAGGAAAAATTTTGAAATCTCAGGTAGGCTATTTAGTTGAAAGCAAGGTTAAAGCAAGAGATTGTTTTGTGTGCTTGTATCTACCTTTAAGATCAGGCAAACAGGATATTTGTCAAAATGAGCAGGGAGAATCTCTTAATGGGGCACAGTTGTGGCGTAAAGATTCTCCATAGCCTCTGGAACACACTTCTCAGACACCCATGGTCAATTTCCTCGGCGTGGATCACCCGGGCAAAGGTTAAAGAGACAGTCTCGGGCCCGCCCACGCCAGTCTCTTCTGAGGTGTCAGTCTCTGGTCACCTCAGCATCCCCCCAGTGCATGCTGGGCTACCGTCTCTCCGTCCAATTAATCCTTCTGAGCAAAACTCAGGCCACCCTCATGAGGAATATAATGAACAGTAAGCAGTCAGAACTCCGAGATCACGACTTTCTGCTCCTGAGATGATGGTTCTTTTTTTGTTCGCCATCGCAGTCCTGGTCCTTACATTAATGATAATTACCTTCGGAGGTTAATGAATTCTGAATGGGTGATGAAAATGAGACGCGAGTCACGGCTGGAGAGGGTTGATGAGAGACGGCTGATAAAATTGCATGAACCCCCCCACCACCACCTCCCCTCCTCCACCCCAGCCCTCCCTCACCACGGTCTCAGGTGTCGACGCATCTCTCCTATTCGGCTCCCCTCCCCTACATAGACAGAGTCTCATGTCCTCATTCAGAGAGCATGCTGAGTTCTAATTCAATTTCGCTCTCCAAGCAACGAACCAGATGCTGGAACCTCATGTACATGATAATTAGGATGATAAATGACATGTAATAGACTTATTTTATTCCACGGCTACCGAATGCATAATTTTGGGGGGGTACGTGGTCCTCATGATTGTGCATGGCCCCTGTGTCACACACAGATTGCACAGACATGCAAACAGCCCACGGTGCTACAAGTCTGACCATGATTGCCTCATTAAAGTTCAATTGGTGAATATTTAAAAGGAAAGATGGCCTGACTTGATATGTGGTACAGGAATGACTAGTATGTCAAATTATGTAGGCGAGGTGGAATCTCTTTTCTCTAAATGTAGTTTTTAATGATTTTACTGTACAGATTTATTTATTTAAATGTACCAGGCTACAATAGTAGATTAGGCTTAGGCTAAAGCAATGCAAATAACTTCGGTCTAATGCTTCAACTCTTGGATTAGGGAGTTTGGAGATGTGAATTTGCTTGTTAGACTTAGTATTTCAGTCGGTTTCATCAGTTTCTTCTTGCGCTCAAGTCTGTGTTTACGTGGCTTGTTGTGTAAACCACGTGAGACAACTGTGAGGAATAGCTTCGGTTCAATGCAGGATGATGTCATGTTTTTTCCCATTCAGTATTGGACCATGTCCGGGTAACAAAGCAAATCCCCCCCCTAAAGTAGTCCTCTAAATGCAAGTCACCAGCAACGCATTCAAGTCAGTGTCACACAAACTCTCTCAGCTCAGCTCCTCGTTCCGTTTCGTCTCTCTGTTTGTCAGAGGCAATTTAGTGCTCTCCTTAAATGCTTTCTCACCATATGAGTGGGGGAAAAGGACGATCCAGGAGGATCAGCCTGCTCTCAAATCCGGCCCGCTGGCCCCGGCTATCCCTGAGCTTGCGGTGTGTTTTAAAAGCCCCCAGGAGGAGTCGGCTCAAGTGGAGGCGAAGGGGAGCCTGACAGCAAATCCATTGTCTTGTCTGATTCAGTTGGCTAGTGCGCACCCGTGCCAATGCCCCTCCCTGACGATAATACACACCTTCACCCCTCCCCCTCCTTTCTCCTGGGATCCCTCTCACTTTGCATGGCTCCCAGTTTTCCAGATCTTTCCCTCACATCTGCGTTGGATTGTATTTTGTCACCAAATTCAAAGGCATTTCTCGGCACGCGAAGCTCGAGCTGCCTGTCGGTCTGAGCCGTTGCACTACCTCACATGGGTGAGTGACGTGAGGAAATCCTCGAGCAGCAGGAAACCTTATCGACATGAAAGCAACAGAGAGAAGCACAAAGTACCTCACGTTTCTTCTCGCACCTACGCTAAAAACGGTTCCACTCGCTGTCGTGACTGTGAGCTATCCGGTCCCTTACTGCCTCACTTTGAGTTCTCTCCGTGAGACGGCGAGTGTGTTCGTCCAAGTACACGCTCCCAGTGCTTTTCCCACAGCCACAGTCATGTGGAAATCTCCTCTCCCCTCCTCCCCTCCACTCCTCTCTAAGTCCTCTACCAGCTGTCAGACTAAGCCCCCTCTACGCCCACCAAAACTAACAAAGATGGAAAAGCACTCTTCCAGAGAAGGGCAAAGCTAATTGCCCCTATTGGTCTTTGTTCCTCAACAGCTCAAATACCCCCCCCCCCCCCCCCCCCCCATCTCCTCTCCTCATGATCTTTTTTATTTATAAAAAGTAAAAAAAACTACTCTGGTCAATTGTCTGGAGACAGGTTTTATGTGTGAATCATAACCGACTTTGGCAGCGGAGTCTCTGTGAAGTTCTCTTTTCACGGAGCCCCAGAAGAGCACCTTTTCAGCCGCATAGTCCCCCGCGACCTTGACATGATCTCCGTTTTCCCCTGGAACCCGGCGGCGTTCTTAAATCAGCGTCTCGGCAGGAGGCCTCAGCAGACACGCAGGGAGCTTTCGCCTCCGGTTGCCCGGTTCTCCTGACGCGCTTTCGCCGCCAGGCCAGACTGCGACTGACACTGGGGGTCAGTGTGTTTTGTGGGCATCTTCATCAACCCTTTTCCATCTCGTCTCTTTTAGCCTCCTGGGAATAGCATGGATTGACGATCCAGGGGCAAACCCTGATGGCTTTAGCAGGCTTAGTAAGAAGTTGCTCCTCACCCACCTCATCCCTCTTACTCAAATGTCCACTTGAAGTACAGTTGGCTGCAGTCCTTGTGCGCAAGCTGGGAAGACCCAACACAGGCCAAACTAGCTCAGGGTGGACTCCGAGTTATGGCAGGCCCCCATCGCATTCCCGTCCAGTTGATGTGGCAAACATGCTGAAAAGTGTGTGTGTGGGGGGGGACGACAACGTAGCGTGTACTGTGGATAATAGAAGCAGCCAGCCCGAAAATGCTCTGTGTGTGAACGACGCTCCATCCAGCCAGACCCCCTGCCGGCACCCCCTTCTCTCTGCCCAGCGCCCCCCCCCTTCCTTCCTCCCTCCATCCCTCCCTCCCTCCATGCCCTCCAGCACAGCCGACAGATTGATTCGTCAGCTCTCCTATCAGCTTGCCCACCACACGGGGCCACGGTGTAGCTGCCCCCGTCCCCCTGGTAAACATGGAGCTGCTGACAGAAGAAGTCCCCAGACAGCATGATCTGTCCTTCCAGTGTCCCTAACCCCCACCCCCCCCCATCCACGCTCATCCCCACCCCCACCCCCCGAGTCATTCCTGGGGCGATAGGGAAGCGATCACGGGAACCCCCGATGTGAAGCTGGGCCTCAGGGATTCTGGTGACCAGCGGAAGATCCGTCGGACAGAATGGAAACTGCCTTTCTTTTTTTTTCACTACCCCCGACCCCCCCCCCCCCCCCCCCCCCCCCCCCACCCAGGAGATTCTACAGATACAATGGCTGACTGAGAGAAATAAGCCGTCTGTACAATGCCCCAGAGGGCTCCTTTCTCCCAGATTCCTTTTCCTGAATGTCTCACATTCTTCGCTGCTGTCAACGAGTCCGAAGGGAGGGCTCCGGCCTGCCCGAGCGTTTCATATGTCGGTTATTATAACTCACCGGCTCTCGCCCACTGCTGTTCCTGTCAAACGCAGGCACTTATGAGCTGGACAAATCCTATTTGTTTTGGTCGTAGTTAAGAGTCTACCACTGTCTGGAACCAAACAGTTTTAAACGTAGCAGTTCATGGTTTGTGCTTGTGTTTGTTTTCACTTTACCTGTCTTGAATATGAGCAAAAACATGAGCGTAGGGAAGCACGACCGTCGAGTCGACATTTTCGTCAGTATTCAGTTCCATTTCCTGTGACGTCGCCGTGGCCTGGCTATGCTCACTAGCCATGTTGCGGCCGCTAGCGACATGGACGCATTCCTGTTTAATGCTTCGCTTAGCTACTGTGCTGGCTAACACGGTACGCTACGGCGAGGCGGCTCGTAGCGACGGACGGGATACAAAGATGGAGCCTCGTCGGTGGGAACAGCCGCGCGGGCTCTCGGTGCCACCTCGCTCTCCTTCCATCTGCTTCTCCGTGTCGAGGGAGGGCAGGCACAGACGTTTCTCGCCTCGCAAGCTGTTGCCGAGGGAACTCCATCCTACTCACCAGGCCACGACGGCAGCTTCGAATCCAGAGCCCTGATACAATGGCATGCTGATCCTTTGGGGGACAGGAAAGGTGGCCTGAGGGGGGTCGTCACCTGTTGCTCTTGGTCGCTGGGGAGGGCGACTGCATCTTCATGGCGACTGCATCTTCACGGTGAAACCACTGGACACTACCCGCGTGGGTATTGATACGAATGAAAAACATTTCATGGATTATGTGTAACGTGTAAACCTGAAATGCAGAGAGGTTTGATTCAAACGATGAAGCAATTTGCATACTGCCACAAAACAGGATGTATGTTTCCTTGTATGTTTCCCCATTCGACGTGATAACAGCAGATGATACTAAAATATGGTGCTATCTCTCTCCTGGCTTCAAATTTGCCATGCTTATGAGAGGGAGATGACAATCCCCATGCCAAGCCGTGTCCCACATAACTATCATAAAAGCAGTCCCGTAATCAATATTTAGCCGGCGAACGCCTGAAAAGGGGGCAGCCCAAAGTGACCCCGACCGATTAAAATGGTTTGTTTACGGTCATCCATCCGTCTATTTACCGCGTGTATGAGTCCGTGTAAAGGGCATACGGTCTCAACCTCCCCCCCTCTCCCTCCCCAGCCAACCACAGGCAGTCCCATTTGCAGTCGAAGAATACCAGCTGCAAAAAAACTGCAGGCGTGAGGAGAGCACGGCCACAATGGCAGGGCCCCTAGCCAAGGAGCGGATGGGGGTAGGTGTGTGGAGGGGAGGCGTTCCATTATCCGCACCCCCCCCCCCCCCCCCACTGACCTGCTCTGTGGGATTGTGGGATAATAACTCCTTTCTTCTTTCCCCCCGTTCTGAGGATTCCCCATCCCTCTCCACTATCCCCCTCCCCCTCCCGAGAGGGCGGTCTGCTGGAAGTGTGATAAGACCTCACGGTCAGCTCGGGGGGCTTGGGCTATGTGCTGGCTCCTTGCCTGCTTTTAACCCGGGGGCCATTGTCGGATCTCATCAGTATTCTTTCCCGGTAGACCTGTATCAGCCTCTCGGATCTTAGATCTCGATGCTGAATCCGTAATGGGTTTGTCCTCTAGGAAGGGAATGCTGGGTGCCTCTCCTCGGCTTCCGGAAAAGCCTACAGGTATAAATGCATTTTAATGAAACCATTATGCTCAGCGTGAATTTTTCCTCGAGATGTGATTTCCAGCGATCCACAGCAAGTATCCATTTTTTGGAAGCTGAAGGTTGGCAATAGAGAGATGATTTCACTTGAGGGGATTTCACACACACACACCTTTGTCTGACAGTGCAGGTAACTGGTGGCATTTTATCGAGTTGTTTCCCAGGTTAGCATTAGCTCCCCAGCACCTGTGCCAGGACAACGTCTGGGGTTGTACCAGAGTGGGCGGCCGTGGCGCGAAAGGCCCCGCGAGCTGCCCCGTCCGACACAGCACTTCCTCTCCTCTCACGCCGAGTGGCGGTTTGAGCTGGCGCCTCTCTCTAATTGGCTCTGACGGCTGCACCGTGAGACCGTTTTTCCGGCCATTCTGACTCGCAGTGGTGGATCTCTCCCGAGGCTACGCTAGCTTTGCCCGGACCACTTACCGCAGGTGGACCTTCATCGACTTCAAGGGGGGGGGGGGGCTATCTGGTCTGACCATCCCCCGTATCCCTTTCTGCATCGTCCCCGAGGCAGCTGACCCTGACAGGAGAGTCGGGGCGTGGCCCGTTTGGCCGCCTCCGGTGCCCACACCAGCTGGGGAGCAGGAGCCGGGCTCCGGCACCGCAGGGTCAGCCTGGTGGCAGATGAAGGAGCGGTGAAGCCACGCTCGTCCAGGTCCCCCGCTGAACCACGGCCCCCGTTGTGGCACGCATCGGCTCTCTCTTTCATATATATTTATACCCACACATCTGCTGTTTGATATTGGCTCCGAACGAAATAGGGCTCAAAACCCCACCACCACCGTGGCCCCCCCCCCCTCCCCCCCTGACTGTCACATTGCGTTGACATGCATTATTGACGCGTTGACATATGGGCCTGCCGGTAAAAAGCTCTCTCTTCAAGGCAATGGAGCGGGGCTATTTTAATGGTCCAATGGCTGTCTTTTTAAGCACCACTTCCCCCCTTCTGCAATACCCTCGAATATGTTCAACGACGGACGTGTGTTTTTAACATGCGATTGGCATATCGGAGTTTGGTTAAGGCCGTCTCGAAAAGCCCTTCATGAAATCCGATCTTTTGAGGACACTAAAATGACACGGTGTATTGTTTAATAGAGACCATTAGTATTTCTGCCAGTGCTTGGTACATTAGTCCGACCATTCCAGCCGGTCAGCCTGGATGTGTATGGTGTGTGGCAGGTATAATGTATGTGAGATGGACAACATATAAGCCTAGGCGTACGTATAGCTCAGTGGTGGAGGATTTGACCGCAGATCAAGAAGTTGCAGGTTCGAAATCCCACCCTGTACGGTTTGTCGCTTTGGATCAAAGCATTCGCGAAATGAATACATAATGGCTGTCATTATTACAACAGTGGCGTTTGGAGTCCTCAGAGAAGCACGGCAAATTATTGATGAGAGAGGCACAGGGGGGGATTGATCATTAGCCGGCAGATTTGTCTTGGGTGTGTTCGCTTCATTAGACCTCGCATTGGCCATCTGGCCACAGGCTGCCAGGGGCTCAGGGATGGCATTTGGGCACATTTGGGGTAGCGCCCCCGGGGCCAGCCAGCCTATCCGTCTCATCCATGAGACCCTCTCACTGGCCCTCTTCTGCCCTTTTTGGCGACCCTCATGACACACTGGTCGTGACCAATTTGCACGAGTGGCCACGCTACTTTACTGTCACGATCAGACAAACACTCGAATGGTGTTGTTTGTTACAAATAGGATCCGACAGAACAACAGGTGCATTGTTTTTTCAACAGGACCGGGATTCATTTGTTCAGGGTGCTTCTATGTTCATTTAGTTTGTGTTGTACTCTTCACTTAGTAAGCACCTACCTTCAGTCATTCAGAGATTATTCCCCGGAGAACCCAGTCGTTTTTGTGCTGAGATAACGTCCATAACATTTTTGCTAATCTGTCCTAAAGCCTTAATAATCCTCTCTCATGGCTAATGTTGATCAATGGTAGACAGTAAAAGAACTAAACTAGCCAGACGTTGCTGGACCCCAGTCCTAGACTAGACATAGATAATGCTGAAATGGAACAACAGTCTTGATTTTGCCTATAAGCAGGCCCTTGCTAAAATGAAAAGAATCTCTGTAGTGTCTGTCTGTCTGTGTGGTTTTATAGTGGGATTTTAGGCCAACGAGTGTCCGACGATCATCTCGAGAAACGGGGGGCACTGTGCAGAGTTGGGATGAGCAGTTGTTTTCCAAGAATCTCTCTGTGTGACACCGAATCAACTAAGCGACTTGATGTAACTTGGCGATTTCGGCCCTTCTGTCTGTAATTCCAGGAATCTGAATGTGTGTGTGTGTCACCTACTGCATCACAGGCACTGTGCACTAGTACATTTAAAGAGGAGGATGCACTCAGTGGTTTCACTGTAAGAGAGAGAAAACAATTGATTCATCAGCAACCCAGCCAAATTTCAGTTTCAGTGAAACAGAGGGATCAAATCAGAGAAGGACTCCAAGCACAGTATCGTGTGTCTATGTAAAACCCCAATAGCACTACAACAGAAATTGTGGTGGATTAGTGCCTGGGTTGAGTGGCATTCCGGTGGTCGGACATGAATATTATTAGAGAGTGAAATTCTCCGAACGCTATTCCTGATTAGGCTGGAATGTAAATGGGATTGACCCAAACCCTGGTGTCAGAGGTTTGACCCCCACACCTACTTGCCCTTTTTCCAAGTGTGTCTGTGTATGTCGGGTGGTTGTGACAGCTGTGTGTCTTTTCTTTGACCTACGGTACACGGCTGTGCGGTACACGGTCTCGGAGCAGTTTAGGGACGAGTGTCTTCTACAGTCCTTCCGTACCTCAGCAACCTTCAGCTCGTGTCACACGTGTCATCGTCAATAACCAGCGTGGGGCTAAAATAGTCAAGTACTTAAAATAGTCAATAAGAAGCACCCCCACTCACAAGCAGTGGGTACACATTCTCTGATCGAACACACAGTGTACACCCAGACCACATTACATTTAGTAGACGCTTTTATCCAGAGCGACTTACAGTCAGTACAGGAACATTCCCCCGAGGCAAGTAGGGTGAAGTGCCTTGCCCGACCGTCATTTTGCACAGCCGGGAATCGATCCGGCAACCCTCTGATTGGTAGCCCGATTCCCTAACCGCTCAGCCATCTGACCCCCAATTACAGTAAGCGTGGTTCACGCTTCTCCCCACACCTCCTGATGTAACGCCTCAGGAGTCTGTCACTGGCACCCCAGACACATTATATAAACCCCTGGCCGTCAGGACCGCCTTGAGCATACACTCCAACCACACACACGTAGACACACACACACACCAACCACCCTTTACACTGTAACCTCATCTCACACACGCACCCTCACTGATTCCTTTTCCTCTCTCGCACTCACACACTTAGGACCTCGACATCCTTGCACATTAGCGACATCTCGCTAGTCTCTCTCACACGCACGCAAGCATCCCTTAAACTGTTTGGCAACCCAGCATATTGGCGCCATAGTCTTGCACACACACACAAGTCTGCACCAGGCATCCAGGCTCTCAGGGCGTCATTTGACACGGCAGCCGTAGTAGCGCCACCTCACAGTGTTGCCCTGGTCACATGTCAACACCCCGCGGAGCCGCTGTCACTCGGCATGGGGCTGGCTGGCGTGAGCTCCCACCGCGGGGCTCAGGAACCGGTACAGAGCTCGGACGAGACTGTCCCCAACCAGGAAGGGGAAATAAAACCCGCCAGCGAGGTAAAACCAGGGACACCAGGGGCCAAAGTTCAACAGGCGTATTTATAGTTTGCCCTGAGACAGCAGCTCGAGTCTAGACCGTTTTATTACCCTCAGCAGTAGAACCTTTGGATCTGACTGCGGTCTTTGACTGAGGGGCATTCACAGGGTGGATGGCTGAATCAGCAATGATTATACATTAAATAGACCTTATTTCATTCTGCCTTTGCTTCTTATTTTGTCAGGATGTTTTTTTTAAATAGTTGTTTTGGTGTGTTCAATATCATATCAAAGCAATATGATACTATTAAATAACTAATCACACATTATGCTGTAAATTGAGTCTGGAGAAGAGAAAGGCTTTATTGTCAATAAGCGTGTGTGTGTGTGTGTGTAAGAGATAGAGAGAGAAAAATAGCGCTTAGTTGTCTGCATTTCTTTAGATGGCGTCCCTTTTATTGCATTGGGACACTCGTTCTTGGGTTGGGGGTGGGGTGGGGTGGGGGGGGGGGGGTGGATTGTGGTCGGAGGCAATCGTGGAGAATTGAATTGTGAAAACCATATAAATAACCCTGATCAAAACCTTATTGGATCGGGCAGATGCTCTTGCTGCGGATGGCTGGGGTGCACTTGACCCGTCAGACAGCGGAACGGTTCCAAGTGCGCGTGCTGTCGGATGGCGATCGATGCCATCATTGCCCCGTCCCTCTGGAAATGGAAGGCCAAGGGTACCGCCATGATGACAAAAACGCATCCCGCCGTAACGACGCGCGACCTCTCGACCTTTTCGCGTACCGTCCCTCCGTGTGCTTCAGTACCTCTCCAGCCGACACGTTTCAACGCGATTAGCGATGAGAGTCCTCCACGCCGCACGGTTCACATTTCACACGAGCGTCCGCTGGTCATAGCACAGCATGGACTCGTCATGAACTGCCCATGGCAGAATTATACATATTGACTATATTTAACTGCATGGAAGCATAGAAATGTTGGACCCCAGCTTAGGGCTAACACTGCCACTACCCATCCCTGGCTTTAAGTGTGTTAGTCACAGTTGGGTAAAGAGGAGAGCTTTTTCTCTATCCACTAGTTCTCTCTCTCTCTCTCTCTCTCTCTCTCTCTCTCTCTCTCTCTCTCTCTCTCTCTCTCTCTCTCTCTCTCTCTCTCTGTCTCTCTGTCTCTCTCAGTGAGGCGGTGTCCCCATCATCCACCCTTAGGGATTCTTGTTTTCTCCAGAAAATGTGCTCGGTAATCCTAATGATAGCATGGCATCCTCCCCTCGCCGACACAAGAACCCAGGGATGCGGGTTGTGGGCACGGGGGCCTAGGAGTGGGAGGGACACGGCCGTGATTTTGTTTCCCAGCTTTGAACTGTGACCGAATCAACTTTCAACTTGATTCCGACCGTGGTCTGATTAGTTCCACTGTGTGGAGCTGAAGGCGAGGGTGGGCCGCCTCCTTAACTTCTGCCCTGTCTCCTGAAGAGAAACACAGAACGCAGGGTTCATGCGAAAGGCTTACAGCCGAGGCGACGTTCCCTAAGAAGACTCCAGATCGTGCTTCCAAGATGGCAGCCTGACAGTACAAGAGGGAGACCCGGTAATTGTTTTGCAGCGGGGACCGCTCCTACCCCTGTGCTCAGTGTGAACGGCTAGCGGACTGGGCAGATGGCTAATGCTGCCTGAGACTGTTAATGAACCGCGACAAAAGGCAGACAGAGAGAGATGCCAAGGAGAGACCCCCCCGGCTCAGCAAGTGACTATCCTTCCTTCACTTCTCTCCCCCCCCCCGCCCCCCCCACCCCTTTCTTTTTTTTACACCCTAAGCAGATTAATTAGCGGCACTTTCCCTTATCAGAAAGGAGAGCACTTACGCCGAGTCCTGAGGGAGACTCTCCCTCACAGCGAGGGAGAGAGAAGGAGCTAGAAGAGGAGCGACGAGAGCTCCCACATGTGCATGCGTGTGCGGAACACTGTAAACACAGAGCGGCACGCTGCACCCTCTCCTTCACAGAGAGGCGGCACGACCTCGGGCTCATGTTTACATCTAGTTCCCATGAAGTTTCAGACAGCGGTGCCACGTCTACGCCTCCCTTTCCCGGCCCACAAGGGCGTTTCAAGGTTGCACTCGATGCACCTTTCCAGAAATTCATTTCTCCCTTCCCCCAGAAGACGAATGATTTTTTTTTATATATATAATCCTTAAATAGCATTCAATCTAAATCATACGTTTTGATGTTAAAAGCTGATTTCCAGCCATTTGAGACCCACCATTTTGTCAATGCCAGAAAGGGTTTCTTGAAGCATTAACTCTGAAGGTCTTGTAGGAATCCAATTTCAGATATTAATCTGAAGGAGACCTAATGGAGAATAGGTTTATTAGTTAGAAGGGCTCATCTCAATAATATATATATATATATATATTTATATATGCAGTATATGCACTGTATAAATCTGTGTTCCAGACTAACTGGTACTATAGCACTGGTTGTAACTATATCTGTACTGTCTACTATCAACAAATGATGCTGCTACATTTTTGCAATTTTGAGAACTTTGTGAATCCTGATTGTGAGTGGGTGGCATTCACAACATCTGGTGTTGAAAATAAGTCATTCTTACCGCTAAGAAAATCTTTGTTATTATTACTCAAAGTTAAGACAATGACTGAAGTCAAACAAGTGAACTCATTGAAAAGCTGCAAATTTGACATATAAATATATTTAGTCAATTGTACAGTGTTAATGTAAGTTATGATCATTAAGGAGCCACATGTTGAACCAAAAATTATGCTCACAGACTCCATCAAGGTATACCACGTATCAACTGAAAATGTTTTTTGCACTGTTCATATTTGTCACAAGCTGTTCACCCAGTTTACACTTCCTGTCGCAGTGATGATAGCCTCTCCTTCCTGTTGTCTTGCAGACTACGTCCACTAATATCATCCACACCAAAGAAGAAGAGAGCCATGTCACAGGTGAGCCCTAACCGGGGTCTGTTTTATCTCCAGTTGAAAAACTGGAGACCAACCTTCATTTGTTGAACACGCAAGCTTAAGCATGTGGCAGTGTAAGCTCGTTTTCTGTACAGGTGCCTTTGGTCAACCTGGAGTTAGTGGTCAGCTTAGTGTAACCTCCATGGCTAACAATAGGTCAATTTTGGGTTATTCATTAAGAAGAGAGGCATCAAACTAACTGCTGATTGGTTCTAAGGAGTGGGACTATTCCTAGTCTTCTCTCTGCTTATAGACATCCATAGGGGGCTTCATGGTCCACCAATCAGAAGTGGGAAAATGCCTCACACTAAAGCCTCACAGGGGGGTCTGGTGCCTGTTGCTAGGCAACTCATGACCACCTTCTGGGAGTAATAAAACATATTCTTTCGTGATTGGTTGGATTTTCCAGCTCAAAGAGAAGTCTTCTATGAGTCATGGATTCAGGGTGAAAGGGATGAAGTGGTGTTTGTGTGTGTGTGTGTGTGTGTGCATGTGAAGGTATTTTTTATGTTTTGTACGAGTGGCAGACGTTGCTTGAGCTCTCTGTGCATCATTACCTTTAAGTACCACCATAGCAACCCTATGCTCCCCACAGGGCTCGGAAACTGTTAGCACGTCTATGACTTTACAACATCCCAGTCATATTACTGCCACTCACTGGTCAGTCCTCTCAACGGTCATCTCTCATCACGTACCCTCTCCAGTTGTTTCGTTTTGTTTCAAAGTGAAACATTAACAACCAAAAACAGTACCCTGGTACTGCACAACAGTGTTCATATTAGCTAGCCAGTGCAGAAACCGAGCTTGATGTCCCAGAGCACCCTTCCTTCCTCCCTGACTGACTGGTCTCCCTCCCTCTCATTTGCCCCTCATTTGGTCCTGGCCTGAGGGGGAAGAACATAGGCAGTGATTGAATGAGAAGGAGAGAGAGAATAGAGAGGAGATGGGTAGGAGCGAGCAGATGGAGAAAGGGAGATCGAGAGACGGGGTGAAGGTTAATCTTTAATTGGTTCCGAGGTCCTTCTTTTTCCAGTACACGATGATTTACTAGGCCCCTCGTACCTCCATGCAGGGCTCCCTCATCTTCATCTCAAATGCCTGCTGGGTAATGCGGTCCTAACTGTTGAACATGGAATCAAAGCTCTTGTTCCTCTCTGTTCTTTTTCCTTGTGCGACCCCATGTATCAGTTTATTCTGTAAGTTTTCCTCTATACATTTCGCTCTTCCATTGTCTCCTGTGTGACCGAAACTTTAGTAAACAGGTACAGCAGTAAAATGACAACACAGCAATTTGGCATTCGAGACATTAGGAATAATACAGGGTTTCCGAAATCATGACAAATGACTTCTAGACAATAGCCAAATGTCTGTGCGGGGATTCCTTCAGGACTTCATGAAACACTTCTTCCTGACATGCTTCCGTTTAATGGGAGATAACGCGGGTGTCAGAGAACAGTGGATGGATGACTGGATGCCGGCTGTCTTCCAGGTAACTCCCAACGTGAGCTCAGCGGCCCTGCCAGCGCGCCCCACCCTGTCCGCCCCCCCTGCCCTGCCCTGCGGCCCCCCGACCCCCTCCCCGGAGGCTGCCGCCCTGGAGCCCGGCGAGGCGGAGGAGGAGGAGGAGGAGGAGGGGGAGGAGCCTTGCGTCAGCGCTCTGCAGCTCCTGGGAGGAGACGGTGAGCAAAGCCGGAGCGTGCTTCACTCACCCGCTCACTCGTAGCCTTGCACGTACTGTCTGTGGATATTCAACACACACACCTGCTGTAGCACACCATAGAGACACACACACACACCTGCTGTAGCACACCACAGAGACAAACACACACACACATAGGTGAGTCTCAATGTAGGCTTGACGCATGTTTCCTAGGGCGCTATTGTTACCCAACAGTTCCCTCATTATGATGTTGATGTTTCCCAACAACTACAGCACAAACTAAATACTTCATGCCTCCGATCCCAGAACTGTCATCCGTCATGTCGGTTTGCACGCACATCTAGCCTGAGCTGTCCTGAAGCTGTAAACACGATGTACCGCTTTCAGCAAAATGCCAAACCACGTGACTTTTCTTTTCTTACATAAATCGTCTTTTTTTCCCCTTTTCTTTTTCAGAGTATGGATGTGAAGCAGAAACCGAGGAAGTGTTTTAGCCTTTCGCTCACGTCTCCAGATTTTCCCTCTCTTCTCCATCGGGCGGACATGAGAGTTGCGTGGAGTGAAAGGACGAGAAGCTCCGGGGGGGGTCGACCACTGTTCAGATGCACTGTAGAGGGGACAGGGATGGGCCCCAGCCGGGATAGATCAGCCATGCTTTGGAAACACAAGGGGGGTGGGTTGTTTGTGGGTGTGTGGGAGGCGGGGGGGGGGGGGGGGCATTATGCAGAGAGACGTGTGTGGCAGTGAGGAAGAGACAGAACTCAGGCCAGTGTGCAGATAGCTCTGTGATCAGTAACTATGAGTGGGCCGCTTAGCTCGAGTGTTTATAACTAAGCACCAGCCTTTTATCTGTTTTCCTCCAAGCCAAGAATTTTCTTTTTTACAGAAAAACAGCATCTATATTTGATTCATTTTCTTTGTGTGTATATATATATATATATTTTTAAAAAAAGTGTTGCGTAGATCAAAAATGTAGTTTGCTCTTTGGGTGTGCCAGGGCACAGTTTGGTGAGGAGGGGGGGGCTTGGTGGACTGGGAAATTTGGACACAGCATCAAGCCCTCCGTTCACACAATGGAAGATTAGAGGGTGGCCATGCAGTGGGTGCAGAATGATCCACCCTCCCCTAGCTGCACTGGGTTTTGTATGGAGGCAGAGAGCACACACAGGAGCATGCCGTTTCAACCCAGCTTGGTAGTTCTGTAATTGTAATAATGGCCACTGAGTGGATTGCATACATTTTTACCTCACATGGCCTGCTGTTACCAGCATTTAGGCAGTTCTAGTAGCACAATGGGTCCAGGTCCCCGATTGCATTAGGTTCTTTAAAAAACTATACTTTGAATTCCGTCCGGTTCCCTTCATTTTACAACCTTTTATCGTCTCAGCAGAAAATTGCAATTAATTGTGGTCCACTTTCAGGTTTTCTAATTTTAGTCCTTTTAGATTTTGTAGACTGTTCTCTGATGACGCTGGTTTCAGTACAGACAGCAGAAGTTCAAAACTGAGAATTTATTTGTTGAAATACTCAAACGAAGTTTCATAAAATGTGGGTCCACATTTTTTGGTAGAAACTGGATCCAGTTCATTTTTTAACTATCCATTTCACATCAACACATGATTTTAAATTCATTCAAATATAGTAATATGTTTTGAACTATTGTCTCACAACATTTTATAGGAGGCACAGTTTCTTATTTTTTGGTCAAAATTGTGTTTTGTATGTGTCTACTGACACCAAGCTTTGTAAAATACAATGGCAGCTTTCAGTTAGTACTGGACAGTATATATCAGATGTTAGGCTCATCAGAGGTAAACTAAATTTGAGCATATAAATAAAAAATACCTATACAGTTTGTTGTAGTGTTGCTGTATTTCAATGTTTCTACGTTTTGTACATTTAAAAAGAATGTAATATTGCACTATATATGCAATTATGTATATGTTTAAGTTGTTCTTATACAGTCAGTTTGTGATTTGTAGTGTGAGATAATTCTACTTTGTGTATGTTGTATATGATTCATCTGCTTTAGACCGTATCTGCTAGTTAATAATACATTACTTTGTATAGTTGTAAAAATGTGATCGTAGAAGATGAGAATCCTGTACATATTGGCTGTACAACTCCAACCTGATGTGGATGGGAATATTTTTGGTACATTTTCTGTCAGTTGTCTGGTCTGCTTGATTTTGAATTGTTTGTTTGCTTGTGTGAGGGACGCCTTTGAAAGCTCCCAATAATGCAAAAAATTTGGCATGAGAGGGAGACAAAATCAAACACACTGTTCACAAATTGACAGTTAAGATAATCAGGGCCTTTTGTTGACACCAGTGTGATTCTAACAGCAACCGCTTTTATTCCAAGACCTTTTATAACTTGCAAATTGTTTGTAGATCAGTAAAGAAACTGTGGTTCACATCTCCCAACATTCCATTTATATTGGCGAATAAACTCACAATATAAATGTGTTGTCTAGTCCTTTTTTTTAAAATAATAATAATAATTCTTGTTCATATCTCATGGATCACTGTTCACCACAACAGCTCAAGTCACATTTTAGGCACGCAGCAAAGTTTACTTTTGTATTATATCCTAAAATGGACACGTATTTGACTTGGGTTTGATTGAAGTGGGGTTTCAACCAGAACCAGAAAGGTCAGTCTACGGGTGACATGGCCGTCTTCAGTTCCAGCTTCATTGATATATGATAGGAGACGACAAGCCGCACTTGACCCTCCTACCCTCTTAAGAATAGAACCTCCACAAGATTTGATGGAGTGATAAAGGGAGATGGATGGATGAGGTTTGAAAGGGAAAAACACTCTAGAAGTTCCAGTAAGAGAAAAAGGTCAGAGGAGACACACACTTTTCTTTTTGCTTGATGACTCGACAAATCGTTCCATCAGTTTAACCCTTGTGCTGCCTTCGGGTCACATGACCCAAAAGTTCATAATGAACCATCGTTGTGTTTACCCAATTTTACCCAATACAAAAACAAATAAAAATAATTTTCTTTTAACCTTTGCAATGTGGGGGGTCTGAGACAGCCCAACGGTTGATGCTTCACTTTGTTTTTGTATGCGGTAAAGTTGTCGCAATACGACGGTGGGTCAGAATGACTGATGGGTCAGAATGACCCGAAGATAACACAAGGGTTAAGCTGGTTAAACTGCCTCACATTTCCCCTGGCCTGTTGACCATTTTTTCCAAATTGTATTTTCTCAAATTGAATGGAACACATTTTCCTTTTAGAATGCTCATTTGTCATTCATGAAAAATGTGCCTGAATTACTGTTTTAGATGTTGGCTCAGCGTTTTATCCTTTGGTTCTTGGCCAGCATCTGAACAAATTCGTATCCAGAATGACTTAACAGCAGGTGTGTCAGTTAGTTTGCTGAAACAAAAAGCCGTCTCTGCAGCATCACAGCAGGATAGCCCTGGCTTCGAACACGCTCAACACACAGCCATGCTTTCTGACAACAGGCTGAATCTCTCATATTCTGGTGTTGTAAAGCTTGTGTACAAAGTCAAAGAAATGACTCAGGGGTAAAAACATTTCTGCCATTGTCTGTTCTTTGGAATCCCATGACTGAGCGATGAGAACTAGCGTAGCATCTTACTTTGGGATGACTCAATGGATTTACAGTTTTAGTTGGTTAACAGAGTACTTCCCCATATATAAAGCTGCAATTCCAAACGATAGAAATCTATATTTAAAAGTATAAGGTTGTGTAAGGAACACTCAGACATAGAAACATCCTGGCATGATGTAACTTGCAGCTAAATGCAGCTGAAAACCTCCAACAAGAATGTATGCTTCCTAATGGAATGTTTCTACATTTATCTGGACCTCTTCTGTCCATCTGCAGGTTTATTTGCATCCGTAAAGAATACACATAAATAATAACATAATTAAAAATATATATATATCTGTAATTATCTATACATTACTTTTTTTTATTTGACTGTTTTTCTTATATATGACTAAATGACTAAATGTAAATATATACAACTGATCATGACACTCACCACAGTTCTGCAGTTAGAATTGTGCATTTCTAGTCCTTCTCTGTTTTCTGCACTTACTATTTGTGCTTTTAGACGTCGCTTTACATAAAAGCTTCGACTTGTGGAACAAAAGTATTGACCTTAGTTTTGTTCCACTTTTCAGCCAACCTACCACTGTCTGCTAGCTAAAGGGTTTTTGCAGATAATATTAAGTTTACAATGATCAATGAAAGAACCGCCATTCTCTGAACCTTGTGAGCAGACCGGTAACTTGACACTGCAGTCATATGGTTCCTAAACCGAGTTACCACCACTTCTGCCTGATTTGATCCTCTCTCTTTTCTTCTTTTGATTGTGCTTGTAAGTGATCCTGGTGCTTGTGGTGCACCCAGGTCGTTTGCGGCATCTTAAAACCCTTCAAAGTGATACCCCACTTCTCCTGAGGTTAGTATTCTCATTTATTGCAGACAGACTGGATGTATTGGCAATGGTAACCGCCTGGGGCTATAGGGTAACTGTTAAATAATAACTGTCAGTGACCATATATTGTTTTATTCTCTTTAATGAAAACAATCTTCAGACGTGGTCTATTTACACACAGACGCACAAATAGCACAAATATTGATAACAATTAATGTTGCAAAGGCATTTCGTTTACATTCATCAGCTTTTTTGTAAGACTGTCATGCATTCGTTTTTCTGTCCATAAAAGTGCACGGTTCTCTTCTGTTTCTGTCTCTTCTGAAGAAATGAAAGAACGCAGAACAAATGAGAGATTCAAGGATTTTGTGCCAATCAATATCCAGGATTTAACTGTAGGCCCGAACGTGTTCGCTACACCCCCTCTAATTCGCAATCAGCGAGGTGATTCAAGAGAAGGAGGTGCATTTCTTTCACATGTCCTTTGAAACGGGTGCCCAATTTGCTCACGTTTTACACTATAAAGTCTTCTCCAGCAAACGACGGGACTAACGAAGAGACTCGCACAAATATACTAAGATGAAGTCTGAAAGCGGCTGATTTCGACTGTGCTCTTATTAAAACTGCAGCACGACTGGCAGACAGTGTGAGCCTGAAGGGGTCGATTCCCCCCACCCCCTCCCCGATCGCCTTGTTCTGTTAGTCAGGGAAGATAGGAAGGATAGAGGCCTCAAACGTGGATGAGAGGAGGAAAGATGGGGAGCAGGAGACAGAGAGGCAGACACAGTCAGCAAGAAGCCAAGAGAAGGAGTGCTGAGGTGATTGTTGAAACCGAGAGAAAAAGAGATATCGAGGTGGAGACGCAAAATAGAGAGGGATGGGTTCCGGAAATGACCGTGGAAGGGTGAATTGAATGGAAATAGTTGTCGGAGTGGAAAAAGGAAGGCGGAATGAGAGGTGCAGTGACGGAGAAAATAGATGGAGTGGGTGAGAGCCCAAGCGAGACTCGAAAGAAAAGAAAGAGGCTGGAATCTGTTCTTCCCGACTCTCCTCTGCGCACCAGAGGGAAGCTGTCTGATTTGGTCTCATTTAGGAGTGCTAAAGTGAGAACGGGTTGGCGTGTCTCTGCATGCGCACGTGCGCATGTGTGCGTGGATGTGCTCACACCCAGCTAATAAACAGTATGTGGAGGAAGCATTTGGCAAGCCTGCAAAAATTTCCATGTGTGCACTTTTTGTGTGTGTTTCTGTGTGTGTGTGAGCTACCACGTTCCGCTGACCGACTCCCGCCTTCTCTTACCACTAAGTGCAGTAGCTGAACGCCTGCCATCAGCTCATGCAACAAGCGCTTCCCATTATGTAAGCAGCTCAGGCTGACAGGGGTCAGCACTGTTGCTCTCTCTCACACACACACACGCACACACTGTGGGGGCAGAGAAGGTGTCAGGTTCACGGAGGCTAGTGTCCTTACTCATCGAAGAATCGCAAGGATGTTTACTATATGCCTTTGTTCTGATATAATCCAAACACATTGCACTTAAACAAATCAAGGAAGATTTCTACTGCTACACTTGGACGTACGTTGTGTCTGCTCTGTGCAAATGATTGTTTGGCGCGCCAACTGCCTACCTTGTGGGCATACACACCTCGCTTCTTCACGGTTACAGTTTTTAGTTTTTGTTGCTCTGGCTGATTGGGGTTTGTCCATCTCTACACCAGAACAAAAACAACAACGTGGGCTTGTGCTGTACAATAACTAAAGAGTTCCATACATCATCCATGCAAGAATGAAGGTGAGCCTCCATCTCACCCTGAGTGGGCTCAGTCGATGGAAAGAAAAACAATGGAAACTTTCACAACCCAGTTTTTTCTTGCTACGCTTAGAACGCGATGAATGAACTGAATTGGAAGCGTTCGGAATCGTACACTCTGTCCTACGCTTTCAATGGGGCTAACAATGAATAGTGGGGTCAGATCACATGCAATGGATCTTCTGTCAGTTCACAATACAGCCCGCCATTCTATACACAGACTGATGCTGACACACACACACACACACACACTACGAGAGATAAGCTGACACTAGATACTAGTGACTAGATAAACGTCCTGGTTGACATCCTGAACGTGAGCATAAGTGGAGATGGCTGCCTGTTTCCTGGGGACAGGAAACTGACTTCAAAGAGGTCAAATGTCATTGGCTGCCACTTCCTAATAAGACCCCACCCCTGACTTCCTGATCAAATCAGCCCACCCCTCAACCACATCCCCTTCCCCATGAATGAACACCCTGGACAATACCTTTTGGGTAGGAACAGGTCGTATCAATCTTTGTTTCGGGTCCCACAAACGTCCTCAAAGCTAGGATAGATGGACTGTGTGTTTTTAGGAGCATTAGGGCAGCGCCCGGTGCCCATGGGTGGCGAACGTGGGCATATTTATTTCTCACGACATCCATTGCTCCATCTCGAATGGCAGCTCATCGTGGCGTTGAACTTGGTTAGGCTATACTGTCCTGAACCGCTCATCCAAACAACATCACTGTCGGCACTGCGTGTCACTGCGTGTACTGCGTTTCCTGAGCAGTACACCTGTCAAACTGTTTGCTTCACACAGTGCCTGATTGTCAAGATAATCAAGCCACAGTTGTTCAGTTGTCTGCCTTTCTGGTTACGGTAGACGCCGCCAATGAACAATGACACAGTAGAAGTAAAAAATATTACCTTGATAGGCTAATCTTTTTCAATATAGTGTGCAACTCCAAAAACTGAAAAGCGCGAATCAAGTTGGTGTCTGGAAACAAGAGTGTTTTAAATCTCAATCCTCATGTTCTTCTGCCAACATGCTCAACCTCAGCGTCACACAAACACACACACACCTAGCCCGAATCTGTGCACCCGAAATGATCATTCTCTGCCAACAATCCAATTTAGTTTAAAATAGCTTTGTCCACTGTCAGTTGACAACAACAGAAGATGTCCACACCTAGCCATTTGTTATCTTTTTTCACCGTGTGTTTTTCTTTTTGTCGTCAGGAACAAAACAGGTGCGGTTGACGAGCCAAAACCAATGACAACAAAAGTGGAAAACTGTCAGAGCAGAAACATCTCGCAATACAGTGCAGTCAAAACACAGCAGTGGAAATATACAGTAAAGCTACACGCTGGGCTTTTCTCTCGACTACACAGCAAAACCGTAACCCTTCTCCCCCCGCACCATCCCGTCTGTGTGGACGCACAGGAACAGCGCATGCAGAAAGCAGTCGATTGTGTTTCATGGGCGTAGATGAATCGGGCAATATCCATCAAACCAATCGCAGCCGGGCTTCACCACGATGTGAACGCTTGGCACGGCAGAGCCTTGTCCCGCAGGAGTTCACGGTTGTCCTGATCATTTGTTACCCGTCGGATGGCTAAACACTGCCATTAGTGATGTCAATCCCCCCCCACCCCCCTGAACCTTCCCTAGAGGCAACGCATCAGTATAATTAATAGGAGGAGGGACGTAGGGGTCTTTTTGGGGGGGAGGGAGGGAGGGTTTAGAGCCCCTTCCGAGAAGATGAGGATGATGAGTGAAGCTCAGCTGGGGGAGCTTCGGTGTAGGACTAATCAGGATTAGGGAGTGGAGACGGGGGGGGGGATATTAGAGGGGGTCATCTTATTGGCCCGTGGGTACATTTGAAAGCAAACTGTGCAGCCAGATGTCCCTATGCTCATGCAAACGCACGTGTCGCGAGAGGACATTGTCGCATCGTATCAAAGTGTTTGAACACGTGCACGCGAGCAAAAAATCATTCATTCGTTCACAGCCATCCCTCGCAAACTTCTTTGCAGAGGTTTCCTATACTGTGTCTGAAAATGGCCTATTGTCTCAGCCACCCAATGGACTAATACAAGGTCAATGGATTCAGACATGGCAACGAAACAAACACACACATACACACACACCAACACACCCCCCTCCAACCCAGAAACCCTCAAATCCTGATAAATGGCTGTAACCACAGGCCAGAAGGGGCCTATTTTTCTCCACCAGCGTGGCTTCCTTAAACGTGATTACACTTGATTAATACCTGTCCCCAGTACGGCTATTCATTACCGCCCCACTCAGTCCCAACGTACGCCCCATCACACACTGGAAAAATCACTCAGGGCCATTTCTGTCATTTTGAATTTGACATGCCATCAGACATCCAATGCTTGTTTTTTTCTTTTCGCCTCTTGTGTCTGTTTGTGTCTGCGCTGTGTATAAAATTGGCGTGATGAGCGCAAATGGACATCCGTTGGCATAAAACTGATATCGCCGGCAAGCTGTCACCAGCCAACCTTCAATTGAGCTCAATTTTAATCTTTTCCACAGTGTAGCTGGGCTGCATTAGTGGAATTGATATGGGAGATACGGAAAGGCTTTGTCGTTTTCGAGAGGACGCGTTATTTCGGTAACGACACCATTGCTTCGAATAAATGACTTCCAGGATCTATTGGGGTCAGAAAAAGGTCTGAGAACGCTGTGTGCGACATGACTTGCCGTCCATGTTGTGAGACGTTGCACACCATTCAAAGCTTGTGCTTTTCACGGGATTCACATGTTCAATGTCACCATTTATCTTTCGTGAAAATGATGGGGGACAGAACATCCATTTATGGATGTTTATTATGTAAATGGTAAAAGGCAGGAGAATGCTGTTTGGCGCACATAAACATCAATACCGGTTAGATTATGCAAAAAAGAAACCATAAACAAACTACACTTTAACTTCCCACAACTAGTGTTTCTGAGGCACACAGTACTTAGTGACACTGGCTGCAAATATTATCCAGGCCTCTATCACCTCTTCACTTCAGGAAATAATGTTCTATTGACGAAACCTGCTAACTATTAGCATAATGAATGACTGGTTTGATCTATCCCACACAGAGTCAACGGCAGATGCCCGATAGGGACTCAAATGATGATGATAAGAGCTCTCTTAGCCGGGGAAAGAGGAGCAGGTTACAGGCACAACTGGTGAGCAGGACGCGGGTGTTTTAAGGAACGGAGATAGCCCTGGCAGACGGATGGAGGGAGGCGTGGGAGGAGAGCCAGGTGAGAGCGGCAACTCATTCTTTCTGGTCGCTCCATCACCCAGCTGGGTGGAGGTGTTAAACACTGCTCGTGCATCACTCCCACTGCTGGGGCTGTCAGCACATACTGTAACCCCCCCCCTAGCTGTCCGGCCTTGGATAAGGGATGTATATGTGTGTGTGTGTGTGTGTGTTTGAGTGTGTGGTTGTTCAATTCTGAGGAAAAGGTGGTAGAAATGTAATGGAGGGTCACCAACAACTCCCCGTCTCCACTAACTATATCTCTGTGGACTGACTCTAGATTGTATAGTACATTCTGTCTTTGTTCTTCACTGTGCTTTTAATAATAGAGACAGAGACCAGGTCTAGGGAACGTGTCATTAGACAAAACCAAGCCAACCATGCTTAGATCAATCTAGCTATATCAGTTAATGTGGTTGGAGTGCGAATACTCCAACCCAGAAACAGTATTACTAGAAAAAGTCGTTCTTTTGTTTTTGAGGCCCTATCAGTTTAAGTGTAAATGTTCAAGGGAGGGATGAGGTATTTTGGAATTGTTAGAATCCCCTGGGTGTGTAGGCACTGAGGTAAGGTTAGTTAGCAGGGAGATGTGTAGCCCGTGGTCTTCAGACCTCCATGGCTAGCATTTAGCATCCTAGCTTCCCTGAAGGATTAAACCTCCATAAATCAGCTCTTCTCTGGGGGTCGACGGGGATTTAGACTCATGCAGCATCAGCATAGTCTGTCTCCAGGTTTGTTATTCTTCTGATGCTGTTGGGCTAAGAAAGGTATTTCAGTCAGATAAGATACTCAATCTATCAGATAGGACTGCTTAAATGCTGACATGTGTCCTTTGAATGTATTCATTCATCCAATAAAATAAATGCTATTATTTCCTTTATGATTTAAATCACGTGTTTTAGTCGCATTGTTACTTAGCCAGCCAAAAGGCCCTCATCTAAAAAACATTGCATTGATAAATCACTGAAGAAATAAGGGATTAAGGTTTGGTGTGTGTGCGTCTCTTTCTCTCTCTCTCTCTCTCTCTCTCTCTCTCTCTCTCTCTCTCTCTCTCTCTCTCTCTCTCTCTCTCTCTCACTCTCTCTCTCTCTCTCTCTCTCTCTCCCTCTCTCTCTCTCTCTCTCTCTCTCTCACCCACACACATATAAGGCCACAAAGGACAAAAAAACACCCATACTCTCACACACCCACATACAGCACAAGCATTCTCCAGTGTCAGTTATCCACCTCTCTTTGCTCTGACCATGCCAGACCATACCAAGGAGGTTGTGTATGACCAAGGAACGTGATCCTATAGGAACTAACAATAGCATTCTCATTATAATGCTCACGTGTTTGCTGGAGCTGAAAATTCCTCCCAATTATCGCAAAAATCCAGGAAATACTATTTGTAGGTTGACAATACTCCATGGCGTTGCAATGTTAAATGAGATAACAACGGCACCGACCATCCTTAACACTTGTATCTACACACCTTTAACCTTCAAGCCTCCTATCAGTTGTTGACCTTCTTCGTACACCATGGCAACACGCCCAGACACTCGCTTGAGCACGCTTTGGAAGCCAGAGGTGAGAGAACCTTGACCCGAGGGGCTTGCGCTAACATGTTAGGCAGCTCCAAACATCAGGTTCCCGCTCTCATTACACTTAGGTGCCGAGACCAACTGTCAGAAAGCAAGATTTATGAGCTGTGGAGTGAGCTGGTTCAATGAGGCAGGTGACCCCGCTTTCCTTTGGTTTGGTCCCATGGTTCCTGACATTGACATTACACTGTAGCGTACAGGAGCATGTCCTCAAATCACCACTGCACAAACACACGCACCCTCGTGGAACAAAATAAAACCCACTCGCACGCATGCTGCAACCTTTTTCTGGTAAAGGGTTTTCAGTGAGCAATACTGAAAAGAGTGTGTGGATCACCTAGTGTGAGAACCGAACAACTGCCATTAAATCTGTGGGTTTGCAACAATGCTCCGCACGCGCTGTTGACATCCACTCTATTGTCACTGCAGCTGCGCCATGTGTTTACTCTGAGGGAATACAAAGGTCACGGCTTTTGACCCATGACCTTTTCATTCGGACAAAGCCCCTGAGATGGAAGAGGCAACCCTGGCCGCCATCTACAGCGAGACTAAGTCTGCCGAATGATTATTGTAACTCCATATTGAACAGACCATGCTATGTTTATAGCAACATTAAGATGAATGGTTCATTTTGTATCGGATGTGAACGTTTTGGCTCTCTGTGTGCCGTGCCAGTTAAATCGATAGTCTTAAGGCAATTAGCTGAGATGAAATGTAATATTCAGGATGTCTAAAAGGAAAAGGAGTCTCCCGGTTGTAACAGGAGCTTGTCATAATATACGGGAAGAGAGAATAATCATAACGATGCAGGATATAGTTAGAGAGGAACACGTTATACGTCCAGGCTTCTGTAAAACGATCTTACCAGGCAGGTGTTTATGAGGAGTGGCACTGAGTGCATTCCTCTCCCCTACGAAGATCCCATTGTACTCTGATTACTAGTCGCTTTGGATAAAAGCGTCTGCTAAATGAATAAATGTAAATGTACTATGTATTCCTGTTGTGAGAGGTTAGTAATGCTGTGCATGAACAGTTGATTCACTTAGCAGGTGAACAATTCTCAAAGGCTATCTACGGAGTTCTGCAAAATATTCTTCACATAAATGAATGTGAACCATTAAATATCCATATTGCAGAACACCATCAAGATAGATGTTTTTCCTCATGTCTGGATCCATAACAGGGCTTTACAAAGGGACTAAAACAAGACAGGTAGATGATCCAATCTACCAATCTACCTACAATCGTTTACACAAACAAACCTGCTTCTTGGATATTTCGCATTACCCCCGCATCACCCCCCATCTCCATGTCTGGACCCAAGCACACTGGGTGTGTCCTCTGTCAGCAGTGAAAACAGATTCTGTTTTTTGGGTTTTTATTTATTTATTTATTTATATAGAATGAAAATGAATGACAGATAGTAGATGGACTTAGATAGTAAATATGACAACCAATCATAAATTAAGGCTGTTCATCTGTGGGTCCTACAGCAGCGAATGAGGGAGGGTGCTCTCATTGAACGTTTACAGTGTAGTTGTGAATATTAACTATGGTGTGTGGGTGTGTGTGTGTACTCACATTTGTTGTGTATTTGTTTGTGGTATACATGGTGGCTGTTAATGGTGTGTGTACCAGAAGATCCAGACAGTAATGTGTTTTACTACTGAAAATATGCAGCGTCTCAAAAAAAGGATAGCAGGCTGTCACTACCAAAGCACTGAAAAGTCCTCCCTACTAAATGAACACAGTCCAAAAAAAACACTCAACTTTGGAGGACCTCACATTTAATCATGCAGTTAATGTTCTGCTCATGTTAGCAAACATTGCAATAGAAATATTGGTGATGTTCCATCCTCACGGCAAGTTACCGAATCCTTTCATGTCTAAACACTCAAGCTACTCCACACAGCAGACTTGGGTCGTGACCGTGCCAACCAATGACAGGAGAGCCGAGGACGATGCGAGTGGACGCAACAAGGCACACGTGACAGAGGAGAGAGTGCGTGGAGGTGGTCGGGAGATATAGACAGTATATATTTTAATATGCATGATCAAAAGTATAAACCTTTATCCCGTGTGTGCCAAACCATTTATACCATACCATACCGTACCATCTGTGTCCTTTGCAAACTTCAAAAAAAGACAAACAAATAGTGGGTGAGCAAATCATCAGAAGTTACAAGCAATAATGCCAAGTCACATGGATGCTTGTGTTTCATGTTATCTGAATTGTCCCTGCCAATAACACAGAAAGCTGTGTGTAGGTATTTAAAACATTCTGTTTGGACTGTATTATTGAAATACTAATGACATTAGTATCACCCAAGTGCTACACATGTGACTGTGTGCGTGTGTGTATCTCTACAGGCACATAAAGAGATACATGTATATGTGTGTTGGGTAAACCATTTTTTGTTCTGCACCACAACACAAGCTACATTTCAACAATGTACTGTACACATCCAGACTGACAGCTAATTTCAGTGAAAATATGAATCCACCAGTTAGTCACAGGGGCCAGAGCTATTTAACATGAATTTCACCCTAGCTGACCTCCTGTGGCTCCTTATTGAGATGTTAATACGCTCACTGCACAAGAAACGCATAAAGGCCTGGGCTAATTAAGAAGAAACTAATAGCACCCATATTAGCATTCTCCTAAGGTTAGGTTAGGTTAACACTGCAAGCTTCCTCAATAAACACATTGGAATTGGGGGGGGGGGGGGTTGCCGAATTGGAGATAGCAAGATGGATGGGTGGGGTGGGGTTTGAGGCAGCAGATGGTGTCGTAGCATAGCAAGGTTAACAGTTAGCGTGCTCGGCTCTGCCAAGGTCTCCAAGCGCCTTCTGCCAATCTGGGCGATGTGTGTGGTTGGATGAAATATATTGCGGGCCCTTTGAGAGAGGGTGGAGGGAAAGGAGAGAGAGGGCAGAGTGCTGAATGAAGCCATCTTGTTTGAACATTTTGGGTTAGGTACTGGTGTGGTGTGGAGTTGAGAGTCTTGACAGCCCTGCACTGAGGGGGATGTGTGGCCACCTACAGTTGTTCCGTGCAAGCTTCCAGAAGATTCTGAAATTCAGTGGGCATGGGAGGTGTTGCACAGCTCTGTGAATCACCACTGTATTTTGCTATTATTTCTTTGCTACAGTCCCTTCCCCATAAGGAGACGTCCTCTTGTGTGGGGTTTGTTTGTGTGCGTGCGCTCAAACACTATTTAGATCGTTCATTATAATTCCTGGCATTAATGGAGACATCTGTCTGTTTTGTTAGAAGGGAGTTGATTCGCTTGTCACCGTCTGCCATGCGCCCTCCTTGCCAGTCTGCACATGTATGGCACTGGGTGCCCAGCCCCTGAGCTCTAGAAACAGCCTGTCTTTCTGATTTCAGTGACGCCACAGGGCTTTTTTTCTGTACCTTCTCCCCTGCCCCCTGTTGGTAGATAAAATAACCCTTTTATTTCAAAGAGCCACATCAGAAGAAATCTTTTCAATTCGACATTCACTTATTTGTATAAGGAGTACCAAGAACAGACTAGACACAAGAAAACAGTCATATACATCACACTTGATGTTTGTACTTGCTAATAGTTTGTCATGGTTTGTCATGGTCCACTCAGATTAATAATACAGTGGTGAGAATGATTAATGGTATCTATGCCATTAGAAGGAGTGCTCATCTGCTAACTAACACAACAATTAGACTAGTCATACAATCTCTAGTTCTGTCAAATCTGGACTACTGTCCTGTGATTTGGTCTAGTGCATCAAAGCAAGAACTCAGTAAACTTCAGCTTGCTCAGAACAGAGCGGCAAGACTGGCACTTCACTGCTCTGTTAGGAGTAGTGTGGAGGTTATGCATGCCAGGCTGTCATGGATGAGGGTGGATGAAAGACTGGCATGTAGCCTTATTCTGTTTTTAAATAATGTGTATTCCTCACAGAAACCTGGCAGTTGGTATTTACAGCTATCACCTGCAAATGAGAGACATGGTTATAATACTAGACAGGCAATAAGTGGTCACTTTACTTTTTCTCTACCCAGAACCAAGCACTTAAGAAAACAGTAATGTACAGAGCCATTGTATACTGGAATGTGCTCCCCTCATATGTGACTAACACGAAATAAATGTGATTTCAAAAGGAAACTTAAGGCAGCTATAATTAGAAAGGAAATTATAGTACATTAGATTATTATTTTAGGTATTTAAGGGATTTTAGGTATTATTTTACTTTTAATGTAAATGTTGTTTTCTAAGTCTGTGTTTTTGTGATAATTGATCATGCTGTACAGCATTTTATGTATTTATATTGTATTGTAATATTTTTTGCCTGGACCCCAGGAAGAATAGTCTCCACCATGGTGTAGACTAATGGGGATCCTTAATAGATGCATAAATAAATAAATAAGTATTCAGAGTGTGGGCCTTTATCGAATATCCTCAGGGATGGAAAAGACCAAAAGATCTTTAAAGAAACTTTACCAAAGTTTACTAAAGATTTTCAGTCAGCTTGAAAAAAATAATTGAACACACCATTAAACACATAACCAACACTGGAGGCCAGAAATAATTTTACAATTGTAAAATCACACATGGTGAACCTTCATGCTAAACGTAACATTTTGCAGTAACCAGCAGTGAGCTGGTAACGTGTCCTTCTAAACAGTCAGTTACTAAGAGAAGAGGTGAGAAAAACTTAAGCGTTGCGGTTTAGGATTCGGATGTAGTAATTAATTCCGTTTATTTTCCTCTCTATGGAAAGCACTTTCCTCTCTATCAAGCACTTTAGAGACGTTAAACACGACCCAGACAGTGCTGGGGTTCCACAAAATCATGTTTAATCCTATTCTCTTCCTGTGAATGTAGACAAGTTGATATTTCAAATAACTACTGGAGATTGCAAGATTTTAACTGTTTCTTTGTGTATATGTGTATGTGTACCAGTGTGTGTGTTTGGACCAAACCAAAGGTCATAAGCCATTTTTTGTCTCCAATTGGTGTTTTTTCCGAAGGAATCTGTCTAGGATTAGTTTTACTGCCCGTCCTCTGCCCTTTCAGACCCAAATAATCCTTAAACGTCAAACTAGGCCGAAGAGGTTATGGGAAGATTAAACTGGAATCTGCTTACACACCAGACCAGCACTTAGTTTGTCAATGTTTTTCTTAATTGATCTTATAGAGCATGAGCCATTTGCAGTTGCTACGCAAGATAATTAAAGCCACGCTGCAGTCGAATTTGGGTTGGGATTCCGATGTGATTAGATTCTATCGCATATTTCATTTAAACGTACCACGGTGTTGTTGTGGTGAATCGGGGTGAGATCCACCAGTGATGTTGACCCAGAGGAACCTCTATCTGCTGACTGTCTCCAATGGCAACCTGTACTGATACAGTCTCCTTCTGTCCTCCACACAACCTGTCTTCAAAGCATTCCCCTTCAGCCCTGAGCTTCCTGGTAGGATTAAAGTGCCAGGTAGCAGTATTGACTGCGTCGACGATGCAAGATTAGATCGTCGTGGACACGGCCCAGGGTTGAGAGGTCAGTACAGCAGGAACCCAGGCATTGAGGAGAGATGGGCCATGAGGCTCTTGTGAGAGATGGACAGAGACTCTCCGGGGAGACGCAGGGAGCTCCTTCCACCGCTGAGGTGTCCAATCAGAGAAGATCCTCGACCGAGATGGACAAATCCTGCGCTCTCACAGGGACGGCGCGAGGTATGCCTCCACATACCTCACATACTGGTTCATATAATAACCCACATTCACTTAACAGCTTTCATTCAGAGCGTGGTGCAAAGTGGGATTCAAATCTGCCAGCTCTTGATCTGCAGTCAAATGCTCGACCACTGAGCCACACCAGCTCCTTTAGGAAGCGAGAGCTCTGAGTGATGCATTGAGCCTTACTCGCTGCAGATGGAGTGGATGTTACTGTTATGTCATGTAGCTGAGCAACAGCTACATTCAGTTCCTTGAATCTGATGGGAGAAGCAGACACCAGGTAAGGAGGAGAGGAGGACACGAGACAATGGAGGTAGCTTGAACAGAGTTTCATAAAACGATTTACTGTAGAAGTACCTTTAGAACATTAATGGAGAGATAGTCACCTACCACAGTTCTGTGACCGATTTTTTTCTCGAAATGGCTTACAATGCATATACACATATTTTTACATTTCATAAAATGTGTATCTTATTGATTCACAACCCTAACACATATCACCTTAACATAGTTACCAATACTTTGATACATATTGCTGTAACTCTGTATTGATTTTATTTAATTGTAAAATGAATGAGAGTCTGCTATAGATTTTTTTCTACACACTGCAGTCATAAACCTGTACTGTACAGTATATTTCAAGGTCTTTACCTGATGAATGGGCGACCTTCAACAAAAATGTACACTTTGCTACACTTTTGGTTAACATTTGGTGCAGTTATAGTACATGTGGAACCCAATATACTAGATATTTAATGTATATATAAAATAGTCATTACAATTGCAATGGAATATTACGAAATTATTCCCTTTCTTTCTGTCTCCCTTTAATCACTTCACATTCACTTCACGACTCTCTCAATTCATTCTTTCACCTCTTCGCTCTCCATCGTCACTTTCACATCTCATTTCCCTCTCCTACCTCCCCCTTCGTCCTATCTCCCTTACACTCACGATCCACTCACACACACACACACACACACACACACTCACACGCACAGGGTTAAAACCCCTCTGTGCCGATTACATTACAATGGTGTGAATAGAAGACAACCAATTGTTTTCCCTCTGTCTCACTGCTCTCTTCCATCCTTCACTCTGGGGTACCTGGAGGAAGGCTACACTCAGTGGTGGAGCATTTTACCGCATATCAAGAGGTTGCCAGTTCAAATCCCCCCCGTGTGCTGTATGTTGCTTTGGATGAAAGCATCTGCTAAATGAATACTTAACATTATTATAAAAACTGTGGCCCCTCTCTTTGTATCTTTGGAGCTGATCACAGATAGCAATTTACTCAATTGAGGGTAAGAGCCAGGCCTTGGAGGAGTTTGCGTGTATGTGTGTTCATAGCTTTGTTTAAATGTCATTTAAGATTCAAACAAATTCTCCTTTCCTCTCACTTCCCTTTTCTTTGCTGTATCTCCTGCATCGCTCTTGGCCTCTCCATTCTTATCTGCACTCGGATCTGACACCGCCTCTTCCCTCTCCCCTTGCATCTCGACTTCCCTCCCCTCCTTTCCCTTCGTCTCCTCTGTTCTCTCCCTCACAGTGATGGCTCCCCGCGAGGACAGACAAAGGCGGTTCAAGTGAAGAACTAAAGGCGGGTGACTCTTAATTAAAGCTTGTCTTCCCCTTCGTTCTTATAGCGAGAGGGATCCAAGCCACAAAAACAACAACAACAACAACGGTGACGTTAGCGCAGCGAAATCGGAGAGCGCCGCTTTCCAAACAGGCGTCGTCCCCCACTGACAGCAAACTGCGACAGAGAGAGGGGTTCTTCTTGACAAAGCAGAAGCAAGCCAGAAGGATGTATACTGAACAGACATGCATGTGTCACCATGTGGAACTCAATTCTCAAGCTTTATTGTGTCACATGCGATGCAATGGCAAATCAATTGGGGTCGTTTACCTGGATCCTCACTTGGGCTCTGCTCGACCAGGTGGGGGCCGGGTCGAGTGAGTTCAGGGGGGGTGAGTGTAACCGAGTCGTTGGTTGAACTCACCCCTGAAGTATTAAAAGGCCTACTGGTCCCTTACAGTCAGACGACCCTAGTTCACACACCAGTGTGGGCAAGAAAGGGAGGAAGATATACTGGCAAGCTACACACTAACATCTGTTATACACACACAGAAACACAGTACCATTTGAACAACTATACCTTCAAGTGATATATGGGTGGTATACCTCAGTCACCACACAGAGCTGGAATGCATTCAACATAAATGAGCGTCTGCTAAATGACTAAATGTAAATGCAGAGTAAGTAAAAAATAAGATTTCACCCCAAAGTGTAAAATGTCAATAAGTCAGTCTGTTGATATACTATTTACTCTAGTCCATTTTTTCAAAGGGTAAAATATTTGTTTACCACTTAAATCTTTATCTATGCCAAGCAGGTTTAACATCTTAGAGATGGGACACAGACACAGCGAGGGATGATCAGCCCTCATCAAGATCAAAAACAAGGTCAGTTCTTTTTTTTCCAGCCCTGCTTCACTGTCAGCTCTGATATTATAACCATGAGGTAAGGGAGATATGTAAAAAAAAAGAAGGAAGAATTATAGAGCAATTGAAGCGTGGGGGGGGGATAGTAAGGGGAAGATGAGTAGCATGTGAGCAGAAGAGAGGAACAAATATTCTAATGGAAAAAGAGTTGAGCTGTCACTAAGAAGGGAATGTGCTCGCTGTCACATACACTCGGGCTTGAAAGAAATGTGAATGAGAATGATAGAATCCTACGCCCACTGTTTGTGTGTGTGCGTGTGTGTGTGTGTGTGTGTGTGTGTGTGTGTGTGTGGGGTGTTGTGTGCCCACAGTGCTTTTGCTTTCTGGTGTCCACTGAGTTAACGTATGTGTCTGTTACTTCAGCATTGGAATAGTATTCTTTGGGCTTTCAAAATATTTTGTTTCTTTCCATAGAAACACTGTTCAAATGGAGCTGTGTGTGGCTTTACGCGCGGGTGAAAGCCTTCAGGCAAAACTGGTGTAGTGGAGTGTGACTTCAAAGAGAAATAGGACACCCCCACAGTAGGGTGTCGCAGAGAGGAGAGATGGAGGGAGTGAGAGATACAGAGAACTATGATGGGGAATGAAATGAGACAGGAATATGGGAAAAATCGATCAAATACGTGACGCAAGTGAACGAAGCACATGCGATGCATGTACAAAATGCAAGTGAACTGTAGAAATCGAAAAAGGAATAGAAACGTCTAGAGGCAAGAGGAAACAGAATGAAGCTAACTGGAACTGCAGGGAACAGGAGAAGGGGAGAGTGTTGTTCCCTCTGCAGTAGATATATCGAGTAAGAGGCCATAAATCAGTTGTTGACACACCATGAGAGGATATGACATGTTGTAGAGGCAGTGACTCACCTGCAAAAAAATTTAATAAATAAAAGAAGACTGTGTGCAGGCCTGTAGAGGAAGCCCATGAAAGTTAGAGGGTGCAAAGTTTAATCATTTAGAGATTTTTTGTGTGTTAACTGCAGGGTCAAACTGACAACTTACTCTGTATGAGTGGAATGATATACTTTCAAAAACAAATAATATTATTCTATTATACCTTCATGCAACAAATGTCACTATCAATTTAAATTGAAACAATTGGGACTCCTAGTCAGCATTTCATTATAATACTCATAAACAAATGTCATATTCTCCCAAATGGTCTCTTATCGGTGCATGTATACCTGGTTGTGTACATACCACTAACCTTATGTCTTTCTGTTTAAGTTGGAGTTAGGTGGTGCCAAAGCTGATGAATTCCTGATAGAATCGTGTCAAGGTTGCACAGCGGTCAGAGCATGATTGTAATGGGCACGGGTTGCCTTTGCGCTGGACTTGCATTAAGTTGTTGGGGACCAGGGTGGTTCTTGCGAATCACACCAAAGAGCCCCTATTTGTCAAACCTGTCCACAGAAGCAGAGCTCAGCAAACATGAAAAATGCAATTCTTCCCAATTCCCACCGTGTGTCGGGTCTTACTGCAGCGCTGCAGAGGGCATGACAAGGTTAATGAACACGTATTGAGCGTGTCATATTGGCTTTCTAATCACCCCTGTGCTGCCCTCCGCCTGTTATGAATGTGATTGCAGATGAGGAAAATCGAACGGTGTTACTGCTCAGTGTAAAGCCAAGGGCTCTCGCCCTGCCTGTGGTCCTTATCGAGACAGCCAAGTACAAACTTGACGGCGGCTGTTCATTCAGGGAGCACTTCAGGACCCTGTGCAGGCGCCTTCTGCATGCCTATACTGAGGAACAGACGATCCAGAAATAGAACCACAAGGAATTGGGTATTTGCAATGGTGTCATGAAACACCTTCCTTCCCTCTTATCCCTCATTGTGTCGTTAATTATAAGGACAGTCCCCGAGGGCAAGAAATTAGTAGATCTTTTCTTGCACCCTTGATCGATTTGTTCTCAAGAGTCACATGCTTTAAATGCATCGATGATGATGGATAGACACATTAGCTAAGCAATTAAACACTATTCTTGTTATCAGTAAGATTGGGATCTTAGACCCAGCCAAGCTTTCTTATGGAAAAGATTATGGACATATTATATCTAATAGGACCTCTATACCCAATCACATATGTTGTGATAGTGACCTAAGCATCCATCTTTGGTAGGAAAGGAATTCAAATTAGAGTTGTGATAAGTTCAAAGTTCAGCTACGATTCTGATTAAATTGAGGGAGATGATATAGACATGCAAATAGGATTAACCAAAATCTTGCCTCTCATACTTTGAGCAATTACTGGACCCCGCTGTATTTTGATGGACTTTCTCACTGAATGTGACACTGTGGAACCCTAGTCAAAGGTTTTGTTTCCACACTGATGGGGAGGGATTTAAAATGTCTGAATAAGTAGTAGCTCAGCCATAATCATCTGTTTGTCTCGTCGCAAGCTGCTGTCATTCAGTCTCAGAGACTTGTTCTGGGTCTCGCATTGTTCCGTGCTTTTCTAATAGAATTCTCCGGTTCACTTTCTGTTCATCATTTCAGCGAGGCCTGCTAACGCGCCCTGCTACACCTAGGTGTCAGAATGATGGAAAAGGGATTTTGAAAAGTGGAATGTTTTTTTTTCTTTCTACTCCTCTAGACTTTAGAAGATCATCAGGTTTGTGTAGCGTGTCACCTCAATTATCAGGCTTCATTTTGGGGGAAGTCAGTCTATGGTCAGTCTCTAGTGAGTTGATGTCAGGATTAGTAATCAAAATAAATTTGATTCGTAGCCTTTATGCCTATTTCAGACATTTATTCTGATATTTTCTGCTGCTAGGTACATTTGAAATCATTATTTGACATGGGAACGTAAAATGTACATACAATTTGGTCACAGATTCTTAGAATGGAATGAAATAGGTTGTGTTTTCCAAAATCACAGCTGTTGGAATTTAATGGTATCATTTATTTTTCTCAGGTAATTTTTTTTAAAGTCAGTGACAGTTTGTGTGTGAATTATTACAAAATGTGTTGTCATCTTTTCTCATGTAGTTATTTATTTATGAACACAAGGCAAGGAGGATTTAATCATCTAAGATGATTGAGTTGCAAGTCGCAGCAGGTCGCAGGAGGTGCAGCAAGTCTCCTTGAAAGTATTTCAACTTTCAAACAGACAAAGGGCTGTTGAAAGAGCTGATTTTGAAATTAAAGTCTGCACATTTAAGAGTAACTAAACACTAAATCCTGGTCTTTTACTCCAGCAATTGTTAGCAATTTTTTGGTAAATCCCAGATCTTTTTGCCCCAGTGATAAAAACATTTGAAAAACATTTTGACATAGAGATGCTCTTTTGGGGTACATCATCACTGAGATGGAAGGAATTCTTTAAAGTAATTGGCCATATCACTTCAAGTGTTTCTGTAAGCCCCAAAAGGATTATTCATGAGAAAAATCCTCCACCCACAACCTGAAAGCACTTTGAGTTAATAAAAGAGGTGGGATAAAACTACAGGTGGGACTCAGGTGGGTTTAGTTACTCTCCAAGCAAGCATTAATCAAGCATCAATGTACTTTCCCTTGTAACATATTGCTTAGATTTGTTTCCAGATATAGCATTCAGACATTAGTAGCAGGGTGTGGTGGTGCCCCGATAACTCAATACTTGATTATAGATTAAGTATATCTATTCTACAACACCGCTACACATTACTCCGCTAAACAAAGGGATCTTTTCTCAGTAGGTACATTAACATTGTGAATTGTTGGTAAATACTCAACAATCATTCATATATAAAGCCAACAGAGTTTTTGTTTAGGACCATTTTGAGCTGTGGCTAAGCTGTGGAATTCCCCTGGTGTGTGGGTGTGTGTGGATGTGTGAATGTGTGAACGCATATGCATAAACACCAGAACAGTAAAGAGTAAAACTTTTGCACTTTTGAATAAAATATATTTTTCCAAACTACTCTTTCTCTTCTGAATGTCATCCTAAGTTACAGCACACATTATGTCCCCTGCCACCATGACACAGTGTACATCTTAATGCTCGCAAACCCAGTTCTTTTGAAAGGAACATTTGTCATCATTCCAATTCATTAATCCATCATTCTCTGGTCGTATCTCAACACAGTCCTCTGACGTTCCCCCATAGTTGTTAGGTTCTCCAACTTTCCAGTACCTTCTAAAAGAGAATACAGAAAAAACGACCTCACAATGGCATATTCTGAAGGGATGTATTTGCTCAATGATAAAGTGAAACGACTACCAAAACTTCCTTCTCCCCTCACCCCAAGAACCAAATAAACACTTCTACATTTACAATTAGTCATTTAGCAGACACTCTTATCCAGAGCGACTTACATTAAGTACAGGGACATTCCCCCCGAGGCAAGTAGGGTGAAGTGCCTTGCCCAAGGACACAATGTCATTTGGCTCAGCCGGGGAATCGAACTGGCAACCTTCAGATTACTAGCCTGGTTCCCTACCCGCTCAGCCACCTGACTCCCTAACATACTTCTAACATTCTAACATACCCATTGTCCAGTGAGGCACCATCCACCCACTTCCACACTCGATTTGAGTTCTTGTCCCACAGACCAATCCAAACACGTATGTTCAATAGAGTCAGAAGTTCCTGTGGATGAATATCAGTCCAAATAATTTGATGGTCGAAACAGTTACGAATGAAAATGCCGAACCTGTCAAAGAACAACTGTGTGTCTCACCTGTTCCTTTTCACTGTTTATGATCACCAAGCGTGCTCCTCTTTGTGTGCAGTCCTGACGGCTGTCCTCCCAGGTCTTCTGCTCAGTTGAGATGTAATAACAGCTGGAGTCCAGCCTTGTCCATGCGTTGTCACATGGGCTACATGCTTCTGAGTTTTAGTTAAAAAGACATAATAAACCTACATTAACTCAATTTCAATGGTGGATTCTCAATTTGACAATTGTGGAAGAAATTGGGATTTCCTGTGTGCTTACATTAATCACTAATCAATAGAACTAGTCATTGGATACTAGTTAGTACGTTTATCATGTAAGCTTGCTATTAATAACAGTATATTGTGTCTATGTGTCAGGGTTAATAGATGTTCGGGGTCAGGAGAAAGTACTGGCTAAACGGTCCTTGTCATGACTACAAGGAGAGCTCCAACTATGAACTCTCTAGTGTGAGAGTTGTCATGTGTTGGGAGCAGTGAATCTTTTTCTCTGAGACTGTTGTAACGTCATTCCTGCCTGACTGTCACAATCTATGTTTACATTCTTGTGCCCTATAAAAGATGGTCCTCCGGCTTTCGTAGCGGAGAGAGACCTGGTTGAGACCTAATCTTGGTGTTGTGTTGTCATTTATGGTCAGAAGACTGGTTTTCTCTCCCTATCTGCAGATTGATAAATACGTATTAAAATCCAGAACTTAACTGAACTTAGTCACTCCTTTTATGAAGAGACGGACAAAACACTTTCTTCATCACAATCTACCATGATTACCTGAGTACTAGACAAGGCAACACTTTAGATTAAGGTTACATGAACTACCATGTAACTACGTAGCAATGCCTATAGTGAAAACATTGTAGTTTGTAGGAATTTCAATGTAATTAAAAAGTTATTAAATACGGTCACTATCAAAATTAATAAAGAAGAACACGCCCCACAATATCTTAACATCTAAATATAATTATATAGATATATTAACTGTGTTAATAATAATAATAAATAATAATCATTAAAACATTTCTCTCATTAGAAAGGTTGTAGTAACTGATTTGTGTCTGGTCTCTCATCTCACTCCATCTCACTCAATCTGAAATAAAACAACATTTTATCTCTAAGGTGTACGCTTAATGGCATAATATACATAAAACACACTGCAATCTGGCCTTTTTAATTCAAAAAGCCATATACTGCCAACGTGTACTGGTGGCAGGATTTAGCTCAATGATATATGCAGTATATGTGTTCATTTCTATAATATTATTATATTCTATAATAAGTAAGAGTGGTTAACCTACAGATGAGACGTAGAGAGATGTTGAGGGAGACTTGCAGGACACACAGCAGCCCAAAGCTCACAGCGACTACTGTGAAGAGCTTACTCCCTGTGGTAGGATCACATATACAAGTCTGCATTGAGATACTTTGTTTCAAAAAATGCATCCACGGTCAGATCAGACTGGGCACATTGATTGAAGCATGGTTAGTTTAATAGTTAGAACTACTATTAAACATACAGTACTACTAAGTACACAATACACCTCAAAATAATAATATTTCCAAACTGGGCATCAGACTGACATAAGATGATGTAAAACTTTATTGACCTAACAGGGAAATTTGTCTTGGACTCCATGCTGCAGTTTATCCCTGTAAAAAATGACTGTATCCACACCGTTAGAAAGTGCAGGGCTCACCTGGTGATGGTCCTGTATCTGGGTTCTTCTTGTTCCCCTCAGGTACATTTACACACTGATCCATCGACATGATACTCACTGATATTACTGGATTCATCTTACTAGCAGTGACCTTGTTTTTGGTTTGAGGGATGTTTGGGAGAAACTTACATTTCTGTATGGCAGCTACTTCTTACTGTGGTTTGTCAACTCTAGGTTCTATCACACCCAAGGGCCTATTTTTATAAATGTGTGATGTCCAAACACACTTACTTCCTGCTATCAGTTCCCCCCTTCCCATACTGTAGGTTCCTGCTATCAAGCCTGACGCGTTTGACAACCAAAGCAGTTTAACGTACAGATGAGGCGTAGAGAGATGCATAGTTTGTTGAATTATTAGAGCTAATGTTAAACACACAGTATACTAATAACACAATGCACTATCCCTTTAATAATATCACCAAAAAAACAAGGATCCGATTTACATGGTTCTAACAGTGTTTGGGTGGACCAAGTCAAGGAAAAGTCAGTATTTACCAGGCACAGTACAAAATAACCACATCTTAGATGCCAGGCATGGTGAACAATAATAGTAGCTCATCCACGGTTCAACAATAACATCTCAACTGCAATATTACATTGTTATTGCTGCACTGTACTATGCAATATCTTAAGTATGTAGTGAGGTCCGCAAGACCACACGGAGCCAACATCTTGCCACACCTGAAGAGTGATTCAATCACATCAGACAAACATAATCAGCCCTTGTGACACCCTCAGTATGCTGATTACCCACCAAATGCCGATGCAAAGGAACCATAGAATTGGGGGGGGGACCTCCCCAATCTACCTAATCAGCCCTCCTGCTAGCTTGCAAGCTTCAAAGGGCCTGATTTAGACAATACGTCTCCAGCGACCATTTGCTATCCGTTTCGGCGGCGATTTGAACAAAGAACATACCTTGATCAGAACTTTTGAGGAAAGTTCTTGAGACTTCACCTTTACCACAAGAGTAGAAGGTGGAGAATTATGAGAGGGATATTTGTGTTATGTTTGTTACTTTGTTTTAATGTTGTGTTCACTGAAATCTTGATTCTAGTAACAACTCTTTCTTCCTGAAAGATAACCACGTCATTCTTGGTAACTACACGAAGCTATCATAAAAAACAATCATTCAACTATATTTTGTAACTGTACCAAGATGTCCAGAACAATATTTGAACCATCGAATGAACCAGCCAGAGATCAGATCACACCTTTGGTAGGTGTGAAGGAAGGAGGGGGGAGTTGAGAACCCAGCTTCCCCCAATCCACATCTGACCCCAGACGGGTCCTCTCTCGAACTGTATAAAGCCCTAAGATGACCATCAATCTCTGACTCCAGCGAAACCGACCATGGCATGAACGCCATCAGGATTGGCGTTCCAAAGGACGTCGCCAAGCTTCTCCTGAGATTCAACTTCATAGTGAACGCGTCACTATCTGGACGTTTCAACAGAAGAACCAAAAACGCAATTCCAAATGCGACTTCACTGAGATGCCGCAGACTCAGTCACATGACCCAGCGCAGCCGCGCTTTGACTTCAGATTCTTCAAATGGACCTTTGGCGCAAACCGCCCTCAACATCATTGATCAACCCCTGATCAAACGTAACTATGGCTAACGCTCTTTCCTCCTCGACATGGCATTGGCGTGAGCTCTGTTTATGATTTGTAAGGATGTAATCATTGACTGTACAATTTCTGTCTTTCTTTAAGTTAGACCATTTCATTCTGTTCATTGAAACCAATCTCTCATATCAAATCCATAATCCAACTTGTTCATAAGATCTGTTTACCTTACTTGAATAAATTCATTGTAAAGATATTTTGACGTGCGTGTTCACTGATGTTACGATTGGCTCTACACTTAGAACAAATTCATTCCTAAAGATGAGACTGATTATTACATATTAAACATAGGATTCCCTAATGTCCTAAACCAATATTAGGGTGGTGCCCCAAACTTGATGATAAATTAAGTATTTCTATCTTTAAACGAGCAAACCCCGCTACAAGTACATCAAAGATCTTCTTAGTTGTTCCTGGTTAGGAAGGGGAATAGAGGAGAGCAGCACATTCCAGGTACAGTACATTTGCAGTCATTCATTTCCATGATAGAGGACATAGAAAGCAATATAGTAACTAATACTATACACTGGTTTAATTGTTAAACAGTGAATATATAAGGTTTAAAGCAGCCATGTCAGATACAACTAAACTGAGTCTGTTCTATAATTACTCTACCACAGAAACGTACTCTACAGTCTACTTGAAACAGGAAGCTACCATCTTACCAGATACCCAAACGTGGTTCCTGCCATCAGAGCTGACATACGTTTGACAAGGGATACAAATGTAAAAAACAAAATATGTTTTCTTCGGTTGTGTTTCTTTGAAGGAAAAGTAGTCTTTTAGCAGACATTTGTTTGGCCTGTACGGACTACAGACCAATGCATTGCTTTTAATCTAGCTACAACACACAGAAATAAAGACTTTTTTTAATGTGCACAAGTTCTAAATCTCACAAACCCAGTTTTTTAGGAAGCGACATTGGTCATCATTCCAATTCATTATATTATTATCACTCAGTGGTCGGATTTCAACACAGTGTTCTGGATTTCGCTGAAAGTTGTTAGGCTCTCCCACGGTCCAGTACCTACATGAACACAAAAATAGGAAACAGTCTCAAACTGTTGTAACTGAAGGGACTTTTTTGACTGTACTTGTGGTTGCAACCCACATTACATTTACATGTTTTTGGTTGCAGAAAATAGACTCCTACTATGGCCGCTAGTCCACCCCAACTTAATAAAAACCCATTTCAAAATGTATCTTGTTCTAACATACCCCTTGCTCACTGAGGAACCATCCACCCATTGCCATATTCCATCTGAGATCTCAGATAGACCAATCCAGACTCGTAGTTTCAGTTCGGTCAGAATTGTCTGTGGATTAAGACAAGTCAGATGGTCAGATGGCTGAGCGGTTAGGGAGTCGTGCTATTAATCAGAAGGTTGTTGGTTCAATTCCCGGCCATGCAAAATGATGTTGTGTCCTTGGGCAAGGCAACTTTCCTCTGGGAGAATGTCCCTGTACTTACGGTAAGTTGCTCTGGATAAGAGCGCCTGCTAAATGACTAAATCTAAGTCAAAATCACAAAGAAGCAGAAATGTATTGATTTATTAGTCAAAGTATTAAATCGTTTCAGGAACAACTGTGTGTCTCACCTGTTCCTTTTCACTGTTTATGATCACCAAGCGTGCTCCTCTTTGTCTGCAGTCCTGACGGCTCTCCTCCCAGGTCTTCTGCTCAGTTGAGATGTAATAACAGCTGGAGTCCAGCTTTGTCCATCCGTGGTTACACGGGCTACATGCTACAGTTTACAGTTTCAGTTAGAAACCCCTTGAAATGTTGCATTACTGTATCTAGACATTATATACTCAAATAATTTCAATGACAGAATGTCGGAGACCTGCCCTCTTACACTGTAAATAACATCAACATAATTACCGGTACTTTGTTTTACTCACCCCTTATCCTGGAATTTAATGTTGTTATCTCCGTCTGTAATGTTTTTTTCTCGTTTTCAAGCCTGTTGTGACTGATTTGTAACTGTCTTTTTTGAGTGGACAGCTTGTCATAACTGATTTGTAACTGGCCTTTTTCATTGGACAGCTTGTCATAACTGATTTGTAACTGGCCTTTTTCATTGGACAGCTTGTTATAACTGATTTGTAACTGGCCTTTTTCATTGGACAGCTTGTTATAACTGATTTGTAACTGGCCTTTTTCATTGGACAGCTTATCATAACTGATTTGTAATTGGTCTCTCTCTTCAGTCTGGTTCATTTGTGACTCGTCCGTCCAATTTCTCCAATCTGAAATGGGAAAGAATATCTCAGGTGTGTCTAAAATGTCATGGTGTAACAAATCCAAATTCAACATGGCAAAAAAAAAAATTCACCAAAATCTGTAAGACTCAGGAATGAACTACAGTATACATCTCTATCATTGTCAACCTACAGATGAGGCGTAGAGAGATGTTGAGGGAGGCTTGCAGGACACACAGCAGCCCAAAGCTTACAGCGACTACTGTGATGACCCCACTTCCTGTGGTAGGATCACACATAGTATGGCACAGGTTAACACTGGTGTGGACACAAATATATACCATTCCATAGGGAAAGTATGGTTTGTTGAATGCTTAGAATTACCATTACATATATACAGTACTGACTAGGGGTGTAATGATACACCCAGCTCACGATACAATACGTATCATGATACTGGGTGTACGATACAATAAGTATCACAATATTTTGAGCAATATTTTAAATGAAACCGAAATTCAATTAACAGATTTATTTCCAAAACATTAAACATTTTCAATCATTTTCTTTGTTGTACATACAATTTAGTTAACTCAGCTCAAGCGATTTCTGTGAATGCAATGAATGCACGCATGATGCAGAGTAGATCGCGCGCTGGTAGCTCAACCAATAGGATCAAACGGACGTCATATTGTAAAAATATTGCCATAACTCTATGATACATATTGTTACATTTTTGTATTGCGATATATTGTTCCAAGATATATTGTTACACCCCTAGTACTGACACAACCCTATCTCAAAATAATATATCTAAATGTCACACTGACTATGCCATTACAAAGTGCAAGGCTCACCTGGTGATAGTCGAGTGTCCAAGTTGTTCTTTTTCGCCTCAGGTACATTTACATATTGATCCATCTCCATGATTCACGCTCAATTAACCAACTAGTAATATTCTGATTTGTTAGTTTAACTACTGGGTTATATAAGGTTACAATATGAACAACTCCTCCCTAGTCTTGTTCTCTCGTGGTCAACAACCAAAAACCTTTTTGAGATTTCTCAACTCGAAAGTCAAATGTTCCAACACATGCCTTCCTGTTTTCTGGTATGATTAAATGGAATTTCAACTCAAAACACCAAAAAAGGAAGTGTGTGAGCGTTAGTTCATCCTAAGCTCTGTTTGGAAACATTAAGGTCACAGTACAAATAACTCAGGAATAAAAGCCTATCTTTACAAATTACCTTTTATCCCGCTCTTTTCAATGCCAAGTTGGAAAAACCATTCATCCCATGAACAAAATAGCCCTTACCAGCCCCAGCCATTAATAGCCCTCAATATTATGTACCTTTTTAAAAGCTTGTGTGGACATATAACGATGACAGTTTGCTATAGCCTACTAATCCACTTGCATTTACCGGCAATTAAACTGTTAAAATGGGAATGATTAGGTTAATGGCTAGGTTTAAAGTTCTACTATCTCCAAGGAAAATGGGCCTCTTATCAGTCTTCTCCACTCCTGACTTGATTTTGTCAATATGTGATGAAAACAATCCTGACAAATTGAAAACGCTGACTTTGTTGTTGTTGGATGACAACTTCTATGTGAGTGTATACGTGCCTGTGTACTGAATATGAATGTATTGCTCTCATTGTGTGCATGCTTGTTGGTACTCTCTGTACATTTTCCTTGTGCTCACCTCTTTACCTAGTTCATGCTGCAGTGGCACTTCGTCAGGACCAACAGTCCTTATGGTCCTTTGATTAAAGACAGCACCCTGGCAACACCCAAAACAGTATCGATTGTCTGGACTCGGCTACAGGCTGCCCATGTATCAACCTGACAAATGGTCGCTAGGGCGATGAACAAATCTCACAAACACACACACACACGCTTACGGGACATGTACCACGGCAGACACTTCTCGAACAATGTTGTGCACATACATTCAGACCTTACCACTATCAATTAGTTGTGTACTGCCCCCTAATGTTGCAGTGTAGGAGTGTGTATCTGCATGTAATGAGGTGTGATGGTACGACTTCACCTGGCAATTGAAGTGAAAATAACGTATCAAGATCTACCATGAGAACAAATTGAAATCTGTTCATTGTGAATAGCTCCTTGTCATATACCCATACAGTGGATGACATTACATGGTGATTTTATGTCAAATCAACACTTGATATGTCAGAAGGAAACTCATTTTTGACTTTGATTTGTTGATTCCCATGGACATTCCCATGTCAGTTAGCTACTGTATGTGAAAAGATAGTCTTGCTCTCGTGCCTTGTCATTGTGGCACTGTGTCATAAGAACATATTTTCAAAAAATGTGTAATTGTTTACACTAAATATCACATGTATTACTCTAACTACCCATCAGTATCTGTATCATGGACAATAATACGGTTTCACACAGCCTAATGCCATTTCAATTGGAAACATACATAGGTTTTGAGGCTCTGAAAGATGACGATGCACCTGTTATAACCCAGACCACTTCCTGGTCTACAGGGAAATCAAAAAACGAGTCCCTAACGAGCGCACTATTTTAAAGAGCCTGCAGGATCTTAGCACGCATGGCTCTCTTAACTGTCCCCCCTTCCAGCCCACTCTCCCCCCCCCCATCCTCCTCTCCTTCTTCTCCTGTAGGCACCAAAAATGGCATCATATGCATACGCACATTTCCCTGCGTTATTACTGCCTGCGGGCCTCGATATTTGCTCTCTCTCCGTGGTTTCCCCTGGTCCCTTTGGGATCCTGTGTGCCGCTCCGTAGCATTTGTTTTTTAATGATCTACTGAGGAGCCAGAGTCTACGGCTGCCGTCCTCACACTACAGCACCCCAGGAGGAGGATCCATATCAAAGGTGGAGGAGTGCATAGAGACAGGTATGGGGAAGTGGTTCCTTAGCTTTGTGTAACTGTTTTTATTTTTTTATGCTTTATTTTTTTCTGCAATGATTATTTTACCTCCTGTACGGCACTTTGCCAACCATGGTTGCTTTTAAACATGCTCTATAAATAAAAATTGATTGATTGATTGAGGTGATCTGATACTTTCATCTGTTTGTTTTGTGGCAACCAAAGCAGGCGGTTATTTTCCAACACAAATACAAAAAGAAATTAGGTTCTTCCTCGGTCGAGGGCACAGTCAGGACTGGTCTGCTGGGCTGTCTGGATCCCCCAGTCCTTACTGCAACCACACACAGAAGCATTTAGGGTCACGGTTAACCAATGTGTGTTGGGGTCCAGCTACTACTCACTTCTAGCCATCTCCCCTTTCGGCAGGGGTGGCCCGCCTTTTATAGTGGGGCCATCCTCGTTCCTGCTCATGAGCTGCAGCTGTGTAGCTCGTTGTCTCTGGTGGGGGCGGATCCCGGACATATCTTCCCCCGATCACCTGACCCCGGGCTTGCTGCGCCCCTGGGTTGCCACAGTTTATTTTCCCAAAATGATGAGTTCAATGGATTTATTTGAGAAAAGGTGTACAGTACCTGGACCTTAAACCTGGGATTGACAAAAAAAAGAATCGTTTTTTCAGATACATGTTTCTATACATATTGTGTGTACCTTTGTTAGCAGAAATTAATACTGGCTGGTATTAGGTGTTAGTAGACCCGGGATACCAAAACAAGCTGTGTAAACCCTGCTGTATGGTGCCTTGGAACATGCCACTGACTCACAAAAGCACTTGATCCACAAGATCCCTAGTTCCTCACATCTATGAGTGTCATTACAATACCAATGTTGAACCACCATCTGCATAAATCGCCAAGACACTAGCCTATACATTAGTAGAGAAAGCACATGCAGTTCCAGCTTAATGCACAGACCGATACACAGCGACCTCTCTGACACACTACTAAGTCAGAGACAACACACATGGGAAGCACATGAAATTCAAAGTTCTATCACGTCACGTTCTATCAAATGACGCACATCCACAGAGAGAGAGAGAGAGAGAGAGACAGATAGGAGTAAAAAGTCACATCCTCTCTTGGTGTTAGACTGATGTCAGGTTCCCTTTTTACTCCCGGTTGCTTAATCGACTCAGTGGTGGTGGTCCGATTAAGGGGAAGTAACTAAGGGGGTGGAATCAACGACGTCAACAGGCCACAGTGCTCAACTGAACTGCTGCTAATCACTGCTTTGCAGAATCAGCTCCAAGTAAGTTTGCCCAAACAAGAAGTAGGATGTCGTCTGTGCTCTGCAGGTGACAGATGTGTCCTGAGTCAGACTTTTCTTTCTTGTTCTTTTTTTGTCCACACTCGAGACACACAAACAAACTTGATTGAAAATATTCAACCAAACAACATCAAAGCATGTTTAATCGGGCAGATTGAGACCGAGGGGGGCCCCTTTGTAACCGTGGGCCCGGAGCGGCCTCCTCTGTCCACGCCCGCTACAATGTAGCACATCATTTACATCATTTCCTTAGTTTGAAATACAAAAACACATACAAATATAAAAGCAACTGCTAAAAGATGACACCGAATTACTTCACAGAGCTATGGCGACATCCAGTGCAATTCATCAGGTTGTGCTAGCCATGAGCCTTTTTAGAGAATGTCCAGTACCCCCAAAGATAACTCTGTAAGCGGTCAACCCAGGCCTCTTCCCACGCAGTGCGTCCTCCTCTCCTCTAACCAGCCAACCGTCAAATGCTGAAAGCAATTATTTTGATCGACGTGCACCCAAGTCTCTTCACTATCAAACACCCACTGTTTCATTAATGCCATTGTTTAATCATGCAAATCCTTTCATCACATAACTCAAGCAGAGCTAATAGTGGTAGGTGGTCAACAAGCTCCAGAGCACATTGGTTGGGTGGGAAGATGACCAAACAAACATATATAGTATTTCTCACCAGTTTAAACCCAACAAAACTCAAAAAATGAAAACTGGAAAAGAGGACTAATACAGTTTATGCAGTCTAAAATATTATTGAACATTTGAAAACCCTGGATTTGAAGGACCTGGGACCTACTGTACCAGTGTCTTGAGATATTTGCGATGAGTAATGGTTTCTCCTGACAGTACACAAGTAGAATCAGTGTTCCTCAGTGAGATAGCGCCCCACAGTGGGCAGATGAAGCTTTCAACGTGTTGCATGAAACGATTACTAAAATGTCGCTTAATATAATTGAGTTTTAGTGAATAAAGCTCGATAAGCATGTTTAAGAGTTAGCAAGACTCTCCAGACACAATGCCCTGCCCCCCTAAAACAACAAAATATAGGTCAAAGTATAAGAATCCTGAAATCACTTGGGGCAAAAACACAACATGATGGAGTACCAATTAATAAAAATAAGAAAATTAAACTCGCAATAACAAGGTTGCTAAGTTACTTCACACATGATGAATTTCCTGCCTGGTGATCGTTATCACTTCAGCTCAAAGGAGGAGCTTGTTAAGGCACAGTCAATTATGCCTGTGGGGAAATGAGGCTTAATGTATTCCAATTCCACTGATTTTAATTGTGTTGATCTTGCATGAAATTAAACACAGCCTATCCCATTATTTTGTAGACACACATCAGTATTGGGCATGGGAGGGGGATGTTTTATTCACTGCAGAGCTTTCTCTGGGAGTCAGGGGATCCAGGTTGGAGATGCCTGGGCAGAGGGTGAGCACTGTCAGCCTGTTACCTCACGCCGGCAAGGTCACAGTGGGCTGTGGGTGCACCAGGACCTGTGGAAACACTGGAGAGGCACATTTCATTTTCGGCCAAGAAACGAATCCATGAGGGATGATCAATGGACAATATCATTACTGTCGGTTCGAAAGGAGATTTCTTTCTTCCAAATAAGGCTTTCAGAGGCAAATGTGTGAACCATGTGTAAGATTTTAGTGATTGCATTTCATGAATGTATTGGTGAGGTATATTTGATACTGAATAAGAGGTACATAAAGGAGAATCATATCAAATATGTTGTTTTAAATGTGAAAACATTTCTAAGTAATGGATAATTGAACTTTATTGATTTATTCTGCAAATACATGTACAGTCAGTTATTGAGTTACAGTGGGCGGCATGTTACCATCAACCGCATAGAGCTGACACGAATGACTTCTAGTTAGCTACAGAAGGTAGTTCCATGAAATGGGCACCCACTAATCAGGGGGCACTCCATCTCAGCGTGATGTCTTATTGGCCACACGGAGCACAATGGGGGGTCTATTAGTCTTTCCTGCCTCCAGCAGGGCATTTGAATTTCCAAATTCTAACTTGAAACCCTTCTTCAGGGGTTCAACTGTAAAACTGTAGCTCCAGGATGCCTATTTGTGGTGTGCCCAAGTTGGACAGAATTTGGGAAAGACTAGTCCAAGTGTGATTATCTTGGACCATGGCAGAACACAGGTTGTAAATATCCAGAACATGTCCTCCATTCATTTTAGGGAAATGTATTCTATTTAATCGGGGTTCAGTCCAGTGCAGACGTGTCTTTTTCAAATAAATGGTCTATCCTAAACAAATCGAATAATACTTCTGTCATGAGGTATCTGTCAAATCAACACCAACATGGCCATCACTAGGGTTGGAGACAACATGTTAACTATATTTATTTGTCTCTTTGTCTACCTTACTCTGTCTTTTATTGTGGCACACCCACTCCATCTCTCTCTCTCTCTCTCTCTCTCTCTCTCTCTCTCTCTCTCTCTCTCTCTCTCTCTCTCGTTCTATTTCTGTCTACCCAGACTGTCTCTCACTTTCCTTTCCCAGCTCAGTAACCTAATTTATTTTATTAAATTCAGTCCCCTGTGCTGCGGTAGTGAACGATGTCCTGTTTGCTGCTCGCAAGCACAAACAAGCCTCCCTTTATAGATGGGAGGAGGACACCAGTGTGACACGGACCGTACTTAACACATCCTGCTAAGCATTAGGGAGCGTGTTCGCGTGTGAAAAAAAAGGGCGAGAGGTTGCGACGCTGTCGCGCATCTTACTTTGTGAGTCTTCGCCTTAGAAGAGTTGTTGGGTAGGTGAGGGGGGGGGGGGGTGGGGGTGGTGGGGGGGGTCACAATCGGTTTCCAACGCTCACATGTGCCTTCCCTGTTCCGCCAACAGTCACATCCTTGTAACTTCCTGGCTGTTAGGGGATGTTTGAGGCTGGCACAAAGCGTCTTTGTCCCAGCACACGGCTATCTTTATCTATGTATTCCTCTGGTCGGGTCTATTCCACACAAAGCCCTGAATCTAATTCAACTCCTTTTCCTGAGAAGACAGGAATCCCTGACCCAGGATGTGATGATGTCATTGCAACTTGATTGTTTGGTGTAACAATGTCCCTCTGTCTAAATATATATTTTGTTTTCTGTTGCGAGCAGTGACTTCATTCTGATGAATAAACCATTCAACCGCCCCTCATTTAATCCAGCTAGTTAGACTGAGCAGAGCGAGATCTCAAAGCAGTGGAATATGTTAACAAAGTTAAGAACAGTGAACAGTCTCAGACATCCGCATCGTCTTTTCTGATTATTTATTTGTTGACTGCCTTTTATTTCACACCTGTACTGGATTGATACCTGCACGTTTCCCTTCATCCACTAGGAGGCGGCACTGTCCAGCTCTTTACGTCTGGCTCCAATTAAAGCCATTGAAAAATGTAACGGAAGAGAATAGTTGTGTCGTTTTTGTTCTACAGCCTACAGTCTCTGCTTTACATACCCCCTTCATTCCTTTGGGGAAATAATGTTGCGGCAATATAAACAAGATCTACACACACACACACATATACACACACACATACACGCACACACACACACACACACACACACACACACACACACACACACACACACACACACACACACACACACACACACACACACACACACACACACACACACACACACACACACACACACACACACACACACTCAGATCAGTTTGCACTGCTGGAGGGGGAAATGGTTCAATACTATCCTGCTTGGAGACATAAGCGCATGGGCATCCATATTTATGAGCTGGATATTTACTACGTTGACAGGCAGTTTGGTTGGTCATGTTATACATAATCTCTCTCTCCTTTTCTGTCTCTCTTTTTCTCTATTTCACAAACTCTCTCCCACGCATACACACGCACACATACGCACACATACACACACATACACACACACTCACCAAGCCTTCTGTCTCTCTCTATTTATGTCTCTTTCTCCTCATTGATTCATCTAGTCCTGTCTTCAGGACTCAGCACAGCTAATGCTGTCATCAATTACTCCTTTGGAGTAACTGCACGGAAGACCTTCGACCGGTGATTGATAGACAAGGCCCCTAAATAGGACTGTCATCCACTCTGCCTGTTGTGAGCTGTACTTTGTTGTTTCTGTCGAGGCAGTAAAGCTGCCCTGGCCCATGCCACTTCCAATTCAATTCATCAAATGGAGCCAGAAATTTCAAGTCAAGCGAGGAAAAGTGTTGAAAGTTTCTTTAAAGGTACACTTTCTCTCTTACTTTCTTTCTTTCTTTCTCTCTCTTTCCTTCTTTATTTATTCCTACTTTACTTCTTTCTTCCCCTCTACATTCCGCCCTCTCGTGAGTTAATAGTTATTTCTCCCTACTGGCTGGGCCTCAGGTACATTAGTATTGGGAGGCACCTTTGTCGAAATGTGTAATAGGTTTAGATCCTGTGGTCTATTATCTGTTTTAATCCCCTGACTGAAAGAGAGTTCCGCTCCAAAGCTCACTGTTGGCCCATAGCATGGCCAAGCAGGACTCGTCTTGTGTCGACCCTGTTGTAACGCTGCAGACATGATTAAACACATCCTCTCACCCATCTTTCATTTTCTCTCTCTCTCTCTCTCTCTCTCTCTCTCTCTCTCTCTCTCTCTCTCTCTCTCTCTCTCTCTCTCTCTCTCTCTCTCTCTCTCTCTCTTCCACCTCTACCTGCTTAAAGTGAATTCAAATGTGCTTCAAACGGAATTAACTGTGCAACAGTGCTGCTCAAATTCATATTCTCGTCGGCTGTCCGAACGGCAAACACACGCACGCACAAACACAGCGCTGTTGCTGACAACTGGTTTGTTTGTACTGTATGTGTGTGTGTGTGTGTGTGTTACGTAAGTATGTGTATCAGACTTCACACTCGTGCTCGTGTTCCAGAAGGGCTATTTGTTGCGCGACAGCTGTCCAAGCTCAGCGCCGAGGCGACCTGTTCAAGGAGCCCAACAGCTACACATCCACCGGCTGGCGCTCTTGTAGAGCCTGGCACAAAACCAGGGGAGGCAAGGACGGAAAGAGAGTCAGGGGGAAAGTTAGCCTCATGGCGGATGGAGCAGTTTATGAGGCGTCTTATGGAGCGATGAAATGTGGACTGCCCAATGTAAAAGCATTTGTTGACCTGAAAATCAGTGCTGTCTTCGTGCTTTGGGGGTGAATCATTTCAGGATTCAAAAATAGGCAACATGCAGACAGAGGAGGGCTTCCCAACAAGCTGACCCAGCATCCTACCATCAACGGTTGGACTTTCGTCTGGAAATGCTTCTCTGCTTCTACAACAATCTTGCCAATGAACACGGTATTACATTTAGGAGGTCATTTTAGTAAGTAAGTAAGTAAAGTTTATTTGTATAGCACCTCTCGCAGATAAAAAAAATCACAAAGTGCTTCACAACAAAATGCAATATAACACTACAAATTAAGAATACAGGAACATTTTAAAGAGAAAGCATGACAAACAACCAAAAAAAGGTCATTGTAGGATACTAAGTTATACCGGGCAGTGCCAAGCAAGAAAGGAAAGGTGGAGATGGTACTGAGACGGCCAAGTGTGTTTGGTATGATGGCAATGCATTCTTTCCATCGCTTTCTTTTGTGAAACCGGGGTTGGCTTGGGTGATGACACGCCTTTGCCGAACTATTCATTTCTTCAATTTGTTTTCACACACCTCCGCCCTAAGCAAAATACCAAACACTGAAATAACTGGGCCAATTGTGCTGATGCTATTGTTGATGGCCAAAGTGCGATACCGTCAGCAGTTTGGGTGTGTTTGAGTGTGTATGTATGATTGGCTCAATGGCACGAGGCATCCATGCTTCAGCTTGCCCTAACCGCACCCTGCGAGTGTGTCTGTACCTCAAGTGACTGCACTTACGGTAATATGCCTGCATGCCTGACGCACGTGGGTGTGATGTGGGAGTGCGTGTTGCAATACGTACAAGCATGTACTGTGTGTGTGTGTGTGTGTGAGTGGCCATGCATAAGAGCTTGTGTATGCATGTGTGTGTGTGTGTGTAGGTGTGTGTGAGAGTATAATACCGACTCCTCAGGGGATGGTACGTGTGTGAGGTGTGGCTCATGACACGAGGCAGCCACGTTGCAGCTTGCCGGATTACCTGCAACCACACCTGGCCCATCCGCACCAGTAACCCCCGGGAACACGGGCTGCTCTGCGACACCTCTCAAAAAACCCTCGGGCTACCTGGCCTCGCAGTAAAGTCTGGGTTCATGGAGCTCCACAGCAGGTCGAATCTGTACACATGAAAACAACCTAAAGGGAAATCCAACACAGTCAACAAGAGGATGGAACAGGAGCCTCCATCTCCCCCCAAATGTCCTGACAGGCCGCCTCAGAGGCAGCTGATGGCACCCGAGGTGGCAAGAGACGGAGGTGACTGACATGCAGGGGGAGATAGTGAGGGTCTGTGAAGAGAAACAGGCGGTTTGGTCGGAATGCACAAAGTGGGCATCCTCCTGGCGCAAGGAAAATGTCAGGCTTGTAACCGGGTGGAATGAGGTTGGATTTAGAACAACAGAGAGAGAGAGAGAGAGAGAGAGAGAGAGAGAGAGAGAGAGAGAGAGAAGAGAGAGAGAGAGAGAGAGAGAGAGAGAGAGAGAGAGAGAGAGTGGAGTCAAGACAGGGAGGTGTGTGAGCGTGTGCTTTCCAACGCGCACATGAGCACTTATACCCATTGCAGACATGTTTTCCATCGACGTGTCACACACCAAAACTCAAACACACACACACCCACACACACACGGATACACACACGTGCGGGAACAAGACACACGCTCACCGATGTTGATAGAACTGGAGTTCAGTGAACTGAAGAACCACTAATGAGATTGCTGACAATGTCATTACGGCAGGAGGATGACGAGTGTGACGGCTCCCTGTCCTCTGTCCCCTCCCCCGGCACCCACCCCCTGTCACCAGTCCAGCTCACTGACCCCTTGATCCCACTCTTCTGCCTCCCCCTCTTTCTTTTTAAGCCCCCCCCCCGTGCCCCTCTCATCCATTCTCCCCCTTCCCCCCTCCCCTTGGCCATTTATTACTGTGCGTTCTGTGTGTGTGTGTGTGTTTGTCTGTGTGAACGCCTCTCTGCTTCAAATAAGCAGCCCATCTCAGTTTGGGCTGGCATACTTCGCTTCTTTGCTGTGGACTGGAACCCTTGTACCTCGACGACACAAGGACGACGAATAGCGGTTTCGGGGAAATAACGTTTCCCGACGGAGGACGCCTGGAGCCACGCGTCTGTGAGCGCTTGCTCCGCCTCTGGGTGTGAGCCCTGCAGGGCACAAAAGCAGGGGGTTACGAAATGTGTCACAACGCCAGCCCCTCCCCTCCCCCCTAACCATATCCAACCCTCCCCCCCTCCCCACACTCCTCCCCCCACCTCGGTGGCCACCGCTACGACCACCGTGGCCGTCGTAGAAACGTCATTGTGCTGCCTTGTCACCGGATGACATCAGCGACTGATTTATAGCTGTGACACAGAATAGTGGTCTTTATGTCCCAGTAGAAAGGCCAGGAATGCAGGACGCCCCATTAATTGGCCTGTTGATTGTGCATCTGCATAGGAGGCATTGGAAATGATTAAACTGAGCTGTGCCCCTACAGGCTCGCACGCACACACACACACACACGCACACACACACACATACGCTGTACACCCCTGTATGCCGACCGAAACGATTGAAGTTTGACACAAACAAACACGGAGGACGCAGTGTGCGCATGCAGAAACACACCTTGAGTTTGCACGTCTGTTTGTGCGCGACCTTGTCACTTTCCCCTCAAAGCAGCAAGCTGCAGGTGAAGGTTAACGTCATTAGGGGGCAGTGTGTGAACATGGCCAACAGTGTTGGCACAAGGTCCAGATGCGTCATGAAACCCAATACTGTCTCTCAAAAACACACTATCTCTCAATCATGTTTACTGCAAGCACACTCTCTCCTTACCTTGGTGTTATGTCTATGCTCCAGTCGTTTTTCCTTCGACCAACCTGAAATCAGGTTAGCAGCATAGTGTTTACCTTCCATGTCCACCACTGAATTTGACATGTAATCCACTGCACGTTCCCATCACACACATCCACGCACACACAAATAACTGATGTGGTACTGGGCAAAATACGGTACAGACAGTTCATATCTGTGTTTACCACTTTGGTTGTGGTGGAAAAGTGATTAAAAGTTCAAACCATTGCTATCTAGAACACCAGATACAACTTTACCTCTAACTCGACTTGGTTTGGTTGAAACTGAAATTGTTCCAAACAAATTGTTTTAAAGGGCCACTATTTACCAAATGTTTGGACCACTCCCACCTGCATATTTTCTTACTCGTTATACAGTCACTCTTCATAACTAAATCAAGATAAATTCTCTTGAAAGAGTCAATTTTCCTACGAAATATCAAATGAGACCAGTAGTTGCTTCGTCATACGTAAGCTTTAGACTGTAAACTTCCCAGAAAGGGGTAGTGATACACTTTCAATCGATGTTTCGATGTTATGCAAGGGTTTCCTTCAAGTGCTTAAGAATACAAAGGCATGACTGACTCCAGGCAAACTAGACCTCAAGAACTCCTGTCAACCCTGAGAAGAAGAGGGGAATCGGAGGTGATGGCAAAGCTACACAAGGACAGAAGAGGAGGTCACTCATAACAGCTTTGTTTAAGATTCTCTGGGATTTCAGCAACCTGACCTGGATATGAGCTTATACTGAGACCTGCGAGGGAGAGGAGAGCTCATAGTTGGTTACAGCCGGCATTGATTAAAATGACCAATGTAAGATCCTGGGGATCAAGAACCCTGAAGACAGTCAGAGGGATTTGTTTTTAAATCACAGAATTAAGTCTGGTACGATGTGTCCTTGCTGCTGTTCCGACACCCTATTCTGAGAGCTGCCAGCCCTCTTGTTCACACACAAACATGCACACACACACACACACACACAAACACACACATGCACCATTTCTTTATCTACCCCTGAACCCCATGTCTCCCTCTCAGCAGTGACTGAGTATCAGTCTTGATCCTCGACTGATGTGGACACAGGGTTGGCAGTGTTTCCTCCATTTGGCTAGCTTTGCTTCCCCTCTCAGGTCCCTGGTAGCTACTTGCAAGGCTCCATTTTTGACAGCTCAAATTAGTGTCGAACAAGAGCATAATACTCCCATTAGTTAAGAGGGCATACATCAGAAAGTCGGCGTCTACTACAGTATCACCGTATGTGCGTGACTGGTGATAATTCTGCTGCAGCATGCCACTTGCGGTTGAAATATATATTTCTGAGTCCTCAGGGTAGCAATCACTCAATGCTCGCTGGTTTTCAAAATCAAAATGGTCAGGTTGGTAAGGACATTGACCCATATACATGGAAACCATCCCTGCACTGAAGAGATTTGATTCAAGCCCAACTTTGGGCAACTGCCCCACACCCACTCCCACCCCTCCCAACATCCACATTACCAGTCACACTCATTCCAGAATCCCTCCCCACCTGCGGTAACTCAGTCCCCCCGCCGGCCTGCCAGGCCAGCTCTTACACCATCCCGAGGGGGAGTGCCTAACTTTGGTTTCGGGAACACTCTGGTACAACCGGGAACGCCTAGGATCCCTTTTAATGGAACAGCCTGTACCGCTATTTACGGGGTCTTTATCACCAAGCGCTTCCGTTACCTTCCAAGTTTTGGCCGGGACGGCGGGACGAGTTGCCACAACCTGTCGAGAGCGGTGTCATCTGTCGAGGAGACAAAAACACAAGGCGTGGTTAGCCACTGTGGAATGAGAGCTGGCTGCACTCGGAGAGAGGAGAAATAGTCTGATCCTCCGACAATGACCTCTTCAGATTGGTGTTTGGTTTCTGTTTTGGTTCCCTTTGGTTTGCTAGAGTAAGTGTTGGCAAACGGATATGGACACTCATGCAAACACACCCACAAACAACTCAGTGAAAATGCCACCATTTCTAGCGATTAAAGACCTGGGAGGGCATCCGATGGATCACCTGTGAAACAGCAAACATCCTTATTGCTGATAAACTACGCCGTTAAGATTTTCCGTCGCGAACTTGCCACTCATGACTGCACGTGCACACGAGACGCATAAAAACAGGAAAACAAAATGCTTCGCAAATGCTTCGCAACCAGCCTAAAACCTTCGAGAACCTTCGGTGTTATCACCCTGTGTGTCAGTCTCCTAGTTTCCCATCAGAGATAACCCTTTCTTCATCTTGACCTCCATAGCTAACAACCTCCTTTCCTTTCTTTCACGCTCCGTGCGAAAGTACAGTAGGAGGCCCGCTCTCCTTCAGCCATAACCCCGCTGCATGACCCCCTCCCTGCCGCAGAAGAGAGAGCACACAGCCCTGTCGTCGAGAGAAATCAATGAGAGAACCTCAAAACGAAACTGGGAGGATGCTGTATCAGGAAATCTACAAACCACTCGAACCGAGTGCGTCACGAAGGCATTTATGCATGAGGGCACAAAAACACAATGTCATCAGGTTCGCCTTGTCGTTGTCAAGGGTTATGGCATGTTTGATTGTGATATGTAGGGATCCATTGTGAACGCAAAGCTTGCTGCGGTAGTAGGGAAGGGACAGGGAACATTATGGGAATGAGTCACAAATGTGTGCCCTGACACTGTACCCTGAAGCCTGGCTTCTCTTCTCTCTCTTGTCGACGTCAGGTTCCCCTCATGTACACACAAACACACACACACACTTAGTCTGCTGACCAAACCAATTCAGCGCAGACATCTAACCTCCGCCCCCTGCCCCGACACCCTCTGCCATCCCCCGTCCCCCACACACACTGGCCCCTCAGACTCCTCATCAGAAAGGTGCTGCCGACAAGCAGTCGTGGCTCCACGTCGGGCACCGTCTGTGCCACCCACACACCCTTCCCCCTTATCAGGTGTGAGAGGTGGGCTTAGTGTCACCGACACCCGGCAGCGTGAATGGAAGTTCTCCGTCCCACCGCTTGGAGGTCAATCATGTGGTTGCGTCGACGCTTCAATCCGGAGACTCCACTGTCTTTGAAACCAGCAGCTACTTAGGAGATGAATAGTTATTTTGAGTGCTGTGCCAGACTGTTCTTAGTATAATGGACATACAGTATAGTGTGCAAAAGTCTTAAACCAGCAAGCCAAGGTCCAACGTGTGACCATGGTTGTGAGCCGGTCCATTGACATGTTAAATGAAGTCCATAGAGCTCAACACATTGAAGAACTCAGAGGCCTTAGATTGGACGCATTATCCACATGTAGTTTAAAAATAAACTACGACCAGAATGTTGTCTGTGGCTAAAAATCCCCAAAAACGATCCTAAGCGATGCTTAACACAACATTAATCTAGCCTAGCCTGGCATGCATTCGTTTGCAAAGCTAGCGGAGCCTTCTGTGAGCGTGGGAAACTGGGAGACATGAAAGCCAAGCAGCCGGTGATTACGGCTCAGTGCTAGGCTAAGTGAATCACCAGCTCAGACATGGCGTCTCATGCACCAGTCTCATTAACATTATTGGCTATTAGCCACTGATAACGGTGCAGGAAAGCTTCAAACGGCCTTGTCAGGAGAGTGTGAAGGTCTGTGTGGCAACCGGGCAGCGGATTTCCGGGGAGGTAAACAATAAATGGCGCACTGTTTCTGGGACAAGACTAAAGAATCGGGACACAGAGACACAGAACTGCCAATTAGGGTGACCAGACGTCTGGATTTCGTCCGGACAGTCCGGTTTTCCAGCCCTTTGTCCGGACCGCTGTTGCGTGTCCAATGTTATTGATCAATATTGTGCCTTCTGTAAGCTCTGTCGCATTGATATAGACGTGAGTAGTGGGGGGAAAGGGGCTTTAGAGCGGCATGCCGCTACAGAACGGCACAAGGATAATGCTAGTTCTGACGGGCACTCTTCCTTATCATAATTTTTTGCTCTTAACACAACAACAGTGCATCATAAAACAACCGCTGCTGAGCTGACCAAATGATTTCATGCTGTGAAACATCACCCCTCTTACAGGAGTTTAGACTGAAGTTTAGACTGTTGACTTACTAAAATGACTAATGTTATTGTCTTAATTTCATACTAATGGCCCCCATCCCCCCGGTCAACAACTTTTTGGGATTGTCCTCCTTCTTCAGAATCAGAATCAGAATATGTTTTAATCGCCATGAAAGTTTGCACAGACAAGGAATTTGCTTTGGCAGGAAGGTGCATACATTAAACATATAGGAACCTTAACAATTTTAATATGAGATCTAACTATACTAAAGGTACATAAACTAGCATCACTAAGTGGATTTAGAATTTAAATAAAATATACAATAAAATAAAATATAAAATATAAAGCTGCCGTAACTTACAATATAAAAATACAAAAAAATACAAATATTACAAAAAATACAAATGGTACAAAAGATACAACTGTGTAATGCAGTGCAAAAAGCAATGTGTTTAAGACATTAAAGTCATTAAAGTCAGTGTGAACCCTTGGCCTTGTTGAAGAGGCCAACAGCGGATGGGAAGAAACTGTTTTGTTTGACCATTTGTCCTCCTTTTTGGACCCAAGTGTCCTCCTTTTCAGGGTCATGCTTCTGGTCACCATACTGCCGTTGATGCCGAGCTAAATTGTACAGACGTCAGAGTTTGAGATTATCCGTCATGTGCTTAGACCTATGACAGTTGAACCAACGCATCCTTTTTTCCTTCATTTAGCAAAGACATTCGTGATCTAGTCACGATGGGTGACTAGATCATCCTTTAATCAAGAGCACTGCAACCTACATCATTGGAAAATGCCTTTGACCTTTCAAAATGTGATTGACGTTTAACAACGGCAAATGAATTCCAACAATGCACGAACGCCACATACCTGCTGCATGCCCAGGGGCATACTTCACTTAGTAAAAGGTCAGAGTATACAACATTGTAATTACCAGACCGCTTACTGCTTGAGAGGTTATATGTAAATCTCTTCTCCACCTGCAAACAGAGCCAGAGATATTTCAATGCATATATCTTGTCCAGCTATCATCAGTGGATGTTTAAAAGAGCTACTTCTTATCTGCTTGTCACATCTTCGCAGATAAGGCAAAGCCCTGCAATTTGGCTTTGACTGCACCTGCCTAATATTTACGTATTGTAATTTCAAGGCACAAGCCAGATAATTGCAAAGCAAGGGAAAGGAATCGCTTCAGGCATCAAAAGTGAAAAACATGACAAAACAACCATTTCACAAAATAAAAACAGTGACAGGAGGGAAGATTTATAGGTTGCTTGGAAATAACCTTAACCATAACAGTACCCCGAAAGTACAGGTTATTTTCCAAAGATGTACAGGTCAGAACAGGATATTGTTGAAGGATTGGATGCACTGTGCTAAAGGTATAGTCTCCTGGTGCTGCTGTTTGGTAGTCCGGGACAGTGAAATGATCGAACTCAGGAGACGTGGTAGCGATCCAAGTGCGGGCTTTAATGAGAGTACAGAGTAGTCAGACAGGCACAGGTCGGCAACAGGCAAACAGCAAGGCAGGCAAATCCAAAGAGTGGTCGGGTCACAGGCTTGGGTCGAGCAGGGGCTGACAGGAATTGCAGAGACGAGGCACAGAGCAGGTACGATGTCAAGCAGGGGTCATTACCTCTGTTTCTAGGAATCCAAGGGGAAGAGCAGAAGAATGGTCAAGGCAAAAACAAGGGTTCGGTACACATATATCTCTGAGAAAGTAACGCTCGGTATTGCAGGTAAGAAATAACTAACAAGACTTCGCAAAGAAGAAACAAGCTAAGCTGGTATATATAGATTGACATCTAATCAGGCAAACAAGATGCAGGTGTGTGTGTTGAGGAACTTCAAAACTCTGGTGACAGTGATCTGGGAAGGGGAGCCACCACTGTCACAGACAGTTACATGTATATGAGAAGTATCATTGTATTGTACATGCAGTATTAGCCTACGTAAGACACAATGTGTGTGTGTGTGTGCGCGTGCATTTGAGAATACAAAACGTAGGGAGTGTGTGTAATGTGACCTCTGCAGACAGACTGACCTTTTTGGCTTCTGTATGTGCACACACACACACACACACGCAAACACATGTATATTCTGCCGTGTACACGTCTCGACAGGCTGATGGAGATCTGGGTTGTAGAAGCCCCATCCTCCACCTTTACCCCCACCCCCACACACACCTTTTAATCCTTCTTATTCAAGTCCCTCCCCCCTTCTCCTGTTTGAGTGCACATCATTTGATCAGGTGTGAAGGGTGGTGCTGTCCAAATGCAGCTGGGAAAAGAAGCTATTTTTAAAGTGTCAACATGGGACATTCTGTCACTTCCTAAACAAGGAACTTCACTACAGAGTACCTCTCAGGGATGCATTGTGGGAACCATGGGATGTGGTGGCACAATAGTAGCTGATGATTTGGATTTCCTTCCTAACATAACGGTAGGTCTGAAGTTTTGCGCTAAATGCACACAGTAGGCTATGCCATGTATGTGGGGACAGACCTTTCCAAATCTTTGTCATTCTTTGGCTGAAAGGAGAATCTAAACATGACTTACTCTTGACAAACTCAATCAATTTACCAAATTTACATTGAGGGCAGCCATTTGACATAGTCATTCACAAGGTTGAGTGATTCAATCTTTGTATTTATTTGGCCAAGTACTTGAGTGTTGTTTTCTTGTGTTTGTCACTCTCTCTCTCTCTCTCTCTCTCTCTCTCTCTCTCTCTCTCTCTCTCTCTCTCTCTCTCTCTCTCTCTCTCTCTCTCTCTCTGTCTCTCTCTCTGTCACTCACTCACTCACACACACACACACACACACACACACACGCACGCACGCACGCACGCACGCACACACACACACACACACACACACACACACACACACACACACACACACACACACACACACACACACACACACACACACACACACAGTGTACAGTCCTGGCTGGGAATCCTGTTCATTGGATGGAATTTTGGTCCCCTTTGATGTGTCTCAAAGGGGGACTATTTTTAAAGCAACCACTTGTCAAAGCTAGCTTCGGTTGCTCTGTATTCCTCTGTACTGTATACAAGCATTTAAACAGTGCCAGGCCATAAGCAGCTCTCTCCTTATCGCCAGGAACCTAAAGTTCCTGCAGTGGAAATGTCTTTGTTACGCTCAGAGCAGCCACACAATGATTGCAACCTTCTGGGGTCGGCAGCGCAAGCGAAAGGCTTCTCTTGTTCCTTGCATAACACAACCTTGACGAGCAGCTTTCAAAAGTGTTCTCTAGAAAACACAGACGAATATGTTCACTTGCCAAACACACAGACCAACCCTTGCATACACTCGTACTCAGAAACAAATGTAGGCCTTTACACAGAAACGCACATACACACACCCATAAACATTTGTTTGATCAAGTTCCAGAACCGTTTTCTCAAAGGTCCTATTGTACTCTGGACAACCACATAATAAAAAGTGAATTACTTTACACTGTAAATTACGCAAACCTACTGTTTGACTGACGGTGTTTTACATTATTCATTCACTTTTACCTGTAGGTCACATGCAAGGCGTGGTTTCATGGTACCTTATTTGCTTTAGGGTTATTATTATTAGTTTCTAATAGCTACTTTGGAAGAGGAATCTGTCAATCGCACACATGCTTAAGTAATGCGAGATTTTTTTTTGCTTTCTGGGAATTCATAACTGGAACGTACAAATAACCGACACGTACGAATGATGTCAGGTGTTGTGAAGATGTGCTGTGAGTATTTAGCCTACGCATGCTGCGGTGCGCCCGATTCACCCTGTGAGGAGGCATTGGCATGCGTGCGTGTGGGCATCCTCTTGGCACATGGCCCTCCTCGCGGCCCGCGCCCTCTTCTCAGCAGCGCGAGGCGGAGACCAAATGGGACGGATTCGGACGTGTGCACGTGGCGGTACACGCACAAGCACGCCCGTACAGTGCAGTAGCTGGCACAGGAGCATGCAGTTCCCCCTGAAAAATGCACCTCAGTTGTGGCGGAGAGGACGCGCTCACGCGACACAAGCACGCGTTACGGCGCTCACGCAGACACACAGCCACCTCTTGCTGTCTTAATCACCCGCCTCACGGCGACGCTCAGACAGTGGCCTCAGAGAGGATTAAACCATGTCACGTCTGGCTTTTCATGATGCCTTTAACTGCATTAGGCTGCCTCGCAAGTCCAGGGTCACATTTCCCCCATCCCACACGGCGGTTGCGGCCACACTGTCATTAGCTCGCCCTTTCAAAGGACATCGGGGGGAAAAAAGTTCGGTACTTTTTCTATGGACACCCAACAAGGCTGTTCTCTTTGACCTTTGACTGGCCCCTCATTGGATTAAGCAAGGGGAACCTGGATAGACAGGCTATGTTTGGCTCACAGAGGAACCTCGTGATGAGCCTGTCATGAGAGGTGGATACTGAGTCTGTGAACACTGCCAGTGGCAGGCAGGACGCTGATGTGTGTGTGTTTCGTTTGTTAGTATGTGTGTGTGCGCATGCACCAAAGCTGTGTGTCTGAGTGCTCGGTGTGTGAAGGCATGTCCCTTGGATGGTGATAAACAGAGCCTTCTGTCGTGTGGGTGGATGAGTGTGTGTGTGTGTCTTATGCACACATGCTGTATCAGCATAGGGTGAGGGCATAGGGATGACGAGAGAGGGGAGATGGATGATGCGTAAACCAGAAGGAGGTAGAACAGAGGTGGAACGAGAGAGAGAGAGAGAGGGAGGTGGTGGAGACGCGCGGAGACAGAGACAAAGACACAAGGAGAGAGCCCACCCGTTGCTTTAGAAGCCCTATCTTTAGAAGTGATCGATGACACCGAGCTCCTAATGGATCCCACAGCCCAGCAACCCTTCTTTTGCAGTTGCTCCGTGCCACAGTGGGACTTCGAAGAGCTTTCACATGTGCAGCACGTTGAAACACACATCCACACGTGGACGCACAAAATGGGTCTTTATCTGCCAGGTTAGCCATTGTATGAACAACCGTGACCTTTACCCAATTACCTCAATAAAAATGTGGGTTTAGAACAAAGTGCAACTTCACAAAAAAACAAAAACAAATCTTCATCAACGTGAATCCTCATCATCAACTTGATTTAGTGGTGAGTTCATTGCTTTGTCATTCATGTGTTACAGAAGTTCTGTCTAAAACCGAAGCCAAGCCAAGATATTTATCCTCCACATGCTGCAGTGTGCTCTTCTGCATCCTCTTGGCCTGTGCGTCATGTGACCCTCTTCACGCCCCGCGCCCTCTTCTCAGCAGCGCGAGGCGGAGGCCAAATGGGACGGATTCGGACGTGTGCACGTGGCGGTACACGCACAAGCACGCCCGTACAGTGCAGTAGCTGGCACAGGAACATGCAGTTCCCCCTGAAAAATGCACCTCAGTTGTGGCGGAGAGGACGCGCTCACGCGACACAAGCACGCATTACGGCGCTCACGCAGACACACAGCCACCTCTTGCTGTCTTAATCACCAGATGTAGTATGTGCACTCACACAAAAGCATTTTTAGCTCACACACACAACTTTGACTTATCTATTAGATTTTCCATTGTACCAATAACTTTGATGCTTGATAACAACCAGCTTCTTCCTATTTCCTCAATAAAATGTGAGGTTAGAACAAAGTGCAAACTTTCTGATGTTGATAAATGCATGTGACCTACTAGTAGTGTCATTACCGGGTACAGTATAAAAGGGGTAACTCAAATACCCACAAGGAGAGCAAATACACGATTGAACGATGAAGACAGTTCTGGTTTTATCAGCGTGGCTCTGCTGTTTATCTGCTGCTCTGGTCAACAGAGACACTGAAGAAGACTTGAAAATGAGATCGCTTCTCTCAGGCGAAGGAGAAAGAAGGGGGAACAAGATTCAGGCTCAGATGGAGGGAAGTGATCAGCCAGCCAGGGAACCGTCACAACAGTCCTGTCAGCCTGACATCCACACTGTGCTGAGAGAGATGAGCGCCATGATGGCGGAGCAGAGAGTGGAGATGAGACACTTACAGCTGTTGGTAAATGAACTGAAGAGAAAAGATGAAGGTATTGTATGACTCAGTCTGGTCTACACTTAGTGTAGACACACATACATGTTCCCAATACAATGATGGTTTGAGAGGAATTAGTCTAAAATGATTGTGGGTGCAAAATGGCATTTACAGTATGTGTAAAACATCTGCTTGTTCAGTTCAGGAGGCAGAGCTGGTTGCTGTGAAGGCCCGGTCAAACTTCACAGAGAGCAGAATTAAAGGTATTTTATTGTACCAAAATTATTTCGTTTTAACTACTGTAAGTGATTTGGTAGTGTGTCTGTAGACTTGTCTTCATTAACTGGACAATGCGACAGAAGAATGCTGTACTACGACTTTGATCCTGATTGTAGTCAAACTTTTTTAAAGATAGTTTTTTGTCTTCTGTGATAGTGCAAGCAGTCAAATTAAGAGCACTGGAGGACCAGAAGCCCCATGTGGATATGTTGTTGAGAGACAAGGAAGGTATATACATAAATACATTTTACAAAATGTTCTTGCTATCAATACAAGATATGGAAGGTTAATCATGTTTATGTGTGGGCTCTTTCTTGTCTTGCAGCCCAAAAAGTGGCATTTTCAGCTTCACTCTTGGCATCAGGAATTGGAAACACAGGACCTTTCAACACTCAAACCCTTCTGGTCTTCAGACATGTCATCACTAACATCGGGAATGCTTATAATCCCAACACAGGTACTGTACCATACTAAACAGACTTGACAGAGAAGTTGTAGGCCTAGCTAGGCCTAGTAGTACAAACCTAAAAGGACAAAGAAATATCCTTATACATAGGTATATCCTTTTAAAATATATTTAAAAGGAGGATAAACATTGACACAAATACAAATATTTCCAAATATTTATATTAAAAATGTAATATGCTTTTCTCTCCATCCATGGTAGGTTTTTTCACAGCACCTGTGAAAGGGGTCTATCTCTTCCAGATAAAAGTGTATGGAGATGGACATAGTACATACCCTGTAGGGGCTGTCCTGATAAAAAATGGCCAACCCATTGTTATTGCATACGGTCATCAACAGAGCAATGTAGCTAACTCATATAATAGTGCGTCACTGCTGATGGAGGAGGGAGATGTAGTCTATGTACATCTGTGGGCGGACTCATGGGTACATGATAATGTAAATCACCACACAACTTTTGGTGGCCATCTGCTTTTCACCCTCTGATGATGAAGGGAGGATTGAAAGACCTAAAGGGAGACTGAAGACAAAAAAAATAAAGTCAGAACAAAGGACAATAATAATGTTGTAAAACATTCTTGCTTAATATCTGTAGAGAGAAGTTAAATGTTTTTAGTTCAATTGTCTTGTTGCTCTAAATGTTGTTAAACTACCAAAAATGAGATGTAAATATATTTAACTGTTTAATCGTTTGGATTTAAGTTTGATTGTATTAATCAATAACATTGAGAAAGAGATGGACACGGCTGAGAATTAAACAAGCAGTGATAAACAAAGTCCAAAGGATGGTGTGTGCTTTGTCTCAGATGTGTCTCAGTGTCTTCAGATGTCAGCTGAAGGCATGTGGGTTAGATCACTTAACTTTGCAGTCCTACTACACTCTAAAAGGAGTGATCTGGTGAAACATGTTTAAGGGAGGATACGCTTGACTGCAGGTCAAGAGGTTGCAGGTTCAAATTCCCCCTGTACGTTACTTAATATAAAAATCCGCTAAATGATCACAATCACTCAAGCAAAACCCTCTCCATGGAACATTCTCCAGACTCAAAAAAAGAAAGAAACAAAGAAACAAAGAATTGATGTGCATCAATGTAACAGGCTATCGTGCTAAATGTGCAGCAGGCCAACTGATGTGCTGACCTACCAGGCCCTGCTGTGGCCTGGTGAGACCCAGGACCCAGTCTCACACCCTGGGGCCAGTCTCACACCTAGGACCCTGTCTCACACCCAGACCTGTGGAGAAGGGTGAGACTTAACTGCCACTCTAGATTAACCATGACAACACTCTAGACCATGTATGTGGAACCTAGTCATTCACTTGCCTGTAGGTATATATCATTTTGAATAATTTTCACACACACACACACACACACACACACACAAAAAGGTTGTGTTCCCCTACTGAGACTGTACTGTTTTTAAAAAGGTAAATGTTTGTGTTTTTTTTAAGAGCGTAAATGACGCCATATCAATAATTAACGCAGCAAGCCTCTGCTGCGTTAATTATTGATTATCCTCTCTGGACGCCTGGTATTGTAGTGTACGACTGACACATCTCAAGCTTGACCAGGCACGCCTGACCACATCGCCACAGCAACAATGTGAAGACCACAGAAGATTCACAGAGATGTGCTTGTTCAAGGACATTGTCTCTCTTTCATGTGGTACACACCTAATTGGATGTTTAACTCTGGTTAAGAAAATCTGGAATTAAAGTCCTGAATTAAATGTTTTAATTATTTTTAATTAAAACAAATATTAAATACACCTTAAATAACACATGTAATATACAGGTGCAATAAACAGTCATAGACTGCACACTATAGACACTATACAGTCTGGACAATATTGACTTTAAAACATTGACATAATCAGAATTGTTTCCTGAAGCCAAGGTGGTGAAGGGAGTATTCGTCTGGAAACCTCTATACACACCCATTTCCTCATCTGAAGAGCAAATGTTTCTCTCTGATGATTTGACTCACCCGACAGTGCCTTTCCATGGCTGAAGGCATCACATTTCTACAACGTGTTCAAACTAACACAGGAGTGTGTCGTATCTAAACATTTCTCCTCAGTGGATTGCAACGCGCTAACAAGTTCACGGTGTTCTATTGTACGTGTCTGTTTTCGGATGATATGTAGCAGACAAGAAACTAAACGGACAAAGTGTGAATCCGCACTGGAAACCCGAGGTCAGATGAGTATCCATGAGAGGAAGAACAGGGTCTTGAAAATGGGAGAAAGGGAGGGAGAACTACAGGAAACCGGTGACTCCTTAGGAACATCCAGTACGAAAAGGCCATCTCATCATCATCATAGCATCATCATGACATCATCATGACGTCATCATGACTTCTATCCTCTTCTTCCTCTTTACAAATAACTCCAGTATAGTCCTGAATGATGTGACAGCTCATTATGCTCAGATGAGCTAATAGACTGCTATTCAAAAGATAATGCTACAAAAAAAAATTTCAATTAGCCTATTCAGAATGTGCAGATTTATTGCATAAATCTTTGCTGACATTTTTATACTTGTGCTAATGTTTTACGCCTAACTGTTCCCCTCCATGAATATGACGAAACAAGAATTGGAAAAGTAGCTTGGGATAATGCAGTGTCACAGCAATATCTATACAGATAACATATCCACTGTTAGATGTCTGTTTGTGCTGTGTGCTTGCGTGTTTTGGCAGGTGTGAAAGAATGAAAATGATGTGACCTTTTAGACACCTGCTTGCCACCCAAAGTGAGGGATTGTATCAGTTAAGCCATTTTCCCTCGTTAAGGTTGGGGGCCGTTTTATGGCTGTGTTGAACTGGATGTAGCCTACACTGTCAAAACACAAAACACAGTAGAGGTAGCACCTTTTGAGACTATCCTTTTGACAATCTACAAAATAGTACTGTTAGGGATCACTTGGAATCCGACACACACCATCGCTAGCCAAAACAGTTTTACCCAACAAGTTAAATGTGTGTTTTTAACAGTGGCCAAACTCATTCACTTGAACAGGGAGGGGCAAAATAACTTTTCAGATCCCATGGGTGGCTCGAATCTAGTTACACAGCTGTATACTGACTGCCACTTGAGCTTGCACAAACATACACAGGAAAAACACGCCATGTACATGCACACGCACAAAAGGGACGTCCGTAAACGCAAAACATACAACACGCACATGATGTAACTCAGCTCCACACAACTTTCAAAAACGCAAAAAAAAAAAAGAAAAAAAAAAAACACCCACACGCTGGCGACTGGGGCTCTGCTCCAGTGTCCCAGTTCTCTCCCTGCCTCTCCAATGTCAGCTGCTGCTTCCCTGCTTCTCACTGGGGCTGTCAGGAAGCTCAACAAACAGGCACATGTGTGCTGGCCTCAAGCCAGAGTGTGCCTGTGTGCTTGCGTGTGTGTGGCGGTGCTTGGGGAGTTGAAGCAGGGTCCCGGTTTGTTTACCCCTTTTGGCTTTTGACCTCTCCCCATGCCCTCCAATCCATCATGGTGGTGCATGTTTGTGTGGCCCGGCTACTGTGCATATAGGGGAGATATGGTGACCACCTAGTCACAGCGCCACTTGCGCTCAATACAGTGGGTTTGTGAAGCGTGTTTTGAATCGTTTTGACATCTTTATCAGAGACGACGAAAATAATTGTATGAATGAATTGTAACATAAGCACACTTGGCAGAAGAACAGAAAGCTGACTTAATTGTAAAAGTAGGATGACTGCTGTGGTAAAAGTGAAATGAAACTGTGCAAGTCACTACAAGACATGTTTGAAACACCTGGCTTTCCACTCCCTATTAAATGGGAGTAGATAGACATGTCAACATTTTATTCAAATATCACACAGACACATGCTCCCATACCAGCACAGACCTACCTCTATAGAAATTCAATCATATCAAAAAATCGATTACATTTTTCCTTCCCAACCAATCAACATTTGTAATGAAGGAACACAATGGGAGTACATTTATTGTCATTTGTTTGTGTAATGTGAGTCAGATAAACTTTACTGGGCCAGTGATCATAATATTGTTTGCACGTTTGCATTATTTAAGTAGAAGTAAAAAGGGATTTCAAAAGGTTCTCTGATCTAGTCTGTTCCCAGGTGCCTTCAAGACCTCACTATGCTCAACTGTTCCACTAATGGATGATATGGCTTTAGAGTAAAATATTCATAGAAGTTGTCAACTTAACTATTTAGAATGGCAACAGTTGGGCGGATAAATATATTTTTCTTGCAATGAGTCACAGGAGTGTTTAAATGTTTAACTCCCCCCCCCCCCCCCCCCCCCCCATTGTGCATGCCAAAACAGGTTGTGGGAAACTTCACGGCAAAAGGATTCGGCAAGAAGTTTAGACCTGTCAGCTACGCGACATCACCTACATTCCTGAAAAATTCCAATAAAAAATTCTAACAGGATGAATATCTCATTCCTCCCCCCTTTACTGTCATGACAGTACAGTGCATACCGTGTTTTAAATACATTCATTATCAATACCATTTTCAAAATTGACTTTCATGAGTCAACGTAATAAAACATTTTTGAACGTTAACTTAGTGCCAACTCTGATTTCTCAGTGAAGGATTGTTCCCAGTGCTCACAAAGCTGAAGCAGAAGCCTTAAAAAAAAAAAAAAAAACACCAACAGGAATGAAACACGATGCAGACAAACATGCACAGTTGCCTCGGAAAGCCCTCCGGCTGCTCCTCTCTCTGTGGCACCAGTGTTTGCTCCTGCCAAGCTGGTGCCCACCATCCATCCATCAGTGAGAGGAGACCTGAGCTATGCCGCAGTGCCCATGGGGATGCTCCTGTGCCAGCCATGCAGTGCCCGCCTTTTCCCACCCAGCCAGCGCTCCATGGACAGGCTTCCGGCCTTCCACCAGCCACGGACGCCAGCTGCATCTTGCGTGACCCCCCCCTCGTGCCAGCTTACAGAACCATAAGGGATGTGTTCTCCACCAGCATCCTGAAACCCAGCTGCCTTCTCGATTGGATGGTCAAAGAGACACATTCATAGATATACAAATACTCGCATGACAGATGGAGATGACGTTGTCATTCCCTTAAAGTGCAAGCTGGGCCTTGTCATCCACCAAGGTTCCTTAATCCATTTTTGTTTTGGAAGCAACTGAACAGGTGGCAGAGATGACGGGCATCCATTCACATGAAAAGGTACCAAGGACAGATTCAGAAGCAGAACTTTAAAAAATAAAAATAATAATCTTCACCTCTACGTTGTGCACATGATCCCATGTCCAGTCCCTTAGACCCCTCGGGTCATTACCGAACGTCTAGAGGTGCGCTGCCTATAGTATAGTGTTTACCTGTTGTTTGTTTGCCAGAGAGCAGAGACGGGACACGCTTACAGACACACACACAAAGCAGACGTCCTTGACTGCCTGGAGCCACTCCAGGAATCTGGTGTCGCCTTACTGTGGCAGTCTGAGAAGGGAAGGACAGTGCAGCGCATGTACGTAGGTCAAAGGTTAGGGTGAAGGAACGTCTGGTGACATGTTACATGTTCAGCATTCATGTCAAAAAAGATAATGGTATTTATATTGACCTTCCACAGCCTGTTTTTCTTAACTACAATGTACATGCTTGACATTTATTTTTATTTTTTCATTTTTAAGGATCCCCTAGTAAAGTAACTATGCTCAATTATGAACAAAGCTCAACTTGACTTCGATCAAGTCAAGAGTTGCATTTCAAAAGCATCCATAGATCTTTTTTATCCTTTTTTATCTTAAGGATAAATGTACACCTAAATAACCTGCTCAAATGCTTGAAGTTCAGGACCAGAAGGCGGGATATTTATGGTTAAGACTGTTTCCGAGTAATAGTGTTCAATTTGTGATGATTTTCTACGTACATAGAGAAATACAACACTAAATATCAGACCATCAAAGAATGTTTCCAACACAAACAACATCTGCATGTTTCAAATGACATAGAAAGGCCATACTTTGAGATGGGAGGCTGGGGATTATTTATTTCTGTATGTATGATTTAATTTGGAATATTATCAAACTTCCCTTAACTAAAGAAGTGAATAGGTATGACCTGAAACGATTGAGGGAACTACAGACATGTTATCCATTCAAGGAGGCCCAACGTGTAATGTAACTTGCATTACACGGTGTAACACACACATGGTGAAACTAAAACCTAGCGTTGACTGGATTCTGAAATAGACCCAGTCAATTCCGAGGCACTCAGTTCTATACAAGTCTAGAGTATGAACAGTTTTTCTGGCACAATATCTATCAATATTGACAGAAACCTGACGCTTTTCTGTAGGATTGCTCTTTTGCATAGACGGCATTTCTGCTTCTTAACTCCACGTATTATATAGATGTAGATTCCCTGACAATCCTATTTTTTTCCCCACCATCATCTTTGTCCATATCCATCTGCAACCCCATAGTCTTCACTGTGAGACAGACTGATGGTGACTCTTCCGCTTCCTCTTAGACGTGTAAGTCGATCCGGTCTTTCCGACCGAGGATGGTCCCATTAGCGCCAGGGGCAACCACGGGAGACGGGAAGGACTCCGCCCCGCTGCCCTGCGTCAGAACATTCACACACCATGAAGCCAGGGGAAGGGGAGCTCTGCCATTGGTGGAGCTCTGATCGGCCCAGGACTGGAGAGGGGGCGTCATTGGAGGGATGGAACCAGTAATCAAAAGATTCAGGAGGGAGGGAACAAATCGATCTCTAGGTCATCCTTATGCCTCTGCTGAAGCAAGGGCAAAATGTAGCAAGTTTTTAGCTGGAACAAAATGGTTTCTTGCAGTACATGATGATTCGATTGCAAGATGTGTGCGGTTACTGTACTTGCTATGGAGTCATGGTTAATATATTTTGGGAAAATAGTTAAGCTGAGGAAACCATTGGAGCACTTCAAAACCAGTTATTTGTTATGTTCAGCAACAAATGCATCTGAAACGAAGACTAAGTTATGGAAAATGAACTCCTTTACACCTGAAATTATGTTCAGCACGCATTGCAAAAATAGACTAATTCCACTCTACATTACTTAGGATCCAGCCCTATAGCATACCAGTACACAGCATGCTATTTCAAGACATCAAAATAAACTACTTTTAATAAATAATTAATTTTTCTAAGAACAATCCAAAAATCCACTAAATTTGTAACTTAAGCTTTTTTTCTTCTTGTACAAAAACATGTTAGTTTTTTTGTTTGTTTTTTCGACGACAGCCTCTTGAACTTCACTAGCTCCCCCCCCCCTCCCCCCCCCATGTATGCATATCCAGCTTTTTTAAACCAGCTGTCTGAGCATAGTGTTTGAATTTTTCTTTATTTTGCGGTGTCCCATTTTAAGGAAACACGGTGGCTAAATCAGACAAGGACTTGAACGGCAAAATTAAACAAAAAAAATAAAAATAAAACACGAACAAAAAGCTGTCACTGCCAACCTCTGAGGTAAGTAATTTTGGATTGAGTCGGTACCTCAAAACACGACTGGATGATAACAAAACATTGTTCCCTTCATTAAAGCCTTGAACCAAAATACAGGCTGGAAGGCAGATGTGGACAATATTGGTACATTACTTTTACATGGTTTGACAAACTGGCATCCACATACTGTACAAAAGCCAAGAGGATTTAAGAGAGTCCATTAATGTATTTTTCTTCCAGAAAACTCCATGAAAGCAAACTGAGACAGGGAGAGAGCTTTACTGATGCAAAAGAAACATGCCACAATTACACCACACAATTTTTTTGTTACTTTCCTTAATTGTCAAAACAAACCAACAACAACATAAAAAAGATGACTGTTGATTACACAAATATGCATTACGCGACAATTAAGGCACCAACAATAAAAGTTTTGGGATGGGTTTAAAATTCTCAAACGGTTCATACTGTAGAAAATATTCTTTTTTGTCAATACTTTAAATGTGGTGACTATCGCCTCGAGTAACTTGCCAAACTGGGTAGCCACTTTCTGTCTTGATCGAATGACATGAATGCACAACTGCAAGACGTAAAACAAAACAAAGTTATTTTAACTATTGTGACTCAGAGTGACTTTGCAAATAATCATTGAGTACAAACATGACTGAAAGAAAATTGTTCAGAAAGTAAACAACATAATACAATATATAAATTCAACAATCAACATCATGATGGTAATTCTGTTGCAAATGCACAGCATAAACCATAATGCTTGACCCATAAAAACAGTATAGGGCATTGCTTTATGTTATAGCATTCATATGTGTACTTATGTATTTATAACGCACATCGAACAACTTGCTCACCATCTGGCAAGTGTAATAATCAGTTCACACAGGGGTTAACATAATATAGACAACTGGAGTATCTATAAAGAAAGTTTATTAACCCCTGATAAACCCTTCATAAATCCCTTACAGATGGTACCCTTACGCAGATGCTTTTAACTATGGGGCACTGGATCTTCGACTATGAACGGTTATAAAACCTCCCTGTCAAATGGCATAAATAAAAGGAATGGCATTGTAAAAAATAATAAAAAGAATCCAAATAATAATAATAATTATTATAATAATAACAATAATATTAATAAAAATGTGACTTTTAAATTACTAAATTCAAATATACACAGCGACTCCTTTAGTATATACATGTATGTACAGATTGATTTATTTTTCTTTTCTTTTCTTTTAATCAAATACCTTGAACGGTGTTTGGTGTGAGGGGGTGGAATTTCCTAATTCACACCTGCTCCCTTTGACCGAGTTCTAACCACAGGGAGGTCAAACGAAGCAGTGACACTTGGGAGTAGGGGGAGACTCACTGAAAGGCACTTGCTACCAACTCAAATACTGCAAAAGTCTTAAAAAGAGCTTTCCGCCAAGAAAACCGAGAGACGGGAGAAAAAGAATGGAAGGCCACATCGTAGGCACTGGGGTCCCCCCCCCGCCTCACCTCACCTCGAGCACACTCCAGGGCCGCGAGCTAAGGCTGGCGCGGCACGGCCGCACGTAGACAGGCTGGTGTGCCGAGGTGCGACGGAGAGAGGGGTGGGTTTGCCGTGGTCATTACGGTCGGTCACCCAAAAATATTTCCCCTAACCCCCTTTTAACTCGCGTTCTCCACGCTGAGGGAGACCGTTCGGAATCAAAGAAATCCACAATCATCTGTAAACAAAAAACTTCTTTATAAAGGTTCTCTTTTTTTGCCTCCATTCAGACTTTTCTTCGTTTTTTTTTTCAAACGGTACATTTCAAAAGGACTGGAGGCCTATGAAGTAATACATATCATCTGTACATAAAAAAATAAAAATGCTAATGTCAACTAAAGCCAAAAAACACCTTTTGCATCCAGAAAGTATCTTACAGATGACAGCAACAAAACTGAAGTCAAACCAACTGGTTCTCTTTTAAACGCAAAAAAGTGTTTGTCCTATTTCTTAGTAGTTCAAATGTCCTCTTTTCGCTTAAGCAGTGGAGCGAGTCTGTTTACACACAATGATCTTTGAGGTCTTGGCCGCCAATGGCGGCGTTGACATTTTTCCAGCGGTTGTCTTTTGGGCTGTAGGTGGTCCGGTGAGGTGCTTTGAGGGGCGAACTGGAGCTCTGGGTGGTGCAGATCACGACCACTTTGGACTGCGCGTCATTCTTAGAGTATTTACAGACAGGCCTCTTCCCAGACTCTGCCCCTCCATCCTCCAGCTCCACCTCCAGCTCTCCCTCAGTCTCCTCCTCCTCCTCTTCCTCCCCTCCGTCACACGTCCTGTAGGGGGAGCCCATGAGCTTCTTGCGCTCCTGCTGGGCCTCCCTGTTGTTCTCTTTGAGCTGCTGCTGCTGCTGTTGACGCCCCGCCACGGGCCGCAGGGGCTCCCATTGGTTGTTGACGCTCTCCTCGGCGGTGGCGCGCGCCCTCCTCTCCCGCCCTTTTCGGCGCTTGCGAGTCCACCACACGCAGACGATGATGCAGAAGAGCCACAGAATGCAGAACAGCCCGCAGAGGATGGGCACCAGGTAATCTAGGAGACCCCAAAGATGGATGGAGAAAGAGAAGCCAAAAGGAACAGAAAGAGAAGAGGGAAGATGAGGAAAGCGAGGGAACGACAAAAATAAATAGAGAACGGGTTTCAAAATCATTGAGCACTGCTTTAAAACACACGGACAGACACTTTCAAATGATCAGTCTTTTTAAAGCAAAACGACATAGTCAGGTTAGACGTGCACCCGTAGCACAACATTGTGTCTCAGCTCCTGAGCAATAAATACCATTTAACTTGTAATTAGCCCTGTTAGTCAACAAAAAATCCTCAGGAGTGAGAACTTAAAGTAAGGGGCAGGGCACTCAAAGTCTGTCTTCTCAGAAACACAACATATGAGACACTCAATTACAAGGCCGCCACAGCAGTTACCATGTTTTACGACCGTCATAACTGGTTCCGCTAAATCACTACAGCACTTGGGACATGAGAAATTAGAGAGAGAGCCAAGAACGGAACCATGGGGGTTTTACTCACCGGCAGAGGGGGGCATGACCTGCGTTTCCACTTTGACCTCAATGACGGACAGCATGACGGTGCTGTTTTGGCGCTTGGAGAGCGCGCCGACGATGGCGCTGGCCGTCTCCTGGATCAGACTGTGATCGGGCTGCTCCTCAGGCTGGAACGACTGAGGAAGGAGGGAGAAGAAAGAAGGAGAGGGGGGGGGTTAAAAAGTGAGGTGAACGTGTGGGGGGAAATGGTAAAACAAGAGTGTATGCAAGTCAAGTGTTACGGGCTTGTTGAACAATCCCAACAGTTGAAAAGATGAACTACCGCTGTCAACGATGAGTATTTCCTCGACCGTACTGACCGCGATAATTACGGGGGGAAAATACTTCATATTCCAACGTGTCATTCCAGGAGCACACTTACTATGGCCACCTCTACCGTGTTATGATCGGAGTCGGATAGCTCGCACAGCAGAAGGAGGGCGTGGTCTTTGGCTAGGCTCCGAGTGGCTTGGAGATGCCTCAGCTCCGAGCAGATGTTCTCGACGGTCGTACCCTGGGGGGGGGGGGGAGACGCAGACACAAGATAAGTCGGAGAAGGGCCATGTCCCGACACCGCCACGAAGACGGCTAAAGATGGCACGTGACCACTGTGGACGAACCCCGCACGCGAACCCGCGCGCTACGCACCGCTGGAACTTTAACCCGGTTGAAAACGAGCGAGATGCGAGCGCAGTCGTTGTCCAGGTGCCCGCTGTTGGGCCGGCACTTGGTGGGCACGGCGGGTGGAGGAGGGGAGGGGTCCGGCAGGGAGCAGACCCCCCATTGGTGGCAGGGGGGAGAGAAGCAGGTGAGGAAGCCATGCTCCTGGCACTCGCGCCCACCAGGGCACGGACGTCCCTGCTGCTCGGCGCCCCGGGACGGCAGCTCCTGGAGAAGGCACAGTGGACGGCCGCACAGGACCTGGGGGTGGGGGGGCAGAGGGAAGGGGTGGAGGGGCACATGGTTCTCCGTTAAGGGGGTGGGTCGATTTGGGCCAGTGACACTACTGTCGTGAGAAGTTCAAGTAGGAGACGACCAAAAATCGTGACAGGGATTACAGTTTGAGTCGATACAGAGATAGCGCGAAAGAAAGAAAGAAATGATAGATTTCCTTGAAGCAGTCTTCAGTGAGGAAGGGAGCGGGAGAGAATGACCAGTATATCGAGTGCGCAAGGGACATAGGTGTAATGTTACCTTGGTACACTCCACGTTGCCATTGACGCAGTGGCAGTTGTTACACTCTTCCTCCCATCGACTACCGTGGGGAAACTGCAGGCCAGCGTAGTGGCAAGTCTTCCCTATACCTATAACTACAAACACACACACACATCAATTGGGAAACTTCAGTAGACTCTACACACACACACACACACACACACATTCACACACACATAAGTGCACAAGACTGTGTTTGAGCATGTGAGATATGAGGGCTGTAGAAAAAACAAAACTCACACTCCTGGCACCTGGCGCCCGTCCGCCCCAGCGGGCACAGACAGCGGTAGCCGTTGATCTCATCCACACAGGTGGCGCCGTACGCACAGGGAGAGGACTGGCACTCGTCTATGTCTGGAGGAGGGACCAAGGCGAGGAGATTTGCATTCAATACCACAATGGCACTCGAACGGATAGCGCAAGTTGCAAGTTAAGACAATGGCAAGCTCGACTAAAAACATTCCACAAACTCTTTGGGTGCGGGGGGCTGCGACTCGTTGCTTTCCTCAGAAATACATTTGGGCGTTTTCTTTACCGAAGGACACAGCACAATAACGGTTCCGTCGCTTGAGGACAGACGGGCCGGTGGAGAGTTCTGAAGGCCGTGATTTGGAAAGCATTCAGGATGTGTGAGAAAACTGGCGTGGAGTAAAGTTTCGAGAGAGCCGAGAGGCATTTCAGGGTCACTGAATGATTCACTCTGGTTTTATTTCTTCCCCACGTGTGTTTGCGAGACACAGAAGGAGAATGAGAAGGAATGACCTCTATATAAAAAGGGAGGTCAAGGGGTCAGGCAAGGGAGGGGGGCCGGGGGGGACACATCCTGGTCTAATGTTTAGGTGTGGAATTGGGTTCTAGAAGGAGTGCGTGTGGAATACTCACTGATGCGGCAGTCGGGTCCGGCAAACCCCGGGGCGCACTCGCACCGGAACCAGTTGACGCCATCGACGCAGATCCCGCCGTTGTAGCTAGTCAGCGAGAAAGGACGAGAGGAGACCTTATTAAACCCACAGCTGTCCTGAGACGCATTCCTTCCCGGATCAGTGGGACAAAGGAAAGCGCGTGTGTTTGTGTGTGAAAACTAGGTATGCGAGTCACAAAGGCTCGATTCCGCTCATCAATACCACCCCAACAGGCCTTTCAAATGCTAATGGGACTGCGGTTCCCTCCTCCACACTCCCACCCTCCCTCCCCCCTACGACCCCACCCTGTGTCCTGTGTCCCCCCCCCCCCCAGGTCACTGGAGAAGAATGACAGTAAGGAAAAGGGGGGAGGAGAAGTCACTGTCTCTCCTTTCCTCCACGTCCTTCTCTCTGGGGGATGGGGGGGGCGGGACAGGACTCTTTTAGGACCGGAGATCTCATTGTGTGTCTGTCCCCCCCCTCCCACCCCATCACCCCCATTCATTTCAACCCAGCCCCCCTAGGTTGGATTTGGGGATGATTTAGGAACACCTACCCCCCCCTTAGTCTTCCCACCACCCCATAAACCCTGACCCATATCCGCTGTAGAGGGCCTCTGTGTGCGTGGTTGAATATGTGAGAGTTGACACCACACCATGGGGTGGTGTCAATGTAGCGAGTTGTACAGCAAAGGGGAGGAGCTGAACAGAGAAGGGAGGGAAGGATGAGGACCGTTTAAGACCGTTACATACCATGGGTGAGGGTTGCAGTCATCGGTGTCTGTGGAAAGGGGGAAGAAAAACAAATATTAGAACATGTATACATAAACAAATCCAGAGATTACTGGAATTTGATTTTTACGACTAACTATTCCGTGAATTGACTCCATGGATTTAGGTGTCGAGTTTGACAATAAGTAGCTACTCTGGACTAGGCAACACCGGTGACCGTGGTGGGACTGAAATGGAGCACTCACTGTGGGCACAGGCGGGGCCCTCCCAGCCCTCCTTACAGATGCAGGTGAAGGCGTCTCCGCCCCCCACACAGGTGCCCCCGTTGGAGCACGGGCTGGATGCACAGGTGCTGATTTTGGCTAACGTGGGAAGGAGATGGAGAAGAGGACAGCTAAGCGTACAAAACTCAAAATGGGACAGGTCCGGGACTATACCTTGAGAAACAAACGATAATGGCCTGAAATACACAAACAAACACACACACACACACACCTGTGTTGCAGGTGCTGCCACCCCATCCTGAGGGGCAGGCACAGCGGAAGGCGTCTCCGTGGTCGTAACAGGTGCCCCCGTTGCTGCAGGTGCTCGCGTCACATTGGCTTTCGCCTGAGGTAAAGCCGCAAGGAGTTAAAACACACGTTTTACACACTACAGAGGCTCTACAGACATTTCCATTTCACACGTGGAAGTACACTTTCACGAAAACGTTCGAGTACGCGAGCCCAGGCACAGATGGAAAAAGACACAGAGCTACCTTTGTATTTGAAACAACGAATCAGGACAGTCGACTCACGAGAATGGCAGGTTTTTCCTTTCCAGTTGTTGCTACACTGGCAGTAGAAGTCATTCACCAGGTCCAAGCAGAGCCCTCCGTTCTTGCATGGGTTGTGCCCGCATTCGTTCACATCTGGAGGAAGAGAGATGAAACAGTGTGCGGTTAGCAAGGTGTGTGTGTGTGTGTGTTCAAGCAGGTCGAGATTAAAAGGAGGAGTCACAGATTAGAGGTTAGGCCAACTTTTGATACTGCATCTAGCTGTCTTAGAGAGAGTCGTTTCCCTGGTAAGCAGTCTTAGGTCGCCATTTAAGTCGTCGTCTTAGTCGCCATGCCCTTTGAGGCCGCGCTTGCAGACCGAGTCGACAAAAAGAGCTATGTTTGGAGCGCAGAAGAGTCGCTTTAGGGGTCAGGAGTCTTTGCGTGGTCAACCCTACGGACCTCGGTCCTCTGAGCCAACGTAGCTGTACCTGAACCATCAAAGCAACGTGAAGCACTTGACAGTGGAGGTGTGACAATAGGAGGCAGAGGAGGATGAGGGCCGACTCACCGAGGTCACACAGTCGGCCCTCCCAGCCGTCGGGGCAGAAGCACTGGAACGAGTTGATGCCGTCGATGCAGGTGCCGCCGTTGCGACACGGCTTGCTCACGCAGTCGTTCACATCTGGCGCCAGCACAAAACGGGGAGATAAGAAAAGACCGTTAGGATCAGAGGACGGAGGGGGGACAGCAGGCGGCGAGGAAGAGGCGGGAGCGGGACGTACTCTCGTGGCAGTAGGTTCCACTGAATCCCGGGTCGCAGGCGCAGGTGAAGTTGCCGTCCGGCTGGCTGATGCAACGCCCCCGGGGGCCGCACACGTTGGACGAGATGTGACGCACCCCCTCTGCCGTCTCATTGGTCGCCACAGTGATCGTGCAACTGTCAATTACTGCAAGGGGGGGGGGGGGGATTTAATCCTTGACATCATTTCCAATCTGGTTTAACTAACAGGCAATAAAAATGCAACCGACTAGCCATTTCAAGAAACCGTTGAAAGTATACAAGTACACCATTTAGCTAATATCTACAGTGCTGCGGTTACGGTTTCTTAAACACCGCTGGTCACACCAAAAAACGTTTTCCAGAGGAAACTACGTTCATAATGCTCTTCATGGCGGGCTGCTAAGTGTTGGGCACCTTGGCAGGGGGTCGTCCTGCAGTGGTCCTTGAGGTCCAAGCAGGTTTTGCCTTCGTAGCCCTCGCGACAGGCGCAGTAGAAGTCCCCGACCAAGCTGTGACACGACGCCTCGTTCTCGCAGGGGCTGGGCTCGCACGGGTTAGAGGGGGACCAGCTCGGCACCTGGAGGGGGACCAAGGAGGAGGTTCAATCAGGTGGCCCCAAAAACAAACAAACACTTGAAATATGTGATGCGGTCATTCTGTCATTTTTTGCTCATGCTGTTTGTTGAGCATCATCATGTTATTCTCATGGCTCAAAATGATTAATTAGGATTAATACACACCAAACAATTTCAAATTAATTCGATTTTTGGGGGGGGGGTTCATGACAATATACATCATATACATTTCTGTGTTCCCACTCAGCCTGAATTCCACCACATGAAAGCAGCATTTCCAGAAAGTGTATGTGGGTGTCAGAAGTGCCCACGTGGGAGAGCATGTGTGTGTGTTTAGTAGTAGCAGATCAAACGGCAACGACTATCGTGGGAGTCGTACGAGTGAAAGAGGGCGACGGAGACAAGAGACAAAAGGGAAAAAAAGGGAAAATCCACCCCGAACGAAGTCGCGAGTCGGATCGCGAGCGGGGGGGGGGGGGGGGGGGGGCGAGCTTAGCTCTGAGCTGAAGGCCCTGAGACTATAAGGCGATACTTCTTTAAGAGACGAAGATAAACATGCCCCCGAGGTAAGCCCTGAGAGGCCGTCGTAAGCTCATCACGGAGGATCCACCTGCGGCTCTAACGCCTCGCCTGCTTAACGCACCAAAACGCACACGCTTCCGCCGAGCGTGGAGCTCCGAGACACGGGAGCCCACACGCTACGTCCTCTGGAGGGGAACATGCAGCACTTAAACAAAACTCTGAGCGTAAACGATGGGTCTCACTTGCTGCCATTTAAGGTATTGACTGGAGACGTCGATAGTGCGAGAAACGGGGTGAGCAAAAAAAGTCACTTGGGTCATTCTTTCAAGCATACACTCGCGCAGAGGCACGTGGGTACGTTCACGAGGACCCCAAACGCACAAAGGACATACAAAACGGTGTTTATTTGAACATGAATGACAGGTCCGAGATATTTATTCTATTTTGTTTAACGGGCAGGCTTTCCTGAGGTCTGAAACCCTTCGGAGAGCGTCAGTGGGATGTAAACAAACGTGTCCGAGGTCTTCGAGACCCATAAATCACCATCCGTCTGAGGTGGAAACACACTTTAGTAGAAGATACTGGATTTTCCACAGACCTCAGAGGACCTCTCACAACAAATGACAGCATCAGCATTCGTCGGTTGCAGAGGCCATCCTTTCCATGACGAATGGGCGTTTAAATCGAAGGGAATAAAAAAAAAAAAAACTAAAATATAGAATCTGCTCAAAACCTGTGAACATTTTCATCGGAGGCTTCATTTTTCCAACATTACGGTGCTCTCTGAGCTGACAATGTCATGCGTGACATTGAACCTTGTTGTGTGCTTGGAGAGCTGTACCATTTAGGAATGCATTAGTGTCTAATAAAGGATACATGTCACGGTAGGCGTGAGTGTGTCTTTCTAAGTGCCCAGTTAGGAGTGCGTAGGCAGTGAGCCAATTGACTCATTCAAGGGGGGCTCATATTTTTAGGCCATCACTAAGTCAGGCCTGGCACCTGTCCAGCACGTTCAGTGTCCGCCACACAGAGCCTGTGAGAGACAGACTGCTGGGAGAGTACTTTTACCTGTTGTTATGCTGTGAATAGCACAGCCTATTCGCGGACAGGGAACTGATAATAGTGCTTTAATAGCGCTTTTTCAGGTTTAGAAACAAAGGGAGCCAATTGGATCGGTTTGAAGAACACAAAAGTTCCTAACCAAGTAGAACCCTCAACCCAGAACCGGAATCTCACCTCGCAGAGTTCCCCGGAGAACTGAGACGGACACTCGCAGACGAAGCCGTCCAGCACCGAGTGGCACCGGCCGCCGTTGTGACAGGGCCCGCTGGCACACTTGTTGCGCTGAATCTCGCAATGCGTGCCCACAAACCCTGCCGGGCACTGGCAACGATAACCCCGTGGAGCCTCCTGGAGGACGGACAAAAAGAACGCCTCATTAAAACACGTGCTTCGCGAACGCAGCATTAACATGGAAACAGGCTTCAAAACGGATTTGTGTGCTGGATTCATTTAGGTTACATAACATTTTGGTTATTCATGTTAGAACCTTGCAGGTCCACCTAACTACAGCAGACAGGTCCTTAAATAAATGGGGACAAATAATCAAGTTATAGTTACCTTGCATGTTGCTCCATTCTGGCACTGTCCATGACAGCCCTTTACATCTGTGAGGAGGGTGAAGAAAGATTTTAGACACAAATGTCCGCATTACCATGCACATTGGCAACTGCGACTGAATCACAGCATGCAAGTGTTAATGAATCAAAGATGAAAGTTAGTCAAGCCTTTTACGAACAAATAATTGGTTAACTAGAAGCGCCCAGCATGCAAGTGAAGCCAGAGAGGTCCTGTTGGTGTTTGTCCTGTGCAGAGACCGACAGCGGACAACAGAGAATTAAAATGGCTGTTTTAAAGACCAGTGACAAGGGATTGTTGCTACGTGAAGTGCCCAAAGGAAAAGGAGACCTACAGCAGAGGATTGAAAAACACAGGGGCAAGAGTGAGAGTCAAGAGAGACGGATGTTGGGATACTTGAGGGAAAACAATACTGACTGATATCACAGTTTTTTCCGGACCATCCTTGAAAGCAGTCGCAGTGATATCCACCAATTAAATTTTTGCAAGAATAAGCGTTTAGACATGGCTTCCCCACACACTCATTAGCATCTGTGAAGGAAAAAAAGAAAGAAAAAACCAGGCGAGACTGTCAGAGAAAGAGAGAGAGACCGACACTGAGGAAGATAAATGATACGACGCTAAAAATCATACATTGAGGCCCGCCACCGACGCACTGGCGCTAACAAGTTACATTGAGAAAGCAGGGAACGCCACGCAGTTGCTGCGCACTCCCGCATGACAAATGGAAAATGGCATCAATGTATTTGTTTCCGTCAAACGGGCCTCTCTTCACAAAGTCGCAGACAACCAGGACACGTTTGTTTCGCCACATGTCTCACAGGAAAGGCAACCTGGGCTGACCACCATCCTGAAGTGCATCCCGGGAACCGACGGCAACGTCATCGTTAAGCAGCAGCCTGCCTCGGCTTTTCCTGTTCAGCTTCTCTCCTCCTCCTCCTGTGTCCCCCCCTGCTCATTTGTGGAGCCGATCCCATCGAAAACAGCAGGTGACACACGAGACCCTTTCATCTTCTTACACCCACCATCCCCCCTTTCCCTTCCCAATTCCCAGAAAAAAACCCAGAAAGGAAGCCTGTGTGCTCATTAAATATTCAGGAGGGGGGCCGTCCCACGGGACGCAAGTCTGTTCACTCGCACACCTGTCCCTCTCTGGAATCAGACACCCCTCCCCCCTCTCCCCTCCACCCCTGCCCTCCAACCCCCCCCCCCCCCCCAACTCTTAGTGCTCAGGTAGGTGAGGTCTTGTTGGCTGTAAAGTGAGATGGGTTGCGGTCTCGTAAGATGAAGCCGACGTCTTGGGTTCGTCTTTGCTACAACTAGGCGCCAATCCCCCCCCCCACCGTAGGTTGGCCACATCATACAGTAACTGGACATTCAGGATAATGGCTACCGTAACAAGACGACTGACATCTTGCCGTTTCGATATGGCCGGGTCGTCGGTAAGCATTGTAAACTGAAAACAAAATGACTGAATGCATGAAATCAAAACATGCGACAAAAAAACTCCATTCATGAAGGTGTTTTTTGCAGGGGGGGGGGGGGTTTGCCTAGCAGCACGGCGGTTCCTCAGACCCTTACCTATCTGGCACGTCTTCCCAGCCCACTGCGGCGGGCACACGCACTCGAAGCCATTGTCCTGGTCAATGCACGTCCCGCCCTGGGCACAGGGGCTGGACGCACACTCGTCTATGTCTGAGGACAGAAGGGGAGACACAAACACTTTGAGGATTGGACAAGCAACTCGGGTAGAAAAAATGCTTTGAGAAAAGGCAAAAGAATTAGCTAAATACGGGTTATGTGGACAGAGAAAAGAAAAAGAAAAAGAAAAAAAAGACAGTAGGCGGGAGGAGAGGTTTGAAGACAAGATAGTAGGATGGCCGTGAGGTAGACGGGAGACTGAAATGAGACGGCGAAATGGAGTCAGTCTCTTGAGAGAGGCAGAGGCAAGGAGAGTAGATGGTCACGGTGGTATAACATGATTAACTGCTAGCGTAATCCAGGGCCTGGCAGATTAGCTCCTATTAAAGATATATCCGTGCACTTTTAATACCGACATAAAGGGAGATACACACACACACACACGCCTCAGCATGCATACACACTCGCACACACACACACACACACACACACACCCTCTCTCTTTCTCTCTCGGTGACACACACCAACATAAACATGAGGGACTCAGAAATAGGGGAGGTCTGGGGTTCTAAAAACAGTATGTGAGGTTGGGAGTAAAAAGTGAAAATGAGGTTATGGGGAGAGGGGTGGGGGTGGGGGGGGCACCTTGGTGAACTAGAGAGAGTCTGGTGCCAAATTCCAGCATGGGCTCTACCCTGGTTGCCAAGTCCTGACAGATATGGCAGATGTGGAGGGTTGTAGATGCGAGCATTGTCGTGATGTGTGTGCGCGCGCGTGTGTGTGCTGGAGGGAGGGATAGATGGGATGGGGAATCAAACGGTATTGAGACGCATACAGGTGCTAGGCAGGACCTCGTGTGGGAGTGTGCGTGAGTGTGCGTGTGTAGGAGGGGAATTTAAAACCCAACAACACAACGCCATGTCCACAATTCATCGTGCCTCCAATGCGGGCCGGTTCAAAGCGATGGCAGATTATGTAAATCTTTCCTCGGCGGGTCTTCCCCTGATGGGTATCAGTGGTGTGTCTAATCCTGGCCCCTATGAGGCCAGGCCCCCCACCGGAACACACACACACACAAAACAGTGGGATGCAGGTTGCTAGTGGGTTGTGAAGCCAGAAGTGAAAACAAGAGGTAAAAAGAACAGGGACCCAGTCACCCGTTATTCTGAGGGAGGGGGTGGGTAGACAATAGTTTTTTGTCATAACTCCTGCCAGTAGTTAGGAGGTTCTCACCTTTGGCGCAGGTGGGGCCCTCCCAGCCCGGCGGGCAGTGGCACTCAAACCCGGTGGGCACCTCGTGGCACGTGCCCCCGTTGGCACAGGGGTCGGACGTACAGGCGTGTTCGGCTAGAGAGAGGAAGACATCCAAAAGTTCAAAAAGGGGACCGAGGGATGAAAGGAGCTGATGGGGGGGGGGGGGGCTCTGGATGGGTGCCACAGAAGCTCGATGAGGTGACACACTGAAGGAGGAGGGGGGCCCCGGCCCGATGCTGTGCTCCTCTCACCGATCTGGCAGGTTTTTCCGGAGTAGCCGTCTGGACAGGCGCAGTGGTACTCGTCCGGCTCCGTGTTCATGCAGGTGCCTCCGTTGACGCACGGCTGGTGTCGGCCGCAGTAGTTGAGATCTGGACGGGGAGGGGGGGGGGGGGAGATGTGCGTACACACACACGTTGAAAAAAACAACCCATTTCTCATGTCTATCCAAGCCCTGGAAACACACACACGCATTGCACACATCCCAACTCTCTCCAGGACAGCGCGCTGGCAGCTCAGCCTAAAGGGACAGGGCTAGCTGTGGTGCCCCCCCCCCCCACGTCCACAGGAGCCGGCAGAGCTGGTCATTAAATCAGGAGGGATCCGGCAGTACCTCGAGGCCCCGGCCTCGTCTCCAGAGAGGCCGCAGGTGATCGGATGTCCCCGCGGCCGCTCAAGTCACACGGCCATAAAAGAGTATCCAGAGTATCAGAGCTGCAGTAAGATGGTGTGTGTGTGTGTGTACGTGTGTGTGTGGGGGGGGGGGGATTCAGTTGCCACCAATCCAACCCAACGGCAAGTAGTTCAATTCGAATGACGTAGAAATGCTGCACTGTAGACGTTTCGTTTGGAAGGCAAAGACCAGCTGGAAAATGCTGAAGTACTGATGAGTGCTGTGTGGAGCGTGTATGACAGAGATTTTACCATGTGAAATGCAACCAATGGAATCATGCTAGACAGTTAAACTCCATCAAGCATGGCCCCAAGAAGTTAGATATGTCTTGGGCTATAAGTTGTCTAGGTGTGGGGGGGGGGAGTTTGTCAGCCAGAATAATGCTGACAGTGTTGGAACTTACAAATCTGCTAAACCTGAGAGATTGTCTCATCTGTTCCAGTGCACTGCTTTTTGCAAGGCTTGCGGCGGCAAGTATGTCCTTCCCTTGCCTCTTCCTAATGAATGTCTCTAATTCACTTCTAAAAACACCAGTACGCTTAAGACCAGAGAGCGACACCACGACATTCTTCAAATTGAACGGAACTTGATTTCACCAGGTATTGTATATTTTTGTACTTTCAGTCATGCTGCTCAAGAGGCAAGAAGGTGTGTGTGTATGTATGAGTGTGTTTTGGGGAGAAGGGCTCAAACCTACCTTTGTCGCACAGCAGACCACCCCAGTTCCTCTCACAGCTGCACTGCCAAGGGTTCACGCACGTCCCGTGGATACAGCCGGGATAGGGCACGCACTCGTCACAGAACTGGCCCTGCCAGCCGTAGTTACAGCTGCCGAACACAAGGGGGGCGCCGTCACTACGTGGCTCCCGTGGAACAGTCATTACAGCTCAACTACAGGTTAACTTGTATGCTCTAGTGTAGGTTAACGACTGCGAAGGGTGCAAAACGCGGTAACGGCTGATGTCATTGCCCTCGTTAAATCTCGACACGTGTTGATTCACGCTCACGCAGTTCGCGGCCATTAGATGACGAACTGGGCCACTTTTCAAGGAGATAAATCGGTTTTAATTAAAGTGCATTAGATCAGAGGCAGGGAGGATTTACCGTGAAGTATTTTCCCAAGTGAGAAGATAGTTTGAGGGGACAGGCTTCTTTATTGCAAGGCTAGGGCAAGTCTTTCAGGGGAATGTGTCATAGTGGGAAGCACAACTTTACACCTACTATCCATCCATCCACTTCAAGGCCTCCTGCCAACTAATATTAGTAGCGGGGAACAATCCAGGGTGAAGGGCACCTATGAATGTTAGTGTGTGAGTGTGTGTGTGCAGTGACTGTGTGCATGTGTGTGTCACAATGTACACTTCTGTCTACAGAATGTGTGTGCGCGTATGCCAGTGACTGAGTTAAGGAGCTGGGCTAGCTTCGACCACTCAAGGCCAGTGGTTGAGGGAGCCATTGAACCAGCTGTCTTGTCAATTCGGTGCTATTTTTGGAGCACCCCATCCTGCAGACGGCACCGGCTACAGCTACAACTCTTTGGTTGCCGCTGACGGTACTTAAGGTCTCCATAACTGTTTGAGATGGGGGAGGTCCAGACATACTCGGCATGCTTTTCCCACCGTGAGGACGAGACTCAACTGTGGTAGCTCCAATGCTAACCTTACGCTAACGGTGTCGTTACAGGCCGTGCTAGGTGGTTGTCCCTTGTGGTTACTGATGCTAATGCTAAAGCGAATGCTAGCGGGAGTTGTAGAACCATGACTTGCGACGGCCGTGCTGAATTTGCGGGACGCATCCATTCAATCTTCAGTTCCCAGTCAAAGGATTTTTGCGTCCTGGTAATCTCCTCTTCCTAAACTGTGGTTGGCGAGTGAAATATCGCAACATGAGCAGTGATAAGAGAGTGTATGTGACAAGCGTAGGCATGTCAAGATCTAATCCATTTAAAAAAAACATTTTGTACAGTTTAGCGCAGAGGGTTGAATACCAATGTCTTTCACTGAATCTATTGATGGATTCGAAAATTACCCCCACCCACACACCCCCATTCCAAACCTCTCACAGTTCCTTCCAGTCTCTGCCAGAGGGTGCCTGAGTATACATTTACACCCAGTGTGTACACTCAACCCTCAGGGTTGCCAGGATACCCCTTTACTGGTATCGCATGTAGGCGTGTGGGCTCGGAGCGGGCTGCGTTCAAATCAAGTACTCCTAAACACTCCTGTCTCCAGCCCCGGGTTGCAAAACCTTGAGAGGGCCGTGTGAGTGGGCGTCGGAGCGCACTACTCGCCAATAATGATTTATGAACTTGGCACATATTTGATAATGTGTCGAAGCAAGCCTACTCGCTGCCTTCTCTTTCTTGATGTGAAGAAAAGAAGAGAAAAAAAAAAGGCCACGGTAAACACCCTACCCTCAGTCGGTACATGTAGCGGCACAAATTGCGCCTCTGAATTGAACTGCGAGGGCCGCTCTGCTCGCATTCCTCTGTCAGGTTTCATTTGCCTTTCAGGGTCAGGACCCGCCTTTAAGATTTCCCAACAGAGGAGCCGACATCGAACCGAGTTAGGAAGAGGTCCCTCCTTTTGGTTTTTTAACTATGGATGTGGGGGTGGGGGGGGAAGGGTCAGCCCCACACTGTCCCAGAGCCTCTCTGGGTGGCCCACCTCACATCCCTCCGTTTTCCAACACCACTCGTTTCGGCCTGTAACCAGTGAAGCGAGTCATTCCATCCGGTAGGATGGAGATGATAAAATGGAGGGGGGGGGGGGGGGGGGGGGGTGTTGGGGCATTCTAGGGGATGACAGGATGCTGTGTCATTTCCTCCTTCCATTTCCTGCTTAATACCACAGGCTCTTCATTTCCACATCCCTCCCCCTCCCCCCGGATGGTGATGCAAGTGGAGGGAGGGAGGATGGTGGAACGCACGATTTCAGCGGTCAGATTTACACATTGACGACTCTGCGCTCCACCCCCCCCCCCACCCCCCAGCCGCAGGGAGTTGGTGGGATGTTTGGTATTCCGGAGGAGATTTCGGTGGCTATAAATACAAGTGGCCCGATGCCCTTTCCTCCCGAACCGTGGCGGGAGAGTCCGCCGGGGGAGCACGGAGCTGCCGAACGCACACTTTGACAAGGGAGGAGGTGGGGCTCCCCGACGGCCAAATGCTCTCCTGGTCTCACGTTTAAACCGTCGTATTCACGCTTCTGAAGATTCCTCCCTTTCGACCTCGACTCTCTTCCGTTTTAGTGATAAACCATTGGTCGGGGATAAAGGAACAGTTGATCTGGTTTTTCAAACATCATCAACTTAGGTTGTACCTCCCCCCAAGCTATGTCTGTACTGCCCCTACAGAAATAGAATTTCTATACACAAACCATGTTGATGTTGACAAACAGAGCCCGAAGAGGCCTTTACCTGCATTGCCCAGGGACCGAGCATCCTCCGTGCAGAAGGTTGCAGCCTTGCTTGCAGATCGCTGTAAGGGAGCCAGAGGAAACAGAACGGGAGTGTGAAGGACTGAAAACCACAACATTAGCGAAGCATCAACCACACTGGTAGGTTTCCTAAAGTCAAAGAAGGCCGAGCGAGAGACGGGAGGAGGCGGCTTGCTCATTAGCCGCAACTCAAACAAGTGCAACAAGGCGCGAGACTTCATTGTGTCCCGGTGACAAAGCAGACGACTTTACGACTCAGGCATTCGACCCTCGTCTAGAAGGGACCAACTCGTCGTCTTCTAAAGGGCAGTTGGGAGTGATTTAGTGACGACACCACAGCTTGTTAACCCCCCCCACACCCAACAATAACCCAACAACCTAGCCCCCCCCTGATTGCCCCTCGTCTAACACAGCAGTCAGAACGGTTGCTTTCTATACGTCCCCCTGTCCCCCATGCACACCGTTATATATAAGTTAGCCACATGCATATACACACAAACACACTGACAACAGGCCATGCCGTCAGTGGGAGGTGAGACTGAAGCAGCTGCCTTCAGCCTCGGGTGTAAAGTGTCAAGTCTACCAAACTAATAAGGAATGTGTGCTCAGAGACCAACAGTGGATTACTGAACCATAAAAGCAGATGAAGAGTGTGCACATTCATTTATCAAGCGGGGGACAGACCCTTTTAATAAAGGCTGCTGTTTACACTCACAGCACTCTGACAATGCACAGCTGAGAGCACACCGAGAGAATATCTATGAATTGTTCTCGACAACTAAACTGGACAAATACTTCTTCCAGTTGGTTCATTTGAGATATCTTCAAAAAAATAAAAAAAATAAAAAAACATTCAACATTTTGACATATTGACATGGGCATAAGAATGGAATCATTTGGGGATCCAACCTTTACTTGAGGGGCCCTTTCAATATTTTGTATACTCAACAATTATGCACCATCAACAAACTACAGAGCTGTTCATTTGAAACCACTGGTTATGGCTTGGGTTAGTGCATCGTCGAGGTGAGAGTTGGCAGCTCTTCAGATATTGCAAACTCTAGTCAAAGTGAATTACACTGAAAGGCTTCAGACACGGTAGTCCTCAACTGCATTCATCCCAGCCTCCACCTCACTACCTACCTAAACGACAAATCAGTCCTTAAATGAGCTTAAGCTAAAACGCTAATTAGTCGTGCATGCGACGGTAACACACTCACCTGTCCTGCATTCAGGGCCCATCCAGCCCTGCAGACACACGCGGCTGCCCGACTGCTCGCAGCGATAGTGGCCAAAGTAGTCGTCGCGGGGCCTGCACTGGTCGTTGCACTTGCTGCCGTAGTAGTTGTCGTCGCAGCGGACGCGGATGCGGTACTCGATGCGCGCCACGGGGCCGTCGTGGTGGATGGTCTGCCAGTGGTCCCCGGGGTTGACCATCCCGGTGTGGATGCTTCGTTCGATCAGCAGCTCCTCGTCATCTGGAAGGAAAGGAAACGCGTTCAAAATGGCCGCCCGACTCGAACGGATCCGCGCCAATGGATCCCATTCGACGTGCCGAGTCATAAGACTGGAGATGGCAGACGTAACAGCGCTGCGGGGAACTCCATTGAGAGCTGGCCCTCTACACTGGCATTGTGAAGTGTACAACAATGGTTATTCATGTTAACGGTTCATGGTATTTCAACACCGATGTTGTTCAACCCGCCTGTTCAAGTCATTTGACGGGTCAAAAAGAAAACAAATGAGGCGACAAACCAGCCGGCCTGCTGCTTGCGGCACACATCTAAGAACACACAAACACCCCGAGGCTGCCACCCTCTCCATCTTACAACTGCACCCTTACAATGTAGGACAGGCAACAAAAGACTGAAGGACCACCATGACTGCCAATTGAGGGGGCAGACCCAGATAAGGGGCCATAAAATCAGTCTCGAGCTCGTCCTCTCCCCTTCGTCCTCCCCCCCTTGTGACTCCTCCCCCGCCCTGGGTGACCCGTTACCCAGCGCCTCCATTGTTCTTCCAGCTGAACAACAAGAACATTAAAAGGGGCCGATGACTCTTGATGACGTTAGCCCTAGCGTCACCAACTATGCCCTAGGGTCATACCAACCGAAAAGACGGGGTAATGGTCAGATTAGGTGGTTGGCGGGAACGGGTCTACGTGACGTGGATGAGTCCCACCTACTTCCTGTGCACACGACACAGGTCAAGAGCTGGAGGGCTGTCACGATAACTACTTTTTGTTGTGCGATATATTGGAACAAAATTAATTGCGATAAACGATATTATTGTAATTTTCAGACCATTGTATGCCACTGATAACATAATGACAGGGCTGGGGTATGCATCTGGTCTCTAAACACTTTGACTGCAGAGTCCAGTCAGCAGTTATGTAGTGTATGGCCAAGCTCATATAAGACGTCATATTTGAGCTTGACCACATATCTGTAGTGGCAGAGTAAAAGGAGATGTCTTTTATCTGCTTCAGAATGTCGTCTTTTACTTTATTGTACAGGGCTAGAATGGCAGTTTGGGAGATGTAAGGTTTATTTGGCAATTCATACCGTTTGTCAAAAGTTTGCAGCATATTTGTAAATGCTGGTTTTTCGACCGTGTTTAATGGCTGCATCTCTTTGGCTATAGCGAGTTACGCTATCCGTGAGTGTGCGCCATTTCGCGCTGTCACGTTTATTTTTTTTACTGTCGGGAAAAGGCATCTGTAACAGATAACTGTATGGAAGACCCCTTTCCAGTTCCAGCTGCAGTTGTTGTTCCCAGGTTGAAAAACTGGGTGGGATGATTATGTTTTAGGTGAGGTTTTAGGTTAGTTGTGTTGCCTCTTTTCGCTGCCACTGTGCCTTGCCACAGTACAAGTACCAACCCAGAAGGGCTGGTAATCATTTCATGAAGGAGCCCGCTTTTCAAACATGATCAAAACACTTCACAAAGTTCACAAGAATCGTCAGGATCCGAACGTTAAAAGGTCTTCTCCGACGACAACATTTCTGAACGTCAAAACTCAGAAGCCCTAGTTCAGTGTTCAGGTCCTGAACCTGCCTCATAACATACCAGGTTCCAAGGTGCGTGAGGTGAGTAACTCTCCTACCCAGTCAGACCAACAGGAGGAGCTCCCGAGTGGCTTGTCTGAACTGGGCACAAGAGCTTGGGCGACTCAGGCAGTGGGTGAGGTCGGATTCCGAAACGTTTCCAACTCCTCTGATTTCAAACCTTCCAAATCTCTCGTCCCTTCACCAAAGAGCATTTCTTTTTTCGACATTACACCTGGAAAGTCTTTCGCCCCTACACAAAGAGGCTGTATTCAGTTCCATCCTCCCTATAACAAAGACAATCCGAAAAGACTTTAATCTCTCACTCTCTGCAGTGTGACTATATTGCTACAAGGAGATCACAACAGGAGGTCTTTCTTAGCTGACAAAGTGTGTGTGTGTGTGTGTGTGGGGGGGGGGGGGGGCAGTAAAGTCCTCACAGTGACAAATGAGAAATGCACAAACCCTACGTGAACCATTTCATCTGATGTGAAACAAGCCATTTCCTTGCTATAGCGTGGAATGCTAATGTCGCTACACGACTTGCATGCAGAATGTCATTGGGGTGTAGGGGAGGAAGCCACTAGCCCCTGTCGCTAAAGCTCACATTAACAATTCCATTTTCCTCCATGAAGCCAGTCGCTCCACCGGCTCCAACAAAGAAAGCAATCTTTATCACAGTGGGATCGGAGACTGCAAACAATCGCAGTGGAAATAGGGGGCCAGTGATTTCCTCTGCCCCAATGGTCTGGGCTTGAAACTGACATCCCTCACACACACACACACACACACACACACAGTATGAACCTTTGCTTATAGTACAGGTCAGTGCACACACACACCCCCACAGACACACACAGGCACTTATGTCTCCTCACACACACACACACCTTCCTCTGAAAGGCTATGACAATGTTGGCCGAATTAAGCAACAATAACAGAAATAGCCCCCGGAGTGTTCAGATAGAGAACAATGGTGCGAGTCCACAAACTGGGCTGCGCTGGTCAGTGTCTAAACACGGACCCGTCCAGTCTGCGCCACTTCCTTCTTGATAAACACAACGCAAACAGCCGCTAGCCTTTCCTGAGGCCCCCGGAGTTCTGTGCGTGTGTGTGTGTGTGTGGTGAGGAGACTAACACAGGTCACATTCCAATGTTCTCATTAACCTGGCTATTTAAACTGCAAGGGCCAGCAAACTGCTACATTTGACTATGGTTCCATTACCAATGTACCATTTGGACCTTTCTCTCCAAAGGGTGTAATTGTTCAACGTCAAGGTAATGGAAGTCACAAAAAGACTGATGCCATGCTAACTTTTGCAGGAGTTGAAAGTAACCTTTGGCCACCACAAGTGTCTGGCATCCTATTCCGAGTTGTCGTAGAGAAATATCCAGAATGTCCAGTAGATTCAGAATGCACCTGGGCAGATAATGGCATGATAAACGTTCACACAAAGTTCTTGCCGACAACCCATTCCTCTCCAATTGGTATACAGACTAGCCTACATCCGACACGAGTGTCATGCGAGGATAACCCATTGTCTATGGATCTAGCTCGCTAACAAGTCATTAGGCACCAGCTTGCATCTGCCACCCCGACTACCCATTAGATTAATGGCCAGATGACCCAATCAGTCTTTTGGACAAATGTCTAAGCCAGGCTTCAGCTCTCCATGCGGGCGAAAAATGCCATGACACTCAAAAGCAAGAGCAGTGGTTTTAGCATTAAGCCTGATAAACCCAGACTCCAAAAAAAAAAAATGAATTCGAAATGCTGAACGGACACCTCAATGCTGAGACGATTGGCCCTGTTTGTTTATTTAAAGTATATGATTTATGTCAGACACTTTTCCACAAGGGGCTTCTGTGCATACATTACAATACCCCCAATACTTCATGTGTTAACATTACAAGGTGAGGTAAGCAAATCCAATCTCAAACAGGCTGGCACTGGATCCAAGGACCATGGGATCCACGACTGGCAGAATGACAGGCTATGCTAACGTACCTCAACGGTGACCTCCCAGAGCGGCTCGCTACAACTACTAGACTTTCCCATGCGAACGTTTGCAGGAGTTGAAAGTAACCTTTGTTCCAGAAGGTACCGTCTCCTTAACCCATGACATTAAGGCTCGTTCGAGGGAAGTCAGCTGACGGTGTTGACATATTCTACTTGCCGCTTTGAACATAGGTGCCTTTGAGCTACAAGAGAGGGGGGATTTTTCACCAAATTGCATCTCACCTCTTTAAAAGATCAATGCAACATTCCAATTTCCTCAGGAACACACACACGACATTCTTTGTGCCTTCATTGATGTATCATCAATAACTTTCCATACACTGAATTGTTGTCGTAAAATAGAGGCTCCAGGACACAAGGTGATACATTTTTTTTACAATTTGTCTGAGGGGCGGGTTGCTACATATAACGGGGCCGTCACAAGTAATGACAGTCGAAAAATAGGCGGAAGTGTCAAAAACCATGTACAGAACGCTGATGCGTAATGTGTTATGTCTGAAACCTACAGGACATGCTTTTGATCTCACGGATACAAATGCCAGAGAGAGACTGACTGGGCAGACACAAAGGAAGGTGGAGTTTGCGTTTGGAGGTCTAAAAGAAGATTCAAAGACGTGCACGCGCGCACAACAACAATCCCATGGGCTGCATCCGTTGACACACACACACACACAACAGCGCGTGCGCTTCGCAATCCTCCTCCTCTCGCATTCGTTACATTCCTTCATGCGCACCCTCTTCCCCCCCCCCCCCCCCCCCGAACAGTTCCTCAGACGGGAAGAAGGAGGCCAACAGGAGCCCGCCCAGCGGACGAGCCAAAGCAAAACAGGATACAGCTGCTGAGCGACGGCGCCCCCGGCGTCGGCAGACCCTTTCAGGAGAAGCGCCCCCGTCCTCTCCCCGCCGCGTCTCACGCTGGACGGCGCGAAAAAAGACGTTAAGGCGAGGGGAACAGCCGCGGCCGCCTCGAGGCCCCGCCCAAACGAAGAGTGCAAGGTCGAGTCGACGAAGAACCGCGCTTCTAAAACTCAAAGCTAGTCCTTGAACCCAACGCTCGCTCCTGCAAAGCGTTTTTGAAATAACCCAAGCGTTCTTTTGGTAAGACTTGGGGAATAGGGCAGTACAGTAAGCCTCTGACAGCCAGGTGATCCCAGCAAGCCCGGGCACTTCCAGCAATGAATCAGCAAGGATATTCGCCAAACATGTCTCACAAGCACGCACCCACTCATACCCATCGTTGCCCTTAACTCACGACTGTACAAGTAAAAAACAAACAAAAAAACCCCACATATTTACACCCAACCACCCACCTCCCTTACCCACACACATCTCTCTCCACAGCGCTGCAGGGAGTTGGGGCCCAGTGTTGGGAGGGTGCACTTGTACTCACTGTTGCGGGTGGTGTTGTCCCAGTCCCAGGCCTCCACGATGAGAGTGTACGCCCGCTGGAGGAAGAGAAACAGAAAGAGAGAGAGAGAGAATGAGTGAGGGTTTCGCTCCTATCGAAAGATTGGTCAGTCAAGTCAAAATGTTATCCGACCATCCTTTTCATTAGACACGTTTCAAAGTAGAGAGGGGGATTACAGGAAGTGCGGACAACAGAACCAAAATAACTCCCTACAGCTGGTAAAATAGGGTCAAGACAAGTAGAAAAGGAGGAGGAGAGGGAGAAATGTATAATGATGCTGCAGTATTGATTACACGTCCACAACAGCCTCTCGCATGCCACTCGGTTCCCTGACATCACAGGAAGCTCGGGTTGCACTATGAATGAAACCCCATGATGACAAGCTAGGTGGAGGGAAGGAGAGGGGGAATAAGGATATTACAGAGAGAGAACCGTAAACGGGCACGGAGGAGAGAGAGAGACACACACAGAGAGACAGAGACAGGATTCTTTGTTATTACGAATGCAGAGGCAGGCTTTGATGGTCTTAATGGCCAGAGGTGTCTAGTGTGTGTGTGTGTGTGTGTGTGTGTGTGTGTGTGTGTGTGTTAGAGAGGGTGCAGGTGTGTGTGTTTGAGGGGCTGTAGGGTCTTGAAGTACAAGAGTCAGCATGTATCAGACTTTGCATATCAGAGACATTTTGAGTGTGTAAATATGGTTTTACAACAGCCTTGCATGCACAAAGCAAGCTCCAATTCTACACCATGCTCCGAAATTAATGTCAACTAGGTCTGTTGAGCAGAAAACCCAGCTCCACATTTTCAGCAAGTATGAAATCAAGTAAACTCGTGAAGTAGTTGAGACCATAGAAAGAATGAACATTTTGCATGTGTGCACACTACACACATTTCCGCAATACTAGCAGAAGGAAACATGAATAATTCATCCATAGTAGAGTACTCCCTCAAGTTCTTCGCTGTGCCTCTGATGTAACAAATCTCACGAGTCATGCAGACATCAAGCGGAGGCTTACGACCAGCCCGCCACACCATGTCATCGTAGTATCCCAGGCAAACCACCCCAGTCTGGTAATCTAGCTGGCTGGCTGCCGGGCATACTGCTAAGCAACCGGCTGACCTAAATAGCGCTTTCTACGTCACCGCTGTGTGTCCGCGTCGGTTGTTGTGGTCGGTTGTCCCCCCGTTTGTTACCTCTAGCGTACGTTTGTCATTGACACCACCTGACTGTGGGACTAGCCAATGGCCATGGTTCTGGTGTGGTTTCAGTAAGATGAGTCGAATCAAGGAGGGTTGGAGTCATCGGGGACAAGGACAGAGAAGAGGGGTGGGGGGGGTCGGTGGTGAGTGTTGTTGATCTGGGGAACCTGCAGGCTGGCTGGGTGGCTGGCTGCTGGGTTGTGGGATTAAGAGGTTTGTGTCTGGTTGCCGAGGGGTGAGGGGAGGGGGGGATCTGAAGCGCTGGTGGGCTCCGGCGGTGGTGGCAGTGCTGGTGTTGTGGCAGGGTGTGGTGGGCCCGTCACCACCCTCCCCGCTCGTCCCGCTGCAGACGCACAACAGATGCGGTTCAACCCAAAGATGGATTATTTGACATGAACGTGGATCATCCCACGGCTTCTGACCTTTCTGCCCATCCCCCTCCCCACACTCCCTCCCTCCCACAAACACACACACACACACACAACGGGTGGGCCGACTGTCCCCCGTCTCAGCGTGTGTGTATGTGTGTGTGTGTCCATGCGTAAGGGAGGCTCTCCTGTTCTGAGCGTGCGCATTGATAAGGGGTCTTGAATGCTAAGCATCTGTAGATGGGGGGGGGGGGTCACAGCCCATGTATGCATGTGTTCTAGAATGCTCTACCAAGTGTGTGAGTCTCCTTAATCCCTTGCGTTTTTTCTATCAGCAACGTGTTTGACGCACATTTCGCACACAGTTGCGGTGGGATCACTGCGGGCAGGTGTGTGTGTGTGTGTGTGTGTGTGTGTGTGCGCAGACGGCGGCTGTGTGCGCGCGCATGAGGGGTTTCAGCCCAGTCTCGTTTCCCACACACACCCATCTCAGTGATTAGCTGGATTAAGTGACAGCTGCCCAAATGGTTAGAGATGGATGGATAGGAGGATAAAAGGCGTTGGGGGAGGGAAGAGGAGGCCGCTGAACAAAGACCGTAGTCCCCTACTATGTATACCCCCCCCCCCCCCACCACCACCACCACCACCACCACCACCACCCCTAGTCCCCAAAGAGACACCGGCATACTGCATTCCACACACACACACACAGGGTCTAGGTGAGATCTACATTGATTGAAGGCAATGTGTGTGTCTGGGACCCCAGTGGAACCACAAGCAATTGTGTCCACACGGTGCACATACATCTACATCAAGAGGATGAGGATGTACACAACAAATGCATGAAACCTACGAGTGTGCACTCGAGTTTGATGACGCGTATATTTTGCTTGTTTCCGTTTTCAAAAGCAGATTCCACGGTAGTTTGGATTTCCCCGACCGGCGCAGACAAAACCCCAGCCTTCCCCGACAGGATTAGAGGATTTACACTGGGCCATCCTTGGAAATCACAGGGGACATGGAGAATAAGGAGTGTGGATATTTTGAGCGCGTGGTGGTTGATCACATCAAACGTGGTGCGTGCTCACACGGACAGGAGGTCGGGCAACAGAAATGTACCAAAACGAGCCGGGTTACTCCTACTGGGAACTCTGGAGGTGGCCTTGGATAATGAGCGGTGATTGGTTTAAGACCCTGTCGCTCTAGGGAGGGGTGGGGGGGGGATCAGACTAAAAGCAGACATGGAGGGTATTGGAGGAGGAGCCCAGAGGGGGGAGGGGAAGGGTCTGGGAGAGCCACAGGTGCAGGTTCCCACGCCAGGGGGGAGTGGGGTGTGTGTGTGTGCGGGGGGGGGGGGGGGGGGGGTCAGAAAAGGGTTGAAGGGTAGTTTCTAAATTAAAGGGCTGTGTGCTGAGAAGGTTTTTAGGGGCATGGGGGCTAGTTGTTGCTCAAAGTCAGATGAGGGATCAGAAAACGGAGGGTCCTATAACGGAACGTGGAATTGCCTACCTGACCCATAGATCAACCAGGCGAACACAGACCCTGCTTTTGGTGTGGACAGTTAGTTCTCTACGCCCTTCAGTTGCACCATTCATCCTACTAACTGACAATTCGGCCCAGTCCGTTTTCCTCTCCTCTGCCCAAAACGTCAAATGTAAAAAGAGAAAAAGATAACAGTAAAATTGTTCAAAGCAAGCAAGGAAAACATGCGGCCCTTCTTTCTTAGGTCTTAAATTGGACTGAAAGGGGAGAGTGGGAGGGTGCTGCTGGGTCTTTGAAGAGCAAGCTGAGCTCTGGCTGGGAACTGAGAGGGGATGAGGTTCCTTTTCCTTCCTGCTGTGAACCACTGTCAACTTGAGAGACCCACAAATCCTTGCCATGGTGACCCGTAAAGAGGGTTCCAGTGACCGTGTCACTGCAAGGCACGCTAGTAGAGGCCTTTCATACGCCTCCCCTGCTGTAAGAAGGCAGACTGTGTGTGTGGGTGTGTGTGTGTGAGAGGTTTTGAGAAAGTTTCCCTGAAACGTCCTTTCCACAAGAAGCAGCTACTCAGGAAGTGAGACAGACTTCCTCTGCATTAGCAGACAATCTGCGGCAGCAGAATCTTCCCCCCTTCCCTCCCTCCCTTCTCACACCGCCCCCGTCACTAACCCCAACCACCAGCAGCCACTCACAAACCCCACAGAACACCTCGAGGAGACGAGCCGTCCCCCAGACGACGCCGACTCATCGCTTTGTACCTCCTCTTCCCTCGTTCAATTTGGACAACAACAACAAAAAATATTCAGCTGCTGCCACCCACCATCCCTAATGTGACCTCCCACCCTTCCCCTCCGCCGCCACCACCCCCTACACCGCTACCCTGCCTCCAACCTCATGGGGAATACCAATGACGGGGACCTGATTTATTGCCCTCCAAGGAAGACAAGGTCGTCGATTCATCCCGTGGCCCGTAATCGCCACATGTAATCTTCATTAATCTGGGATGTCAATCCCGGCTTTTGGTTTTACCAGAGTCTGTGGGACTCAGGGAGCCAAGCCACCCATGTCGTCTCGTATGGTAGAAGGGTGAACACCAGTTTATGCTACCGCCAGGGCACGGCTAACGCTGAAGAGAGACATTTTTTTCTGAGATCCAAGACTGGCAACACCCAACCGATCACCAGGACTGTGAACCAGTTTGGCATGACGGTAGAGAGAGGAATGAGTCTCCCGGTCCAACTGAAAGGCCATGTGACACAGTCAAACTACATGAAAAGAAAACAATTCTCGGCATTGGTTCCCCATTGAGTCCTCCTATAACTTCACTGATATACTAAATAGGTTAGAAAAACTAGACAGTGATGGCAGCTGCTTACTGTTGAGATCAAAGAAGGTCATGGTAATTAGGGGTGTAACGATCCCATCGCTCCGTCTCCATTCATTGATCAAAATTCATCGACGCACGCGGGTTTATTTTCACACAACGTTATCCGCAGGATTCTTCTCAGTGCACTCCAACGCTGTAGGTGGTGGTGTCAGCTGTTAGCTTGTTGCAGTCCGCCTTGCGTGGCGTCCCAGGGTTCACATTAAAGCACCCAACAATGGCGCAGCAATCTACCAGCCGCGCGAGCCGCCAAGAACACCGCGTTTTACACTCTCCCGTTGCAACGCATGCATCGCAACACATTGAGTCATCGGAAATCATCGGAGCGCCGTCGACAACGATCGGCGTGGGATCGCATCGTGATATGTGATTTGCACCCTTTTAGGCTAATTTGCACTCATTGGTCCCTAGGTGAACACAGTGGATTTGGTTAACTTAACCCTTTAAAAACAGAGCATCCTCCCTCTGTTCAGGGGGCACAGAGGGTAATCCCTCAGGGCTTATTCATGAGCCTCTGATTAGCCTTGATAGCCAGCCTCCATGTCCTCCGAAAAAGGGGGGGGACGTAGCCTCTGCATCATCCTGTGTGGATGAGCGCCGTCCCTCCCGAAATGGGCTCCCTCGCGCAGTCCCAGCCTCCACGTCGAGGCAGAACGGGAAACAGGAGGTGCGTCGTGAGCGTCTAGACTGGTCTAAACTCACGTGGTTGAAAAAAGGGAAAAAACACTCGATCCATCAAGCCCCCCCCCCTCGCACCCTTAACCCTAACCTCTCCCCCCCCCACCCCCCCAGGGGTGCACAAAGGTCCCTGCTGTGGACTCTGCCAGGGGGGCGGACATGTACACCCCATATCCATCATCAGCGCTGCAGAGAAGTGACCGGGAGAAATCAGGTCTGAAAGGCGCGACGCAACACTCGCGTCTGCTGCCCTGACAGGAGTCGCACAGATTCCCCAATCGAGTTAGAACTGGGACCTTGAAACCCAGCGGCTCCCGTTTTGCCAGAGAAGACAAAAGAAACACTGAGGTAGTGGGTGGCGGTGGCAGGGGTGGGGACGGGTTGCTGACAATGTACGTTCAAAATTGACCTGGCCTGTTCTTGGAGCTTTGAAGACGACTGTGACATTTGCAGCCCAAGGTCCGCCCACCCTTCATGCCAACACTGCATTTTCATTTGTCTATAGGCCGACCTTAGAGGCAACAAGATCTTTTGTACCCTTGGGTCTTGCCATGAACTACTCCACCACCACCACCACCACCATCCCCCCTTACAGAGAGATCCGACATCCCTGCCGATCCCCTTACCGGGTAACCCCCACACACTCTGGCGCAGAACCTGCGTGGCCCTGTGTCAGATGCTGACATGAGTTTGCTTGTTATCGGACACCCCTTTCGAGAAACCGTCCCACCCTTCGCACAATACCCATGACCCTTCTGTTAACAAGTCGCCTTTAAAGCGTCTCGCATTTCTACAGCCACTATTGCCAGTTTCCCCTAAGCTTGAACAGGACAAAAACATATTAGACAATGGCTTTCTGGAGGGTATTGTGGAGCCTCGGAGCCAACGAGGTATTGTGGTCCCTAGCCACAGATGCTCCCTCTACCCCCCGGGGCTGGGAAGCAACACTTAAGGGGACCTTAAACCTCCCCAAGTCAGATGCTTTACTGTCCCTCCTCCTCGTCAGGTCTTACCTCTGGAATGGGAATCAGTCGTGGCTGAGGCCGTTTACCATCAGTGCGTGCCAAGAGATGTGGCGCTGAACGCAGAGCACTTGGCCGGCACGCACAATCCGCTGTGTGTGTGTGTGTACATGCACGGCCCATTGAGCATACCGCTACTATGCCAACAAGGTCATTAGCCATGCACTAACAATACAACAAACCCTGCCTCTCGGTGTGCCAATTTACGAGAGTACACACGGAAATGTACGCAACTGCAAGGCCACACTTCCATTAGTCCTTTAAATTTCAGTTATTTTATTGCCTCAGGAGATAACACGATCAATCCAAAACCAACAATCGGTCTATTTGAGAGAAGGAGCGACAGAAGGAGAACCACGCCATGGCTCCATCTCAGTCTAGAGCTGGGCTAGCTTCTTCACCAGGGATACAAATCTATATCAGATCATCAGTTGTTCCTTTTCCAATCGGCGACAAGCCATGCTCAGTTGATCTTAAAACATCCACATCAAATAAAAATGCCACAAAACAACTCCTTCGAAACAGGGTTACCCCTAAAATGGCTGCAAGAACACTAAAAAAGGGAGTTACACCCCTGAACACAACTGGTCAATAGGCGGCAAGGAGAGCTTATTATATACAAGAGACAAAAGTTGAACAGGGTTCGACGTGTGGTGGAAGGTAGTTCTCGGTGTACATTGAAAATGACAGTCAGGAGCCTGCAGTAATTTATGTTATGTCGGCGGGGCCTATGAGATTGTAACTTGTTTGTACTCACTCTCTCAATAAAGCTATGCTAGGGATAACATGATTGTTCTGTGGTCATTAGCTTCAACAAAACCCAGTTAAATTGTCATTTGTGAATGCTATATGAATCATCTGGTCTGCGTCAGCCCGTTTTAAATTCAGGTAAGATACAAAACGACTGCCACTGAATGAAAACCAAACATTAGCTTGATCATATTCCCCTGTTAGCGACTGATATAGATCAACAGGCAGCCTGTGTAGCAGACACTTTGCGCTGCGTCTCCAGCTGAGCCCCATTATCATTTCAAACAGGTTCAAGAGTCGAGTCGAGTGAGAATTCAACTGCCCGTGTAATGACGTTCTTTAATTACCACGCTAGCTTCCAGCACCTGCACACAATTCATTTAACATCGGAAAGGGGAGGAGAGGCCATGCAAGCGTGTGTGTGTGTGTGTGTGTGTGTGCGTGCTTGGACGTTACAACACCAGCATCGGGCGCACGTACACACACGCTGAAAAACATGCACACCGTCAAATCAGCTGGGACTGGAAGTAACGGGGGACACGAGCAAGACTCCCAGAATGCTGCGTCACAGACAAACGGGCGGAGGAAAAACACTGCAGGATGCGAGGGGAGGCGCAGACTGGGATGGAGGGGGCAGAGCAAGGAGGCTTGGAGAGGAGCAGGTCTCACCGCGTGCACTTCTCTGTCCTCGTCAAGAGTGGGATCAGAGGATGGCGGTGCGCTGGCGCAGGCGTGAGAACGAGGACAGCTTTGATACATGCGGCGTAGCCGGGGCCTGTGTGCCCCATCTGCCCCGTCGGCATGGAGTCTGACACGAACACACACACACACAGTCTCTGCTCCCCTCTCCAGGGACTCACCCAGACTGTCACATACAACCGGCCAGCATTTAACCTAACGAGGCCACTGACTCATTGCCATGCATAGCCTATTCCAGCCCTGTTTCACCATTTTCGCCCAGTCAGCAAATATAGGAGCTAGCTGTTCAGTTGTTTTCAGAAAGTAAACAGCTAACCTGTAGTTGTGAAGGGCAAACACTAGGAAGGCGTGGGATTCCAAACAGAATTTAGATAGCGTTCAGCCTACATGCACATTGTTTGTATTTCGGGTTTGGGCTGCTTGAGGGTTAATCCAGAAAATACAAACAAATTCACAAATTATTCCTCAAATTCACAAGTAAAATGGTCAAGCTAGCCTAAAGTTAAGGTATTCCCAGTATTCGAAGGAGCAGTTTCCCGAAATAGGTAGTGGAAGGAGTTCCTTACGAAATTGCATTGGGGCCTTTGGCACTTCGGAGTGAATACTACAGATTGCTAAAGATGTGCTTAAACTGGCATAGACAGGTTTACATCGGTTTGGTATATTAACAGCGCAGTATGTCATGTTGGCATACTGTTTCAGACATCATGTACGAGACATGCCAAATCTTTGACTTACTATATGGGATGGTAATTTGAGACAGTACGATTCTATACATTGCTTTAAACCCCAAAACTGTGCGCCTAATGATACTTCTAATCCAATCAATAGCCACCTGCTCTCTGGAAATGACCAATTATGACTTGCCTGGGAGCCCCTGTAGCCATTTAGCTGCAATTGGCTAATCAAACAATCAATATAGTAATCAGGGAGGCCCAGGTGAGCCTTCCAGGAGTGGCTCTCTATAAAAAGCCCCACGACCAAGAAAGGCAGGGGGGCCACGACAACGGAAGGGGGAAGGGAGCCACGACAACGGTAGATAATTGTTTACTAAAGGCCTATCCAACTGGTCTCCTAGCAACAACCCTAGCAAGCTCCCAATCAGGTGTGGCTAACCTTGGCTGCAACAACTGGCCTTGGGTTGTGTGAGTGTCGCTCTGACGGTTCTCCTGCACTCTACCAGTGCAAAGGAAGGGTCTCACCGTCTTCCCTGTTAAATCAACAACAAAGTAGTGAACATGTGAGAGAGAGAGAGAGCATATGTGCTTACACATGGATTTTTCCACAGACAGAGGGAAAGGAAGAGAAAATATGATAATCAATCAGAGGAGGAGCTGTTCCCTGGCCCAAAAATTGATTGAACAAATCAATCGATAGCATGTTGGCTTGTCAATGAGGAGCATGTATTTGACTCAACACTAACACGCCACACTCTACCAGAGAACGAAACCTCTGAACTCTTCAGACAAACATTGTGTCAGTTCAGGGTCCTGCGCCATGTGCTGTCGAGCAGTCAGCTTTCAAATACTGTTGGAGTGTTCAAGAAATGCTACCGGCGGAAGAACAGCGCTCCTTCCCAGATCAATTTGTGATACAGTGCCAAAACCTGCACCGCGTCATGCTTTGATGACTTTTGAACTAGTCTAACCATTGGTCTGTAGCACTGCTCATTCTGTACCGTCCTCACAAGGACACAAACTCAATCAAACCAGGTCAGGAAGGGCAAACCTACCTGAAAACAATTGCAGGCCTAATTGATCAACTAGAGCTTGTGGTCTTACTGGATGAGGCAAAGAAACTTAAGTAAATGTCTCATGCGGCATCTGCCCATCCATCTCTCTAAAACTGTGGTTGAACCTGCAAATATACAGACAAAAGCACACACACACACACACACACACACACACACACACACACACACGCACACACACGCACACACACAAAACGATCTAGGGAAGAAGGTGCTAGATATCCATTTCAAATACATTACAGATGCGGTTACAACCAGGGCTCACTTCCAACTGTTGTCCGGAAGAAGCAGCCCGGGGGTGAAGAAAGGCAGAGAGAGACACTTGCAATTTCATTAGTGTCCTAAGGAAGGGGAGACTTCTCTCTTCCGGAACTGTAGCAGGGGCCAGAGAGCAAGTGAACCAGGGAGCCTTCCGTAAGACAGAGTGATGCGTGTGGGTGTACGAGTGGATTTGAATATTTTTTTTGGGGGTTCCTTTAACAACATAGTATGGTCCTTCCCTCTGTTTGCTACTCATTCTGGGGTCCTGGTGTGGTTGTGAATGTGTTCCAAAATGTTAAAAAAAAATAAAAGGGTTTGAGTCAGCCAAGACACATTTCTGTCAGAGCACTTCGGCAGATTAGAACAAACAAGGTGGAATTTGTTATCTTGCTTGTATGTGTACGTGTATATATAAAGACCGACCTGGCTGTGTAACTGAAAGAGGAGCAGGGTTTGGGTGATATGAACCAGCTGCAGTCTGACAAGAAACGACAGACAAGTGGAATTCAGCCCTCGCCAGCCTAGAAGGGATAGGATTAGGAAGCTGGCCAGAGCTGACAGTCAATACTACACTGAATCATTGTTGCTAGCAGGCAACCTACAACACCAGTTAGCTTGCCATGCCATCTGGCACTGGTGCAGCACAGTGCTATCAGCTAAGGCACTTAGAAGAATGACAGCATGCATGGCCACAAAGACAAGGTTGGCTAACCTCTGTCGCGAGGTGCGAAACACCATACATGTTGAATAAGGAACTGGTAACATATCACTTTCTGTTGCCTATGGGCTTACTTGAGCTTTTGAGACAAGTTGCCTTTGAGGACATGGTCTTCCGCAACATAGTCAAAAATGGACATCACAATATCTTAAAAGGCTTAAGGGGACTAGATTTCCAGAAAGCTCTGCACTCAAGTAACTATTCTGTGCCATATCAAGTAAGAACTTTTGCCTCCTCACTCATTTTAAAATGTGATTTTAGTAGAAGATCATGCATTGTTTGAGCATCCAATTGCAACTACTGCTGATTTCACAGCATATTGTCTGTAGCTCATGTTTCATCAAATATTCAAATGTTAATTGAGCAACCCTTGAATAAAAACGTAATGTGTCCCTGCAATGAAAGATGTGCTGATAGTTTTCACTTGACTTGACTTACACACCCCACGCTAGCGGCAATGCACGCGCAATTGCGCTGGAGGGCCACCTGGCACCCACGCAGCAGGGGAAGCTGTTCGAGCGCTGCGCAGAGAGGGGAGGGGGGGGGGGGGGTGTAGTCACCTAATATGCACTATCTTACTAGCCCAAAGGCAGCAATTATTTATCATAATTTGAAGATAAGCTTACCGACTGCTTTAAACCTCCCAAATAACAAATGATACAAAACCGTGAGCAATAAATCGATGAACATTAAAAAAATATAATTAGCAATCTTCGAATGACTCAATTCTAGTAGACATTGTAAGGTCTCTTCAGTATCATACAGAACTGCACACAAACATCTACCTGTGGCGCACGTGCAATGTGTCGTTTGAGGGGAATATAACTTATTGCAACTACAGATATACTTACTTACTGATGGCACCCGAATCACTATCCCACTATCACATAGGCTACCTGCCAAGGTTAAACACTGATAAACATGTACATTAATTCATGGTTATGGGAAGTAAGACACTCACCGGCCAAGCGAACTGGAAAGGGATAAGAATCTTGCCAGCATCGTTGATTTTGTTCTTATTTTTGGGATTCTTAAAAGAAAATATATTTCCACCAAGAACGCCAGTAGACCGATCTCCGTAGATGCATGGGCCAGAAGTGGTGACCTCGGTTTGGTACTCCTTCAGGCAGATTTTAAAATAAGTGTCGCACTCGTCCCGATTACAGCGCAGATCCTGCGAGTTCCTTGTGCCATCACAGCATTCCCCGTCCGATAACTCACCGTTTACATTCTGAACGGTTATCAACTGCAGCTCGAAATAGCCAGTGGACTGGGCCACCTAAAAATAACATTAAAATGCAAAGAAATATTTCACAAAACAAAACAATTGTTTGGACAACATACATGCCTAAACCGAAAGGTGTGGTTCTATGATGGGGAATTATTTATAAGAAATTAAATAGGTGTGGCTAATTTACCCAAAATAGCAACCCCATTGGCATGCTTTTGTTTCATCGTGTATAGCCTACCTTTGGCATAGCCATGTCTCATATCGGTAAGTGGATTTATCTTAACCAGGCATTTCCTACTGTGTACCCAGTGTGTGTAAGCTCAAGACCACATATAGGCTAAATGAAGACAATGAAACTTAACTTATGTATATTGCAAAACGTGTCGCATTGGACAGAAAAATGGTGTAAAAATGTAGCACTCTTCACTCTTGTCATGGTAAAATTGCATGGTCACATGCTTCAACTGACGGCTGCGTAATTTAATAATCGATTAATATGATCTGAATACGCAATATCGAAGGGCAAATTAATCAGCCCACGCCCACCAACTTTTGAAAATGATTTGTCGACATTCAATCAATTCATTTGGCAAAATATTTGAAAACCAGAGCCCTCTTACCTCCGACCATACCGTCAACAGCAGGCACACTATTGAGAGGCAATTCGTAATCCTAGTACAATTCCACATGCCTCCGTTTAATTAAAATGTCATCAGAAAAAAGCGATGAAAAACGGAAAACAGCCGTTGACCGGCGACTCGATCCTCCGCTGCTGACATGCAAAATTCACTTGCGTCTTTTTTTCCCCTCCGTATATTTCCAAAATTCACCGAAACATCACATGCGTGTAGCAGGCAGCCTAAACAGCGCGGTGATGGTCCATCCACAAGAGTCTCCCTCCGTCAAATCACTCTACAGCAACTGATTTCCAGCTACAGCACGCCTGAGGATGTCTTTTTGATTGGCAGTTCTACAAACCACTCACAAATCCGGGTACTTGCGTTTAGCAAGAGCTGTCTCTGAGCCAACCGAAAGGGTCCGGGGGCGGAGTATTCCCCCCAAAACTTACAGTGCATGGCACAGAGTTCTCGTCGCATAGAACGATGCAGGTATTATTATATTAGTCGTCGTATCTATTTGGCAGTGTTATCCCTTTAAATTCTTTGAATGCCCAACACTTTGACAGAAAAAGGACATTCGTTATTACAACCAATTGTAATAGGTATCCTATGCTACCTAATTCATCAGAACAAAAATCATATAGCCTAAGCCTACATTTAAAGCAATCACAAAATGTTTGATACCACAAACGTTTGATATGCGTCTGCATTTTTAAAACGCGTTGAAATGCCAAGGTAGTCATTCACAAGGTTTTTATCCTATTAAGGGAACATCCATAAACACAAATATCAAAATTAATGGCACACTTTAGCATAGATGCGTTTAATCGAGAATCAGAGGAAAGCGATAGGCCGAGCCTATTGTCGAAATAATTCCACGTATTGTATTCAGTTTGTGTAACTGGAAGGAAAATGTGGCTAATACTATGTTGAAAGAGTAAAATAAAAAGTTTTCCTCAATGCGCTGTTAGTACAACCATAGCCTATCAATGCCGCAAGCATGCTCCAAATTAGTATGGTCGAGCGCCCTCTTCCGTGTAAACGCGCACTAGGGCGAAGGATAAATATGTCGGCCTACCATGTCTGCCTGTTTCATGGTGAAAACAAGTTTTGCTTAGGTAAATATGGTTGTTCTTGTAGCACCTCACAGCTTATACAAGTCTGACCTGCTTTTGTGTTCAGTTTGCAAGCACTGCACATATTTAACCGTTAAGTCTTTGTTCATCTTCCGTATGTCTCAACACACATACACAGGCAGGCAGGCGCGCACGCACGCACAAAAAAAAGCATACAGACACTTTCTCTTTTCTCTCTCATCAGTCAACTGCCATGTCATCAGATAGCAGATTGCCCAAGCCTAGTGTGTTTTAAGTTGGGTTGCATCAACCAAAGAGCCGGGCCTGATGAAGGCGTCTCTCTCTCTCTCTCTCTCTCTCTCTCTCTCTCTCTCTCTCTCTCTCTCTCTCTCTCTCTCTCTCTCTCTCTCTCTCTCTCTCTCTCTCTCTCTCTCTCTCTTCCTCCGTCTCTCTCTGTGTCTGTGTGTGTGTCTGTGTGTGTGTTGTTAGAAAGGGGGGATTACGTGGGGGGAGGATTGTTGGGCACTGTGGGGGGTTGCAAGGCCCCAGGGGAGGAAGGTGAAGTAGATTTCTCCCCTCATCCATTTTTCATGGGGTTTCTCCTTTGAGAGCTCCTGCCTCTGTGTCAAATCCCTTTTATCTTGAAGCATCACTGGGGGTCTGCAAAATGTTGGTGGGGTTGTATCTCCAGAACATGACGGCCATCACACACCACCTGACCCTTAGGTGAACATAAGCCTAATAAAACACATTGCACTCGGGATATTGAATTCTACATCTAGAAGAAGATCAAAAGCATATTTGGACAAATCACAGTCAAAAAGGCCAGAGAGATTAAGTATAGTTGTCTGCCATTAAACAGACACACAACGCACTAGATAATTATAGTTTAATAGTGTTAGAAAAGGAGCAAGCTTAAATCATTTAAAACATTTTATAAATTTAAAAAAAAAAGTTAGAAGGTATCTCAATACTTTAAAAAAGGTATTTAAACATTTCAAGTGAGGTGAGTCTTCGAACTAATTTACAAATCATCGTCATCCCAGTGTTTGAGCTTGTCTACACTCTCCAGGCCTCGGTGAATGGACTCGCCGTGGTTGATAATGTGAGCACAGACCGGTATGAGGAAAAGCAACCATGAGTTAACCCTCATGACTTTTGAAATGTACAGTAGAATACGTGCTTGCGCGTGCCTTTGAGGAAACACTCAAGGAACAAGAAAAGGCAGTCGGTGTGTGATTATATAAGCAGGGTTCGAGTTCTTTCTTCTTCTTATGTAACAAAAACTCTTCTTTTGATTGCAATAGGTGTGATGTCTGCAGGCTACAAGACACACTCACAGGCAAAGCATGTAAAGCCGGTTTGGATGATCGTTTCTGTGTGACTTCATCTCAAACGGTTGAAGCCGTTCAAGTACAACTGGGCCTGCAAGTCATGCCGGACAGAAACGTGACATGTTGACATGCCCTTTAATACAGGCTTTCAGTTACTAAACGGACGGCATTTTCATGTACAACCGTTTCAATGTTTTTGATGACTGGCATGTCATCGAAATGCACTAATCGTATCTACATTTTAGTAACTCTGTAAAGCCTGTGCTTGAAGTCCTGTTGCCTGAACATGTAAAGTAAGATTGGCAATTACACAGAAAGGATGATTTGTGAGTGGCCCTTAACCCAGCAGTGGCTGGGATTACCATACAATGTCAACCATCCCCTAAATGAAAATGGAGGCTCCCTTTTGGGGTCACACAGGTCAATTGACTCCACATCTGCCATATGGTATAATCCTACCCTACTATTATACGGTGTCGTGTTTCAATGCAAATGTTTGCATAGTGGCATGACAGACATTACATGTACCAAGTTACAATATACGTAGATAGTGATAACGTGCTTTCACCTTCTTGAATTTCGACTGAAATCGGGGGTGGTAAGTGCAGTCGCACACTGAATTGCTGGAAGGAAGAAACCATCGGATGGCAACCCGCAGTTGAATCTTTGAGAAAGAATGGGCAAACATGCAGGCGGAGGATTCTGACTCTTCATGTTCAAGCTATGTGCTGCATGGCTAGGCCGGTAGCCTAGCAAGGGATTCCAGGACTTGCAGGAAGTTTCCGGGGGTTATAATCTCCTTCGTCACATATAGCTATGGCTGGTGTATCTCTGTCAGGACTCTGCTAGATTGGTATGACAATCTCAGTGAAAGTCAATACAAGGCAATGAAGACCGTGAAAGACAATACCACTCCAGTCAATGCTAAAATCTTTCTTTAAATGAACATATTTCTTTTTCTCAAAACTGAAATAGTGGGTGACTTGGATACCAAAGTGTATTTTCTGTTGGCAAAATAACAAAGAAAAGCTCACAAGCCAATTAAAAAAAAAAAAGATATAAGATATAACCCGCATGGGTAACCAGGTGGGAGGTGGAAGAAGTTCCGGAGAAATACGGGCGTGTCAGGTCATCCCTGTCAGGTGTTGTTCTGCTCCGCTGCAAGTATGCATCGCTGTTTCCCCATGCAAACAGCTCTGATGATTACAAGCCAATGTGCTTGAGGACTTGGTAACCAGGGGTCCCACGTTCACGAATAGAGGGCATGGTAGGTGTCTCCTTCAAAACGATGGAAGGATGGAGGGCATGAGAGTGAAAGAGTAGCATGAGAGTGGCATGGCCCACATCACTTTTGTTGGTCCCCCCAAATCCGACCAGACATTTGCTCATCCAGGATTTCCTCTTGCTGGAGCTGCCCAAATCAAAGAGTGCTCTGTGGTTTGAAGTTGGTTTTCGAATCCATTGCCAAGTTTTACTTCCCAGAGATTCAAAACAAGTTCATGGATTAAGGGGGAGAGGTGAGACATTGGAAAGGCTTTATGATGCTTCTCTCTGGTGCTCCCACCAATCACTGGATATGAAAGAAAATAGACTAATAAACAATGCAGAACAAAATATTGACCTTGCTGAATGTGCACATTCACTCACTCACTCACTCACTCACTCTCTCTCCATCACAGAACATAAGTGAGAAAAGAATATCCCCCCTCCCCACACACACAGCTATCCTAGCCAGCTGAACTACCTTACAATAGCCACATGCTAAGACTCTTAACCAAAACCAAATACCCCAAGGTACCAGAGAGCGATCACAAGGCCACTAAGCTTTGTCTAATTATAAATCAAGAGGCTCCGTTGAGGTCGGAGAGAATGTGGCAGAAACAGGATGCTGTGTGGAAGCACGGTGTAGTGGTAACCCCTGTCCCTGTGGGAGCTCCTATCTATCACCAGCTACCTTCCTCAGCCCCCTTACATGCATACTCCTCTTTCTTCATGTACTATTTGGGGGGGGGGGGAAGTAATCACGGGTAGTACAGAGAATGGGTCTGTAGCATTCAGACAGTTTTAATCCGTGTAATCTGTCCTTATCTGTGTTTATCTTTTGCTAGTTTAGGACAACAATGTCCACAAACTAAAAAAACAACAACAATGTCATAGATCATGTGACGGAAACAAATTCAAAATTCGGTCGCAGAAATCATTTGGATGGAGTCAGAACTGAGGTGGACATCAGTCGTGTTTCACTGAAGATGTTTCATCATTCAAATCATCGAATTTCAAGGACTTAAACGTATCATCCGACGGCACCTACCAAGAGGAGATCAATATAAGAGCAGCCCATTGGCCCAATGTAACTTCATTCTTTGATGTTTGTGGAAGGCTATCTGATTAAAAGGTAAAAGCAATATGACGGCATCAATTCCAACAAGCAATTAGGAGGGAAGATTTGAATCCACATGGCCTGTGCCTCATCAAAGTCGCACTGATTTCCACAGACAGTAGGGGTTAATTTAGGACACTCCTCTCAGCCTAGGCCCTTGCTCAGACTAGGTTAGTTGGCCCCGTGAGCTTTACCAGGCTTCTCTGGTTTCCTTTCCCCCTTCCCCCCCCCCCCCCACCCTTTTTCCTCCCCCTTCATTTGCATACAGGTGGACAGTGTGCAAGAATCATACTGGATGTCAACATCACCCTAGCTCTTTTGTGTCCGCGCTGCGGTCCTCAAAAGTTCCAGAGGTGGCCCCACAATGCAGTTCTCTTGCTTCAAAGGGTGGCTGGCCGCTCGCACCTGGGTGTTCACCCACAAAGGGGGACACCCCCCCCCCCTGCTCTGATACCACAGATGGCTTCTGGGAACACAAACACAGAAAGGGAGAGGAGCGATTACGGCCACCACGTGTTCAATTACGACATGAAAGCTCTCGGGCCACAATGTATTTATCTGTCTGCGACGGCATACAGGCATACAAAAGGATTCATTATTATTTAATTTGCATCATTTGGAGGGCAAAAAAAAAAACAAGGCCACATTTCGACACTCTCCCTCCGGACGCACTCGAGCGGAGCGTGCTGTGTAAGTTGATATCTTTCAGCATAACAATGCAAAACTGACCTTTGCAGGTTGCTGTTAGTGTTTCCCTAGTAGGTCAGGCTTACTCTGAGTTTATGGTGACATGGTGTCTAAAGTAATGGATAGTCAGGTAATCGTTCATAATTTTTTTTTTTTAACATGTCTGAAGGGTAAAATATGAACAGTGTGCATTATTGTCAGATAAAAAAACTCAAGGGAAATGGTTCATTGCTTGCTGGCCATTTAAAGTTAATTTACTGGCTACTGCTCAGAATAATCCTTGTTCCTATGTATTAAAGAAATTGATGAATGAATATGTCCAGTACTTTAACTGTATAGGTAGGAAGTACTCTATAGTGTCCATATTTATCCATTATAGATACAGTTGATAAAACTGCCCAGCTATGCAAGACTCAGAGTTTTGAAGGCACACTGTATTGATAAAAGAAAATTCTACTACCTTTCTCCAAAGTAAAACCAAACACACACAGAATGCGTGTTGGATATAGATAGGTGGCTGGACTTTTTTCCCCATTTTTCAGTCACTCAAAGTCTATCTGCATCACAGTCATGCGGACAAAGACATGGAATCTCTCATGTGATTCTTTGCATGAAGATGAGGTGCTGCCCTATCTCTAAACACTCATCCGGTTTGGTCTTATCCTGGATCACTGTTATGCCCTATGGGTAGATAAAGACTAGTGACAGACACGCATTTCTTGGAAATGTTCAGTCTTTTGTTTGTGGAATGAAAGGGAAATGATGCGTGTCATTATTAGTAAACTAAGCTTCAGCCTGTCGGGCTGGTGCACTTTCAGCTTCCAATACAGAAAGTGAGATCAGCCATACAGCCTTGGGAACCAGGGGTGAAATGTGCTAAATCATCCTAGAATGAGGTTGACTGTTTAATATAAATTAAATGACCTTTGCAATGCCCATAAGTAACTACAGATCATCAGTTCTGATGTGCAACAGCGTTGCAGTTGATGATTGTTTATATGTTACTGTTTAGTGTCTATGGACAATAGGGTAACTCAAAATAAAGCGTGACCAATAAATCTTGATAACAAGGGTCCACTTGAAAGGGCCAGGGAGGATGATACCAACAAATAACTATCCCCTAAGCGAATACACCTCTTTCTCAAAACATCCCATTAGTAGTTAGGCATTGTGGTGTGCGGTTGCCATGGAGAGGTCAGAGTGGTTGCACTTGGTTAGCTAATACTTATAATTGTACCTCCTACTCCCATTCCTCAAATTCACACTAACGTCTCCCTTCACGACTTTGTCTAATGATTACTAATCCACCTTTTAAAGAAGACTAACACAAATATTTCCATAGCAACCCCACTTGTCTCAAAGCCTTTTGCTTGGACATATGAGCGACCAGAGGGGAAAAAAAGGAGACAGTGGGCGAGGAGGAGCAATTGACAAATTAACCCTTTGCTTAGATGAAGGCAAACCACGCAAAACGTTGGCACCTTTTGTGTGAAGGGAAGAGGAGATGGCTGGTTGATAGAGGGGAGAATGGAAAAATGCTAGAATAATGTAAGTGGGAAGGGAGATCAAATAAACATGCCTGTACATCCTCAACAGTAAACTGGCTATTAGATATCTTTTCTAGTGCCAAGTTGTATGATGAATACACTCATAACATGATTCAATCTGATATATGTACCAAATTCATCATTTTAGTAGTAGTGTGTTTAATGTATGTGTCTGTTTGAATAGTTTTGAATGACAGAAGATGCTAATCAAACCCAGTTAAAGCTCAAAACTACTTGATAAGTGTTTGGTTGGACAATCAATTAATAGATCAGCCATACATTTATTTGGCCACTAACTGAGGCATAGAACTACTACACACAAATGCACATGGCTCTATACAGTATTGCTTAATTAGTTATGTCAGTGCAAATTCTGTTTAAAATCTATAGTTTCTATGTGATTCTACTCAACAATAAATTCAAGATTCAGTATAAGATTACAAGATGATATGCAATATTAAACTGTTAATGTTTCCTTCCAATTGTGCCTATATTGTAGTGGAAATATTTAATAAACCCGATGTGCAATTGCAATTCCCGGTCAATGTATAGACAAAATGGTCAAAAGACAAGAATCGCATTTGTTCACAAAGCAGCCTACCAAAGCCTTTGAGTCCACCTCCAAAGATGATTATAGTTCAAATATGTTTTTTTATTATAAAAAAAAATTGTATTACGGCAGGCCACTTTAATACTCAAGTCCCATTAGTAAGAGCAATCAGAGGACTTTCAGACAAAGGGGTGATTTCAGGCATCAAACCTCATTTATTTACACATAATGCAGTTCAATGAAACAGTTAGTGCACATGCAAAATGTCCTATTTAAATATATATATTTGCACCAAGTGCCATAATGTTTACAAATTGTGAAATATTGAAAAGAATATATGAAACAAGTTAAAAAATATAAAACTTAAGTATTACTTAACAACACTGACCACAATGAATATTCACTTCAAACTAAGCAGAAACAATTCTGACACCTCAATGCTTATTTCTCAGATAACTCTTTCAAAGTAACACATATTCAGTGTAAGACACATAAAAAAATCACAAGTGAAAAAGTTGCTTCGCAATAAGACTTGAACAGAAACAAAAATCTATCAGGTTTCATACAATGTAAAACCCTTTCTTAAAAACATAGAAGCAACTGCTATTTTCATGACAGACTTCATTATCATCATTGAAAATACACATTTTTCAAAACTGTGCAAGCAGCATTTTAAACTGTTTATGTACTGTTAAAAACAAATTGAGGGTTACTGTCTGGATCTCAGTTTTCATTGACCTACAATCCATACTCAGAAACCTACCCTTGTAAAAATAAAAAATCCCACACATAGTTGTAGTGGCAACTATTTAAATACAGAGAGTACACATAGTACAAAAAGTGGTATGCATCACATATAGACAGGGAGAAGTATAGTGTATTTTATCGACAAGAGAACTCCACCAAAAACGGACATGTCTGCTATTTCCGATATTTAGTTGGAAATTTGATATGTTTGTCCTCAAAAGGTTGAGCCAAAGCACGCAAATGTTGGTGTTGTACCAAGTACTACCTGCTGTACTGTATGCTCCAAGGTGAGGTGACTAATCTCTGTCGACTCGCCCAAGTAATGGAGGTAGAAATGTCGCATGGTGTTACGGTAGTATCCAGCATAGGCAAAAATGACAGGATGGCTTACAGATTTGATTTAATGGCACAATACCGGACTTTCAATCGGCTTGCTTTTGACCGATGAAAGTTTGAGATTGTGGCTTTTTACAGCATGGCTTATTTGCTGGGTCTATGGAAAGATTTTACACCTTGTGACATCATTGCGTACCAATGTACTGCCATGTAAACTTGGGCTATTGGTCTGTAGAAACATTGATATCACTATTAATACCAACCTTGTCATAGGTAAAACAGGTGAGCACCAACGGAACAGCACTCGGTGGAGTTCTCAATTGAACAATTGTCGCAGCAGGGATATGGACTGTCAGTAAACCTACCCTCCAAAATCCCAGTTTTTCTGGATTAAATTTTGGCAGACATACATCAAATAAAAGATTGTCGCAGGAACAAAGGCAGAGGACACATCTGGTTAAGATTGGGGTTTTCAGGGTTTAGTTTTATGGGGAAACGAAGGTTAAGATGCTAATAGTTCCCTGATACGTGTTTTTACCTTTAAAAACTACACCCCATCTTAATGCTTCATGATCAATGTGTTGATGAATTTAAATAAAAGAAATGTTGGACTGAATCCCTAACAAAGGCAGCTTGCTGCCTTAATATGGGTCGATGGATGTTTTGGCATCAAAACTAGTTTGCATGAAGCTTATTTTCATCGAAAGACTACAAGGTGACTTAACACTCAATTAGCATGATAGCATGGGTCCTCTGTTTTTTTAAGGGTATGAGTTTAAAAACTTTAAGCCATCAGGTTGAAACCATGCAATCCTATTTGATTAAGGAATGATTTGAAAAGGAGGGAGAGAGACTCCAAGGAGAACTCTGTGCTCATAGGATAACATGTACAGATGCAACAGTCCAAAACGAATGCAGAGATTTGGTCTCCTCTACAGTTTGAGTAGGAAAACTTCATTTTAATACTTTCTCTCTGGACCACGGCATCGTCATAGTTTTAATATCTATAGCCAAAATGAGAAAAGAGAATTAAAAACAGTATTATGAAATGTTGACACTATGGTGTATGCCTGGCATGACATGTTTCAGGCTCCAAATACACCGAAAATAAAATCAAACTTTGCTCAAGTAGTGAATCCCCATCTGCATCATGTGATGTATTATTTATAGATCTCTGAGGAATAAAGGTGACCAATTATAACAGATCTTTGTCTGGCGGGCTATTTATCCATACAGATTAATCGATCCAATGGTTATTAAAGGTTTGCATATTAGCTAATAAATTGACTTACGATAGTTTGCACCACACTTGTTTGTGGTTAAAAAAACAGTCCAGTTAATACATTTTCTAGTAGAAATTAGAAAGCAATTAGCTGAAAATAGGAGTGTTCAGTGATGCATTCCGTTTGTTGCAACCTGCCTTTTCATCATGTTTTGGTCATTAACAAATTATGTTGTCATGAAATACAGTCCACATAAAAGAGATGAACTCGCATAAATGGTCAGCCAGTAATGTAGTATTGTGAATTTTAAGATATGTGGGATTAATTCCTGAATTACACCTAATCAAGGAGGAAAAAACATTTGGACCTGAGATGTTAGCAAGTGCTTTTGTGAACTTCCTCTGCCCAAAACTATCGAACACTTATTCCAATACCTATTATAGATGGGTTATTTTGTAAGTTTAAGCCATTATACAGTGTACAGATCATTTAACAAAAAATCTCTATATATTTATATATGTATCGCAATTATTTATTTTATTACATTGATTTCAAATGTAATACTTAATTTAAAAAAGGACCTTTAGGCCTTGTATAGGCCTACTTCTGAATGCAGCATACTCAAAATAATAGATATATGCATACATAGATAGATTATGGCTCTTCTATCCAGGCTCAATGAAAAGTTTTGGGAGGACTTCATTGAGCCTGACATCATGGAGCATAAGCAAGCATTTATCTCCATTTACTCTTAATATCGCATAAATAGCCAAAGGAAAGGCTTTACTTGATGGGGGGAAAATAAATCTCAACATGTCGCAGTTTAAGAGCTATGCCCATCCTAACCAGGGAGACAGTGCTGGTATCAACAAAACTCTACACCTTTATCCGGCTCAAGTGAAGAAAAAAGAAAGAGAAGGGAATTCTCAACCAGCACTAGGGGCTCTGGGTGCTGTTTCAGGAAGCTAGGCCAAGTGGATTCAGAAATTCCCCAGATATTACACAAGCAAGGTTTTTAGTTTCCCAAAACAAATTTGTTCTGTTTTATGGCAACCTATAGGGGCTTGCCTTCTTCATAAGGAGGGAAGGAGACTTTTTAAGACATGATATGAAGCAGGGGTTGTCACCTTTTCACAGTGCCTTCTCTCACTTTTAATGGTTCAGTTACAACAAACAGCTCCAGCACTTCCAAAATCTGGTAAGCAGTAATATCAGTAATACTAGCCATGTCACAATCAATGCCCTTTGGCATGTTGACTCACAGTAAATACCCCGCCAAAAACAATATTACACATATCTGTTGGGTAGTTCTCAAGCTAACAGCCATTCAAATATTCAGCATTCTGCAGAATTCTGTTTGGCACTTACAAGTGCCGACACTTTCGATTTACAATCGAAAGTGTTGTCAATCTACATTTCACCTTAATCATCTGAATAATTGTCGCGATTGATATTAGGGTTAGGGTTAGAGGGTTGCAGTTTTTAGAAATCGGGACATTCCAGGAGCCTTGAGATGCAGATTCAAACTGCAGTGTCTGGATTGCCTTCATATGAAGATCATAAACAACTTGAGGATGCAGTGAAATATCTGTTTTGGAAATCTTCCAAAGTAGCATCGGCAAAAGTTCCTGACACATTGTGATCCCCATTGTGAATACTCCTGGGTCATGAACAGATATATTGCACTGAAAGGGACGAGGTAGGTGATATTCCTGCAGAAGGGTGTAACGTCTGGTTCTACGAACAACTGTCCTAGGGGCATTAAAACATGATCAAACCAGTGAGGTGGCTGCCAAGTTCTGCTAGGTATTGCTGCAAGGCTGTGGATCATAGAGGAAGTGGTCGAGGCATGTTTAACTGACCTGAACTCATCATTGGCAATCATTAAGTAGGCCCTGCTTTGACGAAGCAACGTTTTTGCATTCCTGGATCATGGACTATTTCATGGCAGACAAATGGAGCCAAATCAAGCTGTTATTAAGTAGCCATCTTTGTGAGATCGTACCCATTGGGAGTGACTTAATCGTAAGAAGGATTTTTTTGTTTGTTTTTTTAATACAATTAAGAATTGTAAAATAAGTTCTGCTGTTCATCAGTATATGGCAAATGTATAGAGGAAAGTAGTTACTATAAGACCACACATAAAAGAAGAGGAATGGGACAAGCCCAAAAAGAACACAGTTGGTAACTCGACAAAATGGCCTTCGTAAAGCCAGCAAAGGCAATGAGGGAAGGGAAACTGAGGGAAGATATGGGTCAAAATAGTATTGAATTCATTCATTCAAGTCACTCTGGATTTATCTTGCCTGGCACAATGGCCACAACGGAATGCATGTAATACAGCCCAAAAGACCTAATTCTGCCCAGCCAAGGGACATGGGTAGGACAAATCAAGTGCACCTGAAAACAATATTGCACGATAATATAATGCTGAATACTATTTCAACCCAGGTGTGGTGGGAGGCTAAGGGTCAGGGGATGTTGCTTATGGGGGGGGTGAGTGGTCGGACAGTGAAATGTCGGTTAAACGTTGGTGGAGATTTTGTACTTGGGCGACATGTTGTTGTGGAACCAGATAAAGCTAAAGATGACGCCCATGGTCTTGGGGACGCTCTCGTCATATGCAAAAGTCATGGCCTCGTGCAGAGGCACCGTCACCACCTCGATGAGCTCGCCCTCCTGCGGCTCGCCTCCGCCCTCGCCCACGCGGTTGTCGTCCGACACCTCGGCGTAGAACATGGTCTGCTTGGCTCCCATCACGCCGACGCCCGACCTGTGAGTGAGGGGTACACAGGGGGAGTCCACGATCAATGCCATTCTGTCACCAAAAAAAGCCGCTACGGCCCATTGCTACGGCCCATTGCTACGGCCCATTCTGATCGAATTGTACTTCTGCAGTAGTCAGCTGGCATCATCACTAAAATGCTCCAAATATCATAAAAATGTTGAGTCATTTAAATGCTGAAATCACTTGTTTTATGGCATCCAGAAAGTCAAATACCTTTTAAATAGTACAGTCTTATAGTGTGTGTGTGTGTGTGTGTGTGTGTGTGTGTGTGTGTGTGTGTGTGTGTGGGGGGGGGGGTCTAGCTACCTGTGGATGGTGTTTTGACACAGCTGCCACACACTGTGCATGAGGGAGATCTAGGGGGAGTGTAGTGGGGGGGTATCTGTCATGGGGGTCCTCATGTGGGCTATCCACCACAACAGGATCACACGTACATTCCCTTTAGGGCGGACTATTATTTGCTGAAGCAATCTTGGTCAAATGAGACCTGTTCAGGTTATTCAGGCTCGGAATAATACAGGGTAGAACTGGATACCTACCCGTTTTCATTGTCAACACAATGAGACGTACCCCATCGGTAAACATTTTTCTCAAGGAGATTCAACATAGTCATGGACAATGTAGTACCTTCTCCTTGTTTAGGCATAACTGGGTTCTATTCCAATTACACCCATATTCAGCACGTTGCTTGATTCATTCCAAAACTCAAAGACAGACTCTGAATGTGTTCCCAGAAAACCCCCAGACAGCGTCCTGCCACCCCTGAGGGGGCCACACATCCGCTGACAGCACAGAGCCCTAATATCAGGGCCTGAGTAATGTGTGTCCTGGAAACGAACGAGGCCCATAGATGCTTGCATTGTAGCAGAGATAGCAGGCGCTTCATCACTCGCAATGCTTCCACTGGGCTCACCTCTCATAGGGGTCATGTGGGTTAAGAGGATCCTTTAATGGGAGCAGCCCACACACAACAACATGGATAGACACATCATCGACTTAGCTAGCGGAGATTCAGAGTCAATTCGGAAGCATTTTTGGAGGAGAACGTCAGTGTCTTGGCTACTGGATATTGTTGATGATTATTGTTATGTGATATTTGTCCACTTTGTTATTCTTCATAACTAGCATATTCTAGATGCACAGCCATCATTAACCCTCTTTGGAAGATATATATTTCTTGGTTCTTCAGGGAAAAAAAGTCATAATGTGTCGATTATTTCTGTAGTTTTCCAGTTTATTGTAAGAAACTTTGACTGGATCTCTTGAAATGCAATGTTTCTTCCATTTTTGCTACCTTAAAAACAAACGTTTTTCTGTGACCAAAGATCATTTTTTTTGTAATGAATGATGTGTATGGTTATTTATCACATTCCTTGGTACTCTACAGCTCCTATACATGCATGCACTCCATATGCATTCATCATTTATTACAAACAGACTAAAAACGTGTGTGGTTTCTTTCATTAATATCAATTACATGTCAAAGTGAGGAGGAACATCGACACTATTTCACCGTGTGTGCTTCTGCAAACAAAACAATCGTAGCAGCAACAGAAAAACATAAAAGCGAAATAAACAAAACATTCGTCACCTGTAGGAATGGATGGAAATGTGTAAAAGAACACCTTTGCCGATGACTTGTTGCTGAGCTACTGCTGTGCCTGCAACACGCCATCAAGGTAGTCCTTGTGGTTACGAGCAAGCAGGAAAATGCAGACAATTCCCCACGCAAACGCGATGGAAACAATCAATTCCTTGTCCTTCATCACCACCGAACTACTATGCACTTCTACTGTGCTTCCCACAGTACACACGTAATGCGTGCATTGCTTTAACCCATGTGTTATCTTCGGGTCATTGTGACCCTTCAATCATTGTGACCCACCGTCGTATTGCGACAACTTTACCGCATACAAAAACAAAGTGAAGCATTTTCTTTTAACTGTCGGGCTGTCTCAGACCCCCCACATCGCGAAGGTTAAAAGAAAATGCTTTTATTTGTTTTGTATTGGGTAAAGTTGTCGCAACACAACGATGGGTCGTTGTGAACCTTTGGGTCACGTGACCCGAAGGCAGCACAAGGGTTAAATGAAAATGTCTGCCAAATGAATAAGATGTAATGTCAATGTCAATCACCGGAGACTTTCAGAGAGCTGTAAAAGTGGGAGTGCATTATATGAGAGGCTGTTTCTCGTTGATGGCACAGATCCTCACCTGAAGGACCCTTGCGCCTGTGCGAACTAAAAAGAAGGCCCTGCCTGCACTAAAAGAAACAGGGCAAAGAGTTTAGACTCGTCTCAATGTGAGTTCAAAAGGAGGGTGTTTCAAAAGGAGGGTGTTCCAAAAGGAGGGTGTTCCAAAAGGAGGGTCTTCCAGGGTAAAGTAGAGCTGGGGTGAATGGGGTCCTTTTGGGTCAAAGCATTGTCGATCTTGCACAGCTAGTTTTGGGGAGGATTGGACCTGATTTGTAAAGGGTGCACTTAGTCCTGCCGCTATGTTTATCCCAGACATCAAGCAGCGGTTGATAGACAGGTGGCGTGAGGTCGGCGGAATACAGTGGGCATGTGAAGACAGTCAGAGTTGCAGCTGGGTGTGTGTGTGTGCGTGCTACCTTTCCATGCTTGAATATTTGATAGTATTTCCACTAGGTTTGGCAGTGTATAAATGTAATTGTGTTAGTGCGGTGTGTGGGTCTGTGTCAGTGGAGGTTTTTACTCAGATCCACACAGCCCGGCAGGTGTCAGAGGGCTTTGTGACTTGCAGGCCTCTTTCTCTACAGCTTTAGGGCTGATAAGAGGACAATGAAGCACTATTACTCTAGCCTGGGAACCAGACCAATCTGCCACCTCATGGTTTATTTGCTCTGGCAGATGGGTCTGGCCATTCTCCCATTCAAAACAGATTTCCCTCGAACCAGAATCTGGTCAATCCACTATTTATCGGATATGGGGTGGGTTTCAATACAACGACTTGTGTGCGCCTTGAATCCCAGTGTTAGTAAACGTGACGTTCCCACCCGTCTCCTTCCCGGCCCTGTTTGCATACCTATAGGAGGTGATTCTCCTCAGTTTGGCGACCGGCACGTCATAGCCGCACTCCTCCAGCACTTCCTGCCGGGCGATCTCCTCCAGGGACAGGTTGGGCTTGTCCACCAGGCCTGCGCACAGCTCGTAGGTCACCCCCGCCGAGGCCGGGGGCTGGCCGGGGGTCTCCCCTTCCTGGGCGTCTCCATCCGGGGCGTCTGCCTGCGGCGCGGGGGTGGCCCCCTCGGCGGCGGCGGCCCCCTCCTCGGCCGGCTCCGGGGGCTGGGGCTTGGTCCGCTCCCACTCGCACATGTACACCGCTGGCCGTCGTTGGAGGGGATGGGGAAGAGGGAGGCAGGGGATGGGGAGAGGGCAAGGGAGGGAGGGAGCAAGGGAGGGAGGGGGGGGGGGGGTGGAGGTGGCAAGGAAGGAGAAGTGTGAGACGTGTGAGGCGATTGAGAGGAGGGAGAAGTTGTGAATGACAGATTGAAATGGGGGGGGGGAGGGGACATACAGCGTGCTCTCAATCCAAGGCGAGAAAAGTTGCGGATCCGTTGGAGGCGTGTTAAATCACACAATCTGACACTGGAGATGACTTGGGGTATTAAGAACCCCGTCTCTCTCTCTCACTGTTATCAAAGGCTTTTCCTGCAGCATTTGATATCTAGAAACAGTAATAAAATAAGGTGACGGGCCTGTTAGAAATGAAGCGGACTTTGATTGTGTGCCAGCGAGTGCTTTGAACAAAGCACAATACCTTAGGGTCAGCGCTAGCCCCTTCTGATGCATTGTTTCTTTAGAAGAGGGAGAAGTGCGAGGGGGGGGGGGGGGGGGGAGTCACTTTCAATGGATGGCCTTCTAGCAATTTCCGTACAGCGCACTGCAGTGTCGCACTGTCCCTCGCGACATTGCGGCTAACAAAAGAGGTTAGTCAGAGTTGTGTTGAGGGCGCCTGCAGTCTACAACGAGGCAGCATTGTTTCTGAGAGGGAGTCAAACAAACAAGGACCTAATTAACTTTGTATGCCTACTTGTTTCTGCAGATTTGTTTATGCGTACATTGTACAGAAGTATGCTGGTGTGTGTGCATGACATGATTTCGCAACGAAGAATCTCATCAGGCCTCACGATGGGCTGGTTGGATAACTTCCAACTAACTGGATAAGAGGCATTCCTCGAGACGGCTAATGTCTTCAAAGCCCCTAAGGGCAAGAAACAGGAAGAGAGAGTCATTTCTCCTCCTCAGATATGCTTCAGCAAATGCCGGGCAAATCGTTCGCCGCGTGGCAGGGGGAATATTGTTGCAGCGGGCATGCTCAAGTGAAATTCAATGACATCAAATGCATAGGCGCTGGCAAAGAAGTTAGCAGTTTCTCTTGGACAGACCTTGTATTGAGGATAAAGAGTCCATTATAGAACTGATCTGGAATATGATTGTCACAGAACTACCATTCAAGGGGAATGTACATTTGAAGTGGTGGATTGTAGATTGGTTCAAAAATATGTTCTTTTTACAGATCCCACGTATATGGATTGGCCTCACAAAGCGAATGACATGTTACTGAGTGTAGGAAAGGGAGCAAAGAGATATTACCAGGGCGAAACTGCTTGACCAGTACGAAGCAGTGCGAGGTGGTGTTGAAGATCAGCACTGACACACTGGGGAGAGAGAAGGAGAAAAAGGGGGAAAGAGAGAGAGGTGTGGGGTTGAGATGAATTCATTAATTATTACTCAAGGAAGAGAGACATAAGGATCACAAGTCAGACAGTGGCAGCCATATGTCATGGTCATCGTTTTCTGTAAGGCACAATCATTCACAATAGGGTAAGGATTCCCTTTGCAATAATGTCACAAGCCTCAAAACAGCTGGGTCAATGAGAACAGGGTCACTCAAAAGCCCATTGAGCAGGACTGGCCACCAGACTGTCTACCCTTGATATTTGATGGTACTTCAACTATTGGGTCCGGTATCGTATAGGTAAATGTTTGAGTACATGAGAGTGTGGGCACGCACACGCGTGTGAGAAAGAAAGGGATCGCTATATGTTGACGGTTTGCGACTGTGTGATTGTTTCGTCGCCGGTGGAGACGTCCGTGTTGGGAAAGCGGATGTGTCTGTAGGCAGGAATCCCGGCCCAGTCTTTCCCATGGCAAGAGAGAGACCAGCAGGAGATTCTAGTGAAGCCCGGTCCACTCCGAAAGCACACTGGCACCACAGACAACTCGTATGAATCATCGATATCGACATGTGCATGAACATACTGCGGGCACTTGGTGATGACGCCGTCTTGTCTCGCAAGGTAAAACAATGACACACACACAAACACACGCGCACACAACCTCCATGTCTTTTATCTTCAGACATCATTACTCCTTAGTGGCGTTTCTTCTGCCCCTGATTGAAAAGTCCCCGTTCCATTTCAGGCCATTTGTCTGGGAATGGCCATCTATGGAAACCCCCCGCCGGTTCTCAACACTCCATCCCTTCTCCACACCTCCCTTCCTCCCTTCATTATTTCTCAGGAGAAGGAAGTCAGTTATACCCTCATCATGTTGATTTGTAGCGTATTTCAACCCAAAAATTACAAATTTAGCAAAGTCACTTGCTACGCTGATGGTTTTCCAGCACATTCAGAAACTTTCTTGCACATTCCCCATTGCTTTTGCTGTTGTGCGGCTGGACTGTTCAAATAAAAGCACGAATGTCTTTGAAAGTCCATGTCCAATACTGACGTTTGAAACATACACTGTTTGAAATTGTTTTAATCACCAAACATGATTAGGGACTACACTCTGTCGAACTGATGATGAGAATTTTACAGAGTGTAGTCCCTAATCATGTTTGGTGTGGCTGTTTGATCTGTTTGATTTCCAAAACAGATATTTCACCAGCACCAGTTGTACCGTACAACTGAACATTATCTAAGCCCAGGATCTTCCACAAACTCAAACAGTGAACGACATAGTACTGTGAAGAGGAGACTGATTATCTAGTGCCTGCCCGGTTTGACCAGTGCAGGCACAGCCCAGACCAGTGCAGGGTCCAAGTGGGACAAAGCAGCCTGTGGCTTGGAAGCGTCTCCCTTGAGGCAGGCCCGGGCTTGTACCGTTGTTCCATACCAATTCCCTCACTTCCCTCTAAGAAAAAACAAAAAACATCCCCAAAAACCCAGCGCTAATGGTTAAACCGAAGGGCGGCTAAACGGGCGCTCTGGACGTTTCACGCGCCGTTAAGCTTGAAGACCTCTCTCCGAGGGGCTTCCGGTCATCCGGCAGGGGATGGATGCAGCTCCAGCACCAGTTTTCCACAGTAGGTGCAATGAATGGAGCTTGTTAAGTACGTTTCATACGTTTGCCTGGTAATACAAGGACAGGATAAACGGTATGTTACTCGTTTCTTGAATGAGGAGGAATTGTTTTTTCCTATGTTGAGATGAAAGAAAGCCAGACAGCCAGACAGATTGATAAGTGATTAGGTACTTCCTGAGTCAAGGCTATGTCACCAGAAACCCCTCAATATGGGCGGCAGAGGACAAAGCACACTTGACGTGGACGTATCCAAATTGATATCTAACTCAATCAATACAGCCTGCTGTATACACTGTATGTGCGGAAGGAAAGCGCTTTTGAACACAACGAGATGCTGACTGTTTGTCTATAGCAGCGGGACCAAAGTACATTCTCCACAATGCTGCACTACCTCTGCTCCCCCAGTTACCCTCCCAAATGACACCTACCACTCGGTGGCCCTCTCATCCTCTCCTTCCCAGGGACCCATGGTGAGAGAGAGGACAGAGCGTCACAAAGGGGGGCCGCAGCAGGACTACCCTGGTACAACTAATGACCTTAACAGATGCTGCTTTTAATGGCTTTACCTTTCAACCCCCCCCCCCCCCAAACCCATTTAAAACACACACACACACACACAAACACTCACAGCAATAAACACATGCTCTTTCGCCAGCACTCCATTAAACACATGCGCTAACATAACACTGCCACTGTAGAGCCTGTAAATGCAGGGTCACGCGCATTTCAGTTGGCACATTTGTGCAATGCAAACTTGCTCGACTCGATACTTACAAGGCCTCATGTTTATGATAAGAGGTATGCATGCACCAATAAAAAGGTCTACAGCTGTAGACTATACAATTAAACAATTGTGATAGTTTAGGCCTAAAATGTTTGTCATGATTAAGTCCATTGTAAAGCCAATTGAAGGGCTGCATGCCAGAGCAATCGTTTTTAGATCCAGAATGTGTCTATATGGCTGGCAGATACAAACCATGTGATTAAACTGTGCTTATCTTTTCCATTCATTCCAGACAAAGGCAAGTTGCTGGGTGTACACACACACACCATATGGGATGGGGAGGCCTTCACATTATTAACATTAAACCACTTCAAGCAAATGCTCGTTGAGGCATATTCAAATAGTTTATGAGTGCAGTGATCTATCCCTATTACATGTACCGGTATATTCTAGTACATAATACCAAGGGAGGCAATATTATACAAGACTACATGTATGAAACAAATGATGTGCACCTCCATTTGACCATCCGACGATTCTCCATTCACTAGACAACAGCTCAAACTCTCATTTTCAAACAAAGAGGAGCTTTGAAAGCTGCACCCGAGATCTTCAAACTTGATATCACATCCCTACTTGCAAGGCACTTTGAGTAAGAATCCCATAAACTGTTCCCCATAAAAATGTTCCGCTGAGGGCTACATGTCAACACACACCCTTTAACAAAAGCATCATTATGGGAACCAAGTCCTTAAGATGAAGCTAAACCTTGAATTCTAATTAAGACGCAAAGTTCCTCGTATCATCTGTAGAACAAAACGTCTAGAGAGTCACTTGGAGGAAACTTGGGAGTTCGAATGGTCTCAAATGGACGATTTTGGAGGCTCCCTTGTGAGTTTATTTGGGCAGGGAAGCACAGTAAAAAAAAAAATGTGTTCTTTACTCTGTCACACCATACTTTCCCAGTCAAATAAATTACTTATATTAGCGGTTGAGGAAGGAGGAAGAGAGGTTTCAAATGACCCAAAACGTACCCAAGGGCACAATGTTACCACTCCCTTAACGACAGGTAGGAAGTAAACGATGAGCTTTCACACAAAGGTGTAATATTTCTCTTACACCGTCCCCATGTGCTGCCAATATCCACTCATTCAACCTATAAATACATACATACATACCTTTAGTCATAGGACACAACAAAGTCGGCTGCATACGATAAATAAAGCAGTAACAACAAATGTAACATTTTCCTGAGTTCAAACTTTCTTCTGACCATTTTTGGTGGATATCTTCAAAAAGGGAGAGTATTTGATGGCAGTCAGGCAGAAAAAACTTGTGACCATTTCACACATAATATCAACTTGAACCATCCTATCTTAACAGACTTTAAATGTTTTTGTAGTTCTTACCTGTCATGGGTCCGCATGAAGTCCCATGATTTCTTTGTCCCATTCTGTCAAAGAAAATGAAACACAAACAAATCTTAGATGAGTTAAATGTATTTTGATCCACATGGGTCATTTCATTTTTGGGGGCTGGCCACAAGTTAGTAAGAACCGGATTTTGGTGTGGTCTGTTAAGTACAAAGACATTTTACTTCAGGAAAGGTAATGTAATGAAGAAAATCGACTACAAAACATTCCAAGATTGCAAAGTACTTGAGTCCCAGATGGATCAGAATTGAGCAGATCTTTTCCTCAAGTCAATACTGACTTGGGTCAGGTTTGTATTCCTCTACAATTCCTGGTATACTGCTAGAAGGCTAAATGCTAAGTCATCTCCATCTCGACATTCAAAGTTAAGTTGAAACTTTCTCTGTCACAGAGTTTTTACAAGACGTAAAAGAACAGGCACTTTACCCCAGGGCTACTGTGCACCATTTTGACTAACTCTTCGGAGCTCGGCACTCACACATGATGAACTGATAGTGAGAGGAGATGCTTTAGTAAGAAATGATGCCTCTTGTGACAATTTCGATAAGGATGACACTGTCGTACAGAGGGGGCCTAAAACATTACTGTAGATTTCTGATATCACTTCACCTGCCATTAGTAAAACAATCAGAATTATTATTTGTAATCTGATACAATTTACAGAAGATTTGACTATTTGTTTAAATCCAAGTATAGGCACATTGCCAGTGGATGGCGTACGCATAAGCTGACAAGTTTAGTAAATCACATTTTGCATGAGTTCACAGTCAAGCAGGTTTGAATCGAAATAATCCACAAGAATTAATCCAGATTCACTAACAATTGTTCCAACTATACTAAATCCCTGTGATTTTACTTTACAGTTTTCAATGATTGGAATCATAAATGCCGTAGTTCATGTTATCAACTGTTTACCTAACATCTATTTCACATTGCTTAGTACTATGGGTCAGATGCAAATGAAGTACCTTTTACACCATAAATACAAATCTTTTTTCATTAAAATGTTACTATAAGTAAAGGTGTAGACACAGGTGCCCTAATTTACCATCATTTTACGTAACTAACATCTATTTTAGATTGTTGTGTAGTAAGCTTATCCTCAAGCCACCATATAGGTAAAACATAAGGACCATTAACATTGACTGGCCAACACCATTCCTTCAGCAAATGGCTTCACTATTCCCCTACATGCATGACAGCTAACTAACAGTGAGGCTAGTTGATTGGAATGGTTTAGTCATTAGGTAATCACAGCGCAATGTGCATCAAACTCCCGACAGAGACAAGAGACAGGGATCACCAAGCTGCTCATTGAGCCAAACGACGAAGCCTTCAAATGTCCGAAATGCATCTCCGACCTTAGAGCAAAACAACATTAGCATGACCAGACAGGTCCTGGTCATCCGCATAAAAGGGTTTGATTGGTTAATAAGAAGTGAAGCTAGCATAATGGCCTCTATGCGTCATTAACCCCAAGCTTAGGTGTAAAATTAGAGCACGGAGAGTGAGTTTGCATATAGCCAAAGCAACCAAGGCACGGCCGGCGAGGCCACACGGGTCATGTTTGCTTTCAGGTCATTTGGTCTGCGTCTTTTGGCTCCAAAGTGTGGCGGGAGTTGTGCTCAGTGCCGCCAAGAGGCATGTCAAAGGGTCATCGTAGAGAGCAAACAAATGGCTGAAGACAAACAAAACCGACTGACCGTCAAATAATACACAAACTGGGGGGGGGAAACGTTAAGGTACACTGAAACTGGGCAACCTCAGTGACCATGTCGGCATCCCCCCTTCACCCACCTGAAGACATTAGCCAGATGATTAAATCATGAATTAAAGCAATTTAAAAGTAAAAGAGCAAAGCCAGTGTCTGACAAGTGTGCAGACTGTGCACTTTGAGAAATGTCTACCAATTTGTGAGTAGTATTCTACTTCCTATAGTAGTTTTCGAAATGTGATTTTGTGAGTGTTTGTGTGTGTGTGTGTGTCAGAACGAGTCCAATAATACATTTAAAAAAATAGGGGTCGGGGGAAAACATCTATTCGCATTTGAATCGCGATTCAGTCTTCTAAGGATTCATATTGATTCACAAATCGTTTCATAACAATGACCCCAATCGTGACCCCAAGAATCAATTTGAATCGAGTCGTGAGGTATCAAAAGATTCCCACCCCTAATCAGGTATCTGGGGTATGAGTGGTCGATACGGAACAGAAAAAAGTGACTATGGAAACCCTCCGGTAGTCAATGACGACCACTAGCTGTACAGGCACATTTGTTTTGGAGAACCAGGGCCACAGATGACACCCTGCCCTTTAGTCTGTGAAAAATGGAATAAAAAAGTGATGAAAGTCACACACTCCCCCAGGGGATGGGGCATGTTGGAAGAGTCTGGCGGCGCGTGGGGTAGACTTGAGGTCTAGAACTTTGGGTTCTAATTACTGAAACAATATCTTGCCGTGCCAACAATCAGAAAGAGTACCTGACATGACGCTCGCGTTCTTTCTTGTCTGGTCAAGTCACCCACACACCCTCTCTCACTTTTCCATGGAAGCAAGCTCAACGAAACACAACTCGAGCGCTGAAAGGTTTGATTCACTTTGCGTGCAAACGCGGGGCTTGGTGGTTATCAGGATCGTTTTGAGTTTTGTTTTGCATACTGAATGATTCCAAGCGATTTACTACCACAAGCAGGTTTTTACAGGTACAATGAGACAAGTAGGCTAGGCCAGTGGGACTTTTATTTGCGTTACATTTTTCATTTGGGTTTGGACACAATGTTGCTTATGGTCTCTGGGATTCCTGGAAGAAAAAGCAAGTTTTACGGTTTAACCCCTATACCTGATCTATTCAACTCAAAAAGCTAACAATGTAGTCCTTTTGGGAATCTATCCCCAATTGTTATGAAAAAGTGAACTTTTTACAGTAAGGAAGCATTAAAGCAGAACAAAGGAGGTTAGCAAAGGTTGGAATCAGGAACTGCCCACCAACCCAACGATGAGACTCTAAACCAAGCCAAGACAGCACACATTTCAGACAGCACACAAGTACACATTTCAGACAGCACACAAGTACACATTTCAGACAGTACACAAGTACACATTTCAGACAGTACACAAGTACACACTTCAGACAGTACACAAGTACACACTTCAGACAGTACACAAGTACACACTTCAGACAGTACACAAGTACACACTTCAGACAGTATACAAGTACACACTTCAGACAGTATACAAGTACACACTTCGGAGTCCTTTGGAACTGGCCACGTGCCACTCTACTTCCTTCGGACTCTTTTGTCTGTTCTGTCAGCGCTTCTCTGTTGGGGGGGGGGGGGGGGGGGCAGCTGGCGATCTTCCAGAGGGGAGTGGGCTGTGGCGCTATAGAAGGGCTCCTCTGCTGCTGGGCCTAGCTGTCCCCCAGGAGGTGGTGTTAGGTGCTTGGGGCATTGGTGGGAGGAAGGGGGGCTTGGGGGGTGGGAAGGGGGGGGGGGATCAAAGAGCAAGGCATCGGTGACACAATGAGGCTCTTTGAAAGGCCGAATGGAGTCGGGTCGAACGTGAAAAAGACTTGTGCTGGCTCCAAGACCAACAGGCCTGGTCCATGGGGTCGCTTGCTCATGCTTATGTCTGGAGCACACAGGGAGGGAGCGGGTTTTAGCCATCCAAAGCAAAGCCCTCTTAACAAAAGTGGTGTACTCACCAGGCTAAAAGGACGACAGCAAACAAAGACCATCCATGCCAATAACGTTCTGGGGAAATGGGCTATGGCTTCCTGCGCCGGATGTTTGTATGTACTGCAAATTTGAAAATGTCATCGAATCCGATTCATCCGATTCCTCCTGGTTCATCTTAAACTTTCCCGGCATATTTGCAAAACGTTATGCCCGGCAAGCCTGCATCACCAACATTCTCCATTCCCTACTTTCACATACAGAATTCTTAAAACTGGCCAAGTGTAAATCAAGACCTCATATTCTGTGGAAACATTCCGTCTCAAATGGGACTCCAATAAGTCCCATTAGGACATACTCACTGTGACTCCTCCTCCTCTGGTACCATGTTCTCACAAATGGTTGGAGAGCCCCCCCCCCCAACCAAATCTGTCATTAGTGGAGGCTACTTGGTGTGGGCAGAGTGGATATCCCCCAGAAGACCCCCTTGTGAATCACTCGCGACATGGATTAAGATCGAGATTACAGGGGAGAGAAAAGAGGAAGCTTGCCGGACCTTTGAAATGAACGCGGTCCCTCCGGCTTTGGGCGCAATGAAGAGAGCCTCTCGTGAAGTAGCCTACTGAAAGATGTGTGTATTGGTGGTGTGCTGAATGGGGGGGGGGGGGGTCTTGTTCATTTTAGGTGCTTAAAGTCTAATTAGCATCCACCCCCCCCCCCCACCCACCCCTTATTCTAACACAGCAACCCCGGCAGCTGCTGAAAAATTAAATTGGCCGTCATGCTGCTGTTGTACAATGGCGGCCTTTTAATTCCCGCCATGTGCTGTTCAATTTCCCAGAGATTTAAGTCTCCCTTCTCACCGGCATCCTTGCGAGCAACAGAGGGTGCATCACGTGCCGAACGCCCCTCACACCATTCATGTGTTGGCTAAGCTATTCATATTAGCGAGTGTGTGTGTGTGTGTGGGGGGGGGGGTGCGGGGGAGAGGTTGTCTTGTTTTGTCATTATGTGAAAGTGTGTCCAGGACAAAGTCGGACAACTAATGAAAAACACCAGACAGGATGTGCGGTACACCTCTAAAAGACCCATCTTCCTGTTGTGCGCCAGTTCTATTACAATACTGTTTTCTGAAAAGGCTCCAAAGATTTACAGGTAAGTAGTAGCGTCACACTTTTTTGGGCAATCTAGGAAGGGAGACATGACTGTACGGACAAACGGCATAATGCCTGCAAGCATAATTGTGGGGGTTTTTAAGGACCTGAGAAGGCCGTCTCAAACCCAAGGAGCTCGGGGTCACCACAGCGATCCTGACGCAAGAACCGAGGCCCCGAGATTACCGCCGACCAACAATGAGCTCAGTCCACTGTGTGATTTGCCGTCCCGAGACTGATGAGTCGGCCTTCCAGCGGTCGTCGCTGAGCTGTGTGGCGCGTGCTGTGAGTCTTACACACACAGACAAGCCCTGAGCCGGGGCTTCATTCACTTCCCCATTCAAGCTCTTTCATTGCTGCTCTCCACCGCCGTCCGACACCCCTCACCATCGGTCGGCGTGGTGACGACGAAGCTATACCACCAGAGGTAGCCTAATGGTTGAATCCTGATCCTAATCTTGCCACCAGTCCTTTCAAGAGGCACGGACAAAGAATCCATGTCACCGCGGTAATTGGGCGAGCAATTCACCTCGGCATAGTATTACCTTGCTGGGTCGCTGAATGCAAACAATTAAACTGTTTGTTTTCTATGGCTGGTGCAAGCTCCCAAGTATGCATGGCGGCGGTCTGAAAGAGGTCACCTGTTCTGTGACGGTAAGAGCCACGAACCGTCATCGAGGCGAGAGTTGTGACCGGTCCTTAAGGGTGCGTTGAGGGATGGCGGGAGAGAACGTTTCTATGTCACGCGGGAGACACATAGACGTTACACCGATCGAGTTCTGCCCCCAACAAAATGGATTCTGTGTTTCTTTGAATTTACATTTATATTTAGTCATTTAGCAGACGCTCTTATCCAGAGCGACTTACAGTACAGGGACATTCCCCCCGAAGCAAATAGGGTGAAGTGCCTTGCCCAAGTGAAAAACAACATCATTGGGTTTGCATAGCCGGGAATCGAACTAGCAACCTTCTGATTAGTAGCCCGATTCCCTAACCACTCAGCCATCTGACTCCCTTTTTCCTCCCACTTGAATGAGTGCAATGGTTAGGGTCAGGGACACTGGGGCTAAGACACAGCTTGGAAAGTCTTTGAGGCGTTTCTGTCCCGTCCCCCCGTCCCCCCCTCCCCTTCCTTCCCCACCTCAACACACACTGCAGAGGACCGAGAGAGGATGAAAGGGATGAGAAACAAGAGGGGAGTCTTCGGTGGTCTCTCCTTTGTCTTCCATCTGTCTTTTCCCCCTCCCCCCCCTCGCTCCCCCTGACCCAACACACACCACCCATCTTGCCCCCCCCCTTCAAGCCGACCCCCACGGCACCTCTCTTCTCAGGTGTAGCGGTCCAAACAGCCCCACCATATCCCCTTTAGTGTGGTAGCCTCAGGGATGAGCTGCCCCGTGAGGCCGCCTCTGATCTCCTCCAGGGACCGCAGTCTCGGTATCCCAGCTCTTCACCGCCAACTAGCCTACAGCCCCTCCAGGGTCACGTTGAATTACCCACTCCGCAGGGGGGGGGCTCAATTTAACAGCTGCTTGATGGATACTCTCACGTTTACTGGACTTTAGAACAAAGCGATACGTTCTAGCGTTTTTAACGCTGGATTCGGCTCGAAGCACGGGGAAGCGAGCTAACGCACATTATCAGGGGAAAAAGGATGTGGGATAGGACTAGGATGTGGACTAGGACTAGGATGTGGGATAGGACTAGGATGTGGACTAGGACTAGGATGTGGACTAGGATGTGGACTAGGACTAGGATGTGGACTAGGACTAGGATGTGGACTAGGACTAGGACGTGTGCTTCAGAAACGTTGACACAGGACAGCAGAGGTGAAAAGCAAAATGACTGTACTTTTTGTGTTTGAGGCCATGTACATGATTTATTACGTATTTTCTATGGCTTTGGCGCCATTGTCCAGTACAACAATCACGACTCGCAGGAAAGTGATCCACAGGACGTGAAACAATGTTCCCAAACGGTTGTGTTAGAAAAAAAAGCGTCCTTTGACAGAACTACGGCTCCACAGGGCTGTTGCAGTAGGAGGCGGGATCCGCCTAGAGAGGATGTGTGTTTACAACGTGTTCAAGGTAGTAAATGTATGCGTTTCTGTAGGCAAGCCTTCATGAAACAGGCTTCTGAGAGTGCATAAGTCTGTTCCCCCCCCACTGACTGACAGAGCTGGGAAACAAACGATGTGTTCCTGCACTGCCTCTCCCGTCCTGCGTGCATACAGAGGAGGACGCGGTCGCATGCACGCGTGTCACATCGGGGTGTGAGTGACAAGTCATCTAGGCAACGTCTCACGCTGGGAAAGTGTGAGAGGTGTATTTTTGGCGCACTTGTGTGAAATGGGGCTGCTCCTTGGCTGGTTGAACCATTTTACAGAACAGACAGGTGGGATACCAGTAATGAAAAGAAAAAATAAAGTGTGAAATAGATAACTGCCTGGAGATTTGTACCTTCTGATGAACGACAAAAGACACGTCATGAATGGACTTTCATTTCTCAGCACCTTTATGCCACATAAAGCACTAACATGGTATAACAACCACCTAAATAACAGGCAATACAACAGCATTCAACACTTCTAAAAGCCTTCAGCTGATAAGGCCCCCAAGGAGCGTCGCGTAAGTGGCAAGCGCGAGCACATCAGGGTCAGAGGTCACTGCCATCCCCGCTGACCACCTGTCCGTAAGAGGACCTCCTTGGACTAACTTAACAAGGCTCACTTTCTGTGGCACGCTACTGAGAGCTTTGGTCAATAGGCCGGACAACAGGACTAGAGATGAAGCTCTCCACCACACCACAACCCCCCTCCCTTCCTCCTCCTCACCCCCTACCCTCATTGTTTTAACTGCAAGGGGAGAGAAAGAATAGGAGGGCGGGGGGGGGGGGGGGGGGGGGTCAGTGTTCATGGGAAGCGCTCACAGGCAGGCTGCTCGCACCTTTATGTCGCTCATCAGAGCCTTGGACCATTCACCGTTGCCTCCTGGCCCCCTCCGCCCGCCACATCTGCCTCCCTACGGCCAAAGAAATCCCATTTCCTTGGGAGTCCTTTACAGCTTGCTCGGTGGGGCCTGGTTGCAGGAGGGTGGGAGTGGGCCGGGGGGTGGGTGGGTGGGTGGGGGGGGGGAGGCTTTTTCCCATGGCCTCCTAACCCCGGCGCATACCTTGTCTGCCCCCTCCGAAATCTGTCTTCATCTGCTCTTCCTTTACACCCCCTGCAACGTGTACTGCCTTTGTCCACAAGCCACACGGTCTTGTCAATGAACGACACACACACTCACCCACCCTAACTATCTGAGCTTGTGGCCCATTTCTTTAAACCAGGTTTGCCTAATTCATTCATTAGTTAAGACGTCCAAAAAGACACACCTGTGCTTGGTGCCATGGACCTGCCTCCAAATGTGCGTGTGAAACAGAGCACATGTCTCGTCTCAGAATGACAGTCTGTGTCTCTATTTCAGTCAACTCTGCAACTGGCATTACGTTGAGGAAGAATATAGCCTCCATTTAGACTTCAAGACTTCTACTGTCAAGCTGTTGAGGCGTTTTCTCTTTGTCAAGCTTCATACTTGCTTAACATTCACTATTAATATCCCAAAGAGAAACTCCTTGACAGTGGAAATTATAGGTCTCGTTCAAATAATCGGGCGTCATTTTATAATATGCTTTTCACTTCAACACTTTGTTCAACAACAAAAGCAGAGAAGAAATAATGGGGCTGACAAAAGCATAGATTCTAGACTATTCTATGCTCAAACGTGGTGAATTTATAAGACATGGGGATAAGGAGACTTCTTTATTGAGTAACATAACCAACCATAATGCTGAGAGAAACAAACGTGGAGGGCCTGATATCACTCATCAGAATTTAATGTTCAAATATTCAGAACATTGAAATTAACAGGTTTCATTACATGTCAATCAATGTCTTGATACATTTAACCATTTAAAGGCCTACAATAGAGTTTGTGTCAGAGCTTTCTGACAAAATTAGGCTACATTTTCAAGGACTTTTGCACAATAGCAGACACATCAGCCGAGGGAAATTGCAAACTTGAAGCAAATTAGGCTGCATGTGTCCTGACCCCCCAACAACCAGAAATAGCCGAGCAGTCACCGGATGTGGGCCCACGACGAGGAAATGCAAGTCATCTTACATCCCAGCATCTGCTCAACTTGGCCATGTTTCCTCACTGCGACACATTTGGGAAATCCTGAAACGCTACATCTTTTCATACAAGTTCATCTCTATGGGGAACGGGGGTGGGTTGCAAAAAAAAAGAAAAAAGAAAGTCATCCCAAACCTCGTTCCGCATTTGGGCATGAGGAAAATAAGTTTCTGGCTCCCTAACAAATAGATGGAAATGGAGAACATGAGAATAGGTATATGGTGGGCTACAGGTGTCAATGTCAATTTGTGTGTGTGTGCGTGCGTGCAGCGGGGGCTTCTCACATGCAGTGCCAATAGGGACAAGAGTGGGTGGTAGTGCGTTGTGACTCAGTTCTGCGGAGCTGCGTCTGCTACCGAAAAGACTTCTCAAGCGGGGATAAAAAATTAAAAAAATACTACAAAAAAAAAATCACTGGGGACCCAGAAGCCTCCATGGCATCACAAGGGGCATGACCGTTTACGCTGTGCCGCACTACGGCGCTGCTCCGCGAGTGGCCGTGTGCCTACGCGGGTTGGATCACACAATCCCCGCGTGGGATTTGGGAGAAAGTTTGGTTCGGCTCAAAAGACTAGAACTCGACCGTCCACTCGTTAAGTCTGTCGTGAGGCAGATGTGTGAAGCTGCTTGCCTGGATGGGATGGGTGCCTCCTGCCCCTCATGGCAGCAGCAGAATGTGTGCATGGCACAGACAACACTGCAGTGCTCACGCAGCAAGGACAGGGGGGGGGGGGGGGGGGGGGGGTCACGCAGAAAATTAGCACAGGCAGAGAGGAGCAAACCCAGCCTGCAAGGATTTTCTTCATTGCCACAACAGATGCTTCGGCAACAACAGAGCTATTGTGTTCCCTTTTTTCCCCAAAAAAGAAATGAGCCCCATTGCCAATTGTGATGCTTTTTCACTGGTTGGATGAATAATTCAGACCACCAAATGTGGCTCTCTCCTCTCTTTAGTCCTTGTAGTCCCGTACAAACAGTGAACTGTCCCTGCGCTATTCTTGACAATGACTATGAGTTAATAAAGCACAAATAAATAATTCGTATGCAACACAAACCATTTCACCTTCAAAGGAATAGCCTGACTAGACATTAATGTATAAAGACTGAGTGATAATTCTATGATGGATGATAAATCCTATTAAGTTTTAGAGCCAAACAGTGGACATACAAGTGAAACACAATGACCCTGACATCTAGAGACAAACAACATGCTGAAAAAACAACAAGATAAAGCAACATGCTGGAGTGGTCACTCGCGTTAGACAGTAGTTGCTGGCCCATGACCGAGCAAGCGCACAAACCAACTAAGCTCAAATGTTGGTTCCTGTGGTGTTTTAGGTGTGAGAGCCAATAGGCACTGATCAAGTAGGCTACGTCAGAACTTCATGAGGAAGAACTATTGTCACAGCAAGCATTAAACTACACATGCTCTCTATCCATAGCACAGAGTAGCTTGCCCTTGGCCATGTTCACAGGAGGAAAAAAGGAAACTATTGCATAGAAACCTCAAAACAAAACTCAAGAGGAAAGATGGTGAGAGGCGTTGTTCATGGTTGACCTTGGCATTGCTCTCAATAGTTCACAGTACATTTTTTGTCTTATAACAACCTGTTTCCCTTTGAAACAACAATAGTCTGATAACCTTGTATAAGGTACCTTGCCGAACTGGTGAAAAGTCATACGGCTGAGGAATTATTCTCCAAGACTATGGAGACAATTTATATAGCACGTTTGATGAAATCAACCAGTATTTTAAGAGGAGAAAACACCGGAGGCCCACACTGTGTGTTAGTCTATCATTAGCAGAGGTTCTTTACTTAAAATTCGACAACTGAATCATCTGATTAGCATGCGAGCAGAGAACACAGGTCCAGCATGCGTACCAATAAAACGCATCGGCTGTACACTGGTAGCGTCGGGAAACTCCTATGCTTGTTTAGCCAGCCAGCCTGTCTGTTTTACACACCCCTTGGCCTGACATCACATGGCCTTAGAGCTGACAGTGACAGGAAGTCGACCACCATCCAACTTAGGATATTATTAACGTCAGGCTGTCAATTTAGATCTCGCCACAACATGACCAGCTAAGGGGTGCCTTGTACCTTTCTAGCATAATGCAAAGCATGTGGTCCTTGAGTTAAGGCAACCTAGCTTCACAGTTCAGTAAGATAGCTAGCTTGCTTGCTTGCCAGCTTGGTAGCTATTCTTATATGCTCTCGACACAAGATTGAATTAGAAAGGAAGAGAGATAGCTAGCAACATAATTTGTTAAGTAATGAAGGAAATAGCTACCATCGACTGTACCTACTATGCACGGTGCACAGACTAAGTCGAACTAACGCCACTTCAGTACAGACATTGTCGTTTTGTGAAGATTAAGGCTTTAAGGTCGCATAATAATGGCTAGCTAGCTATGGTAAATTAATGGGGGGGTTGGGCTAGCATTGGGTAGCCAGCTAGCTGTACAGGAATGAATGGTGATGTGTCCGCAGTCCAGAACGTTAAAGCGAGTAAGCACTCACCTGATTATAATGCACCCTGAATGGTTTCAGATAATTGGAGTTGGTGCATGGCCCAACCTCAATATTGTTTATCTGCTCCATCTTTCGGACTGCAAAGAAAGTGCCCACCGGTGTCACCGTACAGTACAGATCGCACAACCGCAGGTCGTTGTGGGGAATGAAACAAATGTCTACGGGTGCCTGGGAAGGACAAATTAAACAAGCGTTTTAGCTGCGATTCACTTAATAATTGGCTACTCTATGCTTCTTGTTTATTATCATATCGTTTTAGGGATAACATGGATTTCCTTTTACATGTTTTAAGTCATGTGGTGGGTGACCTTCAATGCAAGAGAATGGACATTACATTAGGAGTGTTTAAAAAGTGTAGGATGGTTTAACACTGAAACCAATTACATTGTCTGTCAGGGTGTAACAATACACCCCTGCAAGGATTGCAATAGCATACCTTTTAAACGCATCATTCCACATGTTGCTTCACACCTTCTTTCTGTCCTTACCGTTGTCAGGTGAAAAGTGAAATTGATGCAATGGCAAGATTACTTTTACTAATCCAATGATGTTAGATCATACGTAGATTATAGTAGTGTATTATTATTATTATTATAGTATATTATAATGTACCTCTACGACTGATGCATTTTTTAAGTAGATATTCTTGAGTTTTTTTAGGGGCAGATAGAGTGTATGAACCTGAACGGGTGGTATATACAGAATAGTACATATACATATTTATCTTGATCTGTTTAATAGCAGTAAATGACCTGTCTACCTTGCCAACTCTATAACACGATATGCATGAATCCAATTATGTAATGCCTTACATCAGACTGGCACACTTGTTTCCTGCAGTTGTTTTGAATGGCACAATCCAAAAAGTCCATAGAGATTTCCACGGAAAAATACATGGGACTTGCGAGCAGTTGCTCAGACAACCGACATCAAAAGAAATACGACAGCTCTCTGAAGAGATTAATTTTGCGTGAAAAATTTGCCTGACCCGATCTAGATTTTATCATAAATGCTGTTAATTGAAATTGTGTGAATATCTATTTTTTATCTCCACATTGGTTCTCTGCCCACTTCAAGCCCCCCTGGCATCAACTGTGTGCTCTCGTTCTCTAGCTCCCCTTCTTTTTCGCTCTCTCTCTCCCCAGCAACATATCTGAATGTACTTATCTGATGGTCTCGCTACCATTCAAATAACGTATTGCTGTGATGTTCAGGTCAAAGCCAAAACATCTGGTTTAAATGGAGGAAGGAAGCCATGAAGTTGTGTATATTATCAGACGTGAGGGGTAAGCTGGGTGTTTGAATATGTGACCTTGTGCCTCTTGCTTCTTATCTGGCCGTACGCCTCAGCTTAATATACATTCAAACCAGATGGACCGGCTTCCAACCCTCCCTTTTCTCTCTCTGCAAAAGAACTCTCCAGAATGTGGAATGACATTCATTGGAACACTGAATTAGCTTGAATTTGGTTGTTAAACCTTCTTTTGTTCTTCCTTGGCATCTCCCACTTTTCAATGCAGCACTGCTTTTAATGGGAATTTATTTAACTTTCACTATTACGCACCAATCCTCCATGGACTGTCTCTCTGAGGGAGAGATAGAAATAGGCCAAAAATGTCCTAATTTATCTCTTAAAACTAAGGTATAAGTAAGAATATAACCAATGTGGGTAAAATAAGTTTCACTGCACAAACTTGTTATCATATTGTTTTTTTATTCGAGCAAAACTGTATTTCATCCTTTGGGATGATACATTCAAATGAATATCCGGTTTAAAAATGGAGTTACCTTAGCAGCTGATAAATGTTGGTGTGAAATCAAACTGTATAATGACATTGTGTGAGTCACTCAGTCCATCTCCCAAGGGACTGAATCAGACAGGGCATCACTTCAGGAGAAGCGAAAGTAGAGCGATGCTAAATTGCACAATGAGGATATGAGGCTGACGCCGAGAGAGCGTTTGGCTCCTGGGTCAAGGTCACACAGAGAGAGCGTCTAATTGGCCTCTGGTCCCCGGAGGGAAAAAGAAAGTGATGTCCCCGTCTTTTGCTGTCGGGAGGTTCAATTCAGAGAACCCCATCTCGTGCACTTCTTCCCCTTGTCCTGCTGTCCTTGTGTTGCACTGGGCTTCAGGTCTGTCCACCGTCAGACATGTTTAGGAACATCCACCATGGGGAATGCTGATACTGAATTATGTGATAAATAATAACTCAACATGAGAACTTGATTCTCTAATTGTAAGTGGACGCATGGATGTCAAACGTTAAGTGGTCTACAGGTGTACCAAGCTTTTGTTTTTTGTTTTTTTCCAAACATTCTTGTTTTCCCCTGTAAAACATTGATAGTGCTATATGGTTAAGTGGGCCAGTTTTTATGTTGCACATAGAAGTTTGCTGAACTTTGCATTGGTATATTTAATAAGAATTGTATGTAATAGTAACAGCCTGGATAGTTATTGATACAGTATCTTCTGCTAGACAAGGGGTAACAGTTTTCATTAGTAAGAAAGTATGGCTGCACACATACTATAAGCTTTGCAAGTGTATATACAATAATTTCTAAGGCTCCTTGCCCTTTAACATTTATTTATTTTCGACAAGCTATGTCAAATATCACACCATCAAGACTATTAATGAAGAGGCTCATTGTATTTTAAATACTGTACACTAAACAATCTTAATCGTTATTATCAATCTCTGTTAAGCATAGCCTTGACCAACCCAAATCCTCAAACCTTGCACAGCCATCACCTTTTTACAACACCCTTCTTATCTCTACCACCTTTCCTGCCTCAATCGTTATGAAAACACACCCACACACACTCAGAATGTCGGGTGAATGAGAAAAAGGTCGGTTTTACATCCAGAAACCTATTGCGGTGTCCGTTGCCAGGTTGCTTCGGTGCTAACAATAATCTCAATCAGTGAAACCCCATCAGTGCTAAGAGGGGCTTGTTCTGAACGTGTTGAGTTACAAGATGTGAAAGTCCTCTCAGACCAACCTGGCCTTGGGGCAAGGATGGATGATGTCACTGGCGTGCAGAGGGACAAGCACCCACCCTGAAAAACATTCCGAAGCACCACAATCTCGCCAAGGCCGGCTTCCTCCCTCAGTTGAGTCCTCAACTCCCGCCCTCCATACAGGCACAGGATGTAACACTTTTGCTGGCTGATTTACATCTAAATAAACACCGGTCAGACCAAACAATGCGAGGACTGAAGGGGAACCCGCTCCTTTCTTCTGGGCTGGACCGATTGATATACCCCCACTGAGCCAGACTGCAGTGGCTGATAAGCTGGACAGGGCAGGGACTAACTGGGCCTGGCTGCCAGCATTGTCTTGGTGCTGCGTTGGCCCAACATGGTGGCCACCACTGACAAGGCCCAAACTGGCCCTCGTGTTCTCCTGAGAATGAACGGGGGAAAGAGAAAGAAGTAATTAGTGAGATCCTGAGATACAGAATATGTGGAGAGTATTGTACTGTGTTTCTAAAGTTTCCATATCGGTGCCGAGACGGCTTTAAGAAGCAATTTGTTGGCTGCAGTTTTGAATCATTGACATACATGAGACCTTGAATGGTTTTCTGGTACAGTAAGCCTTATAAGGCAAAGGGGGTGTAGGGTAGGGTAGTAGAATATCATTATTACAAAGGCCCAAAGGTAACTTTGAAACTAATAAAAAAAGAGAAATCTTGATTCAAAATATGTTTTGGAAACTAGATACACTTCAAGACCAACCCCTGGTCATTGACCAACACACTCTTATTTAAAGGGCCCCATTTGTATCCCCCACAAGAGCCCAATACCTTATCTATTACCCAGTTCAGCTCTGGGGCACCCCCGACGTGCTAATCCCACCCCATCGTGTGCATGCTGGTCCATGACTATGTCCAGGAATCCCTCCGTCACCCCAAATTAGAGTCTCCAGTCACCTGACGCGAGCCAGACGTCCTCCGGCTTAGCAGCCTGCCAGACCTGGAGCCTGTGTCGTCCTGCTTCCTGTTTCTCTCTCTCTTCTTCTCTTCTCCCTCGTCCCTCTTCTCAAGGTTAGGGTTAGGCAGGTCACAACAGAACCTTCGTCCGGACTACGTTTCCCCTTTCCCCCTAGCTTTGGCTTTACAATACATTGCACGGGTCGTGGAATCATCTCCAACTTGGTTGGACCGTGCTTGAGGACCGGAAACATCGGGCAAACGTTTGGTACGACTTATCCGCTGAAAATGGTCTATCCATAGAATGGTTTATCAGTAGGGGTCAAGCAGGGATTTGGGCAGGGCACCTGGATGAGTGGGCTAGGGCCCCTGGGAATGCACTTAGCCGAGGTGCCTGCTGCGCCTCTGTTAGCGGGCCCAGGGTGTGCGGCGGGACAGCCCGCATCCACCGAGCGACGGTCTGGAGCCTTCGTCGCCACTCGCCTTGTTCAGGAGACGGTCTTAAATCCCCTGACAACAGCCCCGATTTCAAAATAGCTCCATGTGTCGCCTGCTTCACGATAACGCATCACTGGAGTCTACCGCTGATCTGTCTGTTGTTTGGGGTGTTTGTGGAGTACATGGATTCAGGGCCGCACATCGGTATTCAGTGCGCGATGGGGTCTGATCATGAACACAGACATGTATCAGCAGTGAGGCATTTAGCTCTTTCAAGTCTGTCTCTTTTGTGTCCCTGGGCTGGTTGAAGGACTGACTGACTGATGGAGACATTTTTGGGAGGTTTTGATAGTCACAACAATCAAGTCCACCAAAGCCAGCCTTCTTCAACCCTTAATGTCACCCTGTCCCTGTGAGGACTTGCAGTTAAATGAGCAGTCAGATTTGCCCTTTCCACAGCTCTCTCGGGACTCGCATAGCTCGATGGTAGACCACTTGACAAGGTGCTCCCCCTCCATAAGTCGCCTTGGATAACCACATCTGCCGAACACATTATCATGACATTGTTTCATCGCTTCGATTATGTCAGAAAGGACGATTCCCGTGCCACGCCGAGTTACATAGCGAGGTCATGGCAAAGACAGCTGCGAGGCGAGGTGGAGCCACGTGACACAGAGCAGGTAGGTGTGCCGCACCAATGGCTGCCGTCTCTCACTGCCAAGACGCCTCTCCACCTGTTTCCAGGTAGGGCCAAAATAAAGGGAACCTGATCTGAGAGGAACTCTTGTGTCCTGAATAGAGGCCCCAGAGAGTTGACCCCCCCTCTCCACATAACCACCCAAGGCCTTTGTCATGGAAAGGCTCCACTGTTATTCCCCCCCCCCCCCCCCCCTCATATTTTTAGGCAAGGCTATTATTGTTCTGGGTCGCATGCACCAGGATGTGTTACCCTGGCAAGGTCAGAATTCCTGTTTTGTCTTCTTTTTTTTTGTTTGCCAGACAAATTCAGAGGAAATTTCACAAATCTTTTCGGCTGCAGGGTTTGCGATGCTCGTTAGTCTGTTTCATGAACGCTAATAGGCAAATGATGCCACACCTCTGGCTTATTCATTGACTCTCTCAATCTGTTGACCCGCATGGAGCTTGGTTCCAATGAAGTGTCGGGGGGCAGAGACCTGTGAGGTCGTTGAGAGGGGGCTGTATTGAAAAATGTGTGTGTATGTGCGTAAGTGTGTGTGTGTGTGTGTGTGGGGGGGGGGGTAGATTTGGCCCTGAGACTGACAAGACCATTGAACCTTGATATCTCTCAATTTACCATAAGACAGCTGCCCTCTTCAGTAGCCTCCCTGTTCCACCATGCTGAGATGGAGGCTATTTTAACTGCCTACCCCCAAGCACATCCAGGAGCTATTGTCTTTGCCCTGAGATAGCCAAAGAATGCTGGCCACAGCACATTATTACCACTCTATGGGTTCACATGCCATGTGTGTGTGCTTGAGTATGTGTGGGGGCGTGTGTGCTTGCGTGTGTGTCAAAGCATGTGGACAGTTGGAGGCGGCACTCCAATATGGTTAAGCTACTTGTGTCACCATGGGAACGTATGTTTCTACCACTAATTACCTGCATGGGAGAGCTAATTGAGACCCCCTTTAGTGTCACGTAACTAGATCCGGAAGTCTGGCTGGGCTGACAGTAGTGGGCGTGGCACGATGCCACCGCCGGGACAAGACATGGAGGGGACGGAAAAAGTGACGGACGGGAAACGGCGTGAAGTGTGACACTCCAAAGCAACTGTGCAAACACCGCCGGAGGAATGCCCCCCACATCTCTAATTCAAGAAGCCATTACTCCGCCCCCCCCCCCCCCTCCCCGCTCCAACACCACCTCTCACACACGTACACATATATCCTACACACGTCTTGAGATCCCCTAAATAGAGGGGAAGGGTGTGTGTGTGTGTGTGTGAGAGAGAGAGAGAGAGAGAGAGAGAGAGAGAGAGAGAGAGAGAGAGAGAGAGAGAGAGAGAGAGAGAGAGAGTGTGTGTGCTTGTACTAGGTGTGTATGAGGGGGGTGTTAGTGTTGCGGAGCCCTACAGTTACAGCATGGTTCTAAAACTGCAACCTCGGAATAATAAAAAAGTACTTTTGTCATGGCGGCATTTGAATCACAGGCTTGGCTCTGTGCGGTTGATGGGTCAGCTGGGCATGTACAGTAAATGTGTGTGTTCGTGTGCGTACATGCGCGTCTGTGTGCGTAGAGAAAGTGTGCGCGGCTAGATGACTAGGTATTTGTTATGCAATCAGGACAGAAGAATCACGGTATAGATGGCCCTGTCAGAGACAACCCCTAATTCCTTCTGGGCCCTAATTACTTATATGGAATTAACATCCTAAGTGTAAAAACCCTGGCACCCTCACACCAATAACAGAAGAAGAAAATGTCAAAAGGATTGCACACTTCTTGCCAATCAAGAGAGCCAGGGACTGGCAGGTTTCCAAGTGAGGCTAACAGAACATGCAAAAGGAAGTATGTGCTACTCTGAACGTTGCCTTCAACCAGCTCTGGTCTATTTCACTATTTATCTCAGCAACTGTCTATCCAGTAACCTGCAGTAGATAACATGCTTAGGCAGATAGGAGTCCGCTGACCTCTTCTGGACAGTAAAAGAAACTGTATGAACGTATCGGTCGACTCGGTGGCAGTGCTGTTGTTTCTGGCTAATTCCGCTACCACAAGATCTGATTTACTTGGTACACACATTAGAATGGACCAGGGCAGTCCTACAGCAAGCTGTATTTAGTCACACCCTAACAGCCAAGAATCTATATTAACGCCATGGCCTTCCAGAAGAAACTGCATCAGCAAATCTTGTCTAATTCTGTCTCCTGTGCCATCTCTATTTGTTGTAAGCGTGTAGCTATACTGGAAATAATTATTGGCATGATCTGAAACATTCCGTTTGTGGCCCTAGTTGTTGGACATTGAACATCGAAACAGGTGCAACACTCAATTAAAGGAAAACCAGGGTCCCATGTGGGCAGTTCCATGAAGACAGACATTAAGATGAACCAATGGCCGTGCCGAGTGAATGTCAATAACCTCAGTCTCAGGGTTTCCCGTTTGAAAGCATGGAACCCTGGGAAAGAACTTATGTAAAGCAGGTTCTGGGAGGAGGTACATCCGGTGCAGTGTTTCTGAAAGAGCCGCCTAATCTGATCAATCCAAGGGTAATGGAGTGATGGTCGTCTAACGTTAGTGTTCCATGCTGTTAGCTTGTATTTCTTGTTCTTTCCTCATGGGTGCAGACACCAAATGACGGTTTCGAAACAAAGTTGGGGCACTCGAGAGAATGGTGTATGCCTGTTGCATCCATGTGTAGGTAAAGTGTGTGAGGGTTTCCTTTAGGCTCCTTTTCCTGTGCCACCCGCCTCAGTGGAGTAATGTTATTCTGCCTACTGGCCTGAAGAATGACTCCATTGTATTTGGACTACAATATGGGCCTTTCCTCCGGGGCCATGTTGGAGCAGCCAACGCTTTATTTAAACAGCGCCAGCTTTATCTCACTCCAACTGTACATTTGGAGCTGTCACAGTCCAGCCCCACCAAAGCCGTTAGATAGTTATGATAAGAGAGGGTGGCGGGGGTGATTATTTGTGCAAACATGGCCATCTAAGGACTGGGAGGTCGAGGGGAAGGGACAACAATTGAGAGAAGAATTAGTGTCGTCGTCTTGGAGGCACGCACAGAAGCCAGCGTACTTCGGGTTTCTTGTTGAAAATCCCATTCCCTTTTCCCATAGGGAATACAAATGTAAAAGACAGAAAAAATGGGGATTAACAAGAGCTTACAAGAAGTTACACTTTCATGCTTTTTACGACGTATTGACCAATTGACAAGAAGGTTAGATGGGATAAGAACATGTATGGAACATCTTCTGGAAGATGAAGATGGGCTGTGGCCTCTGACGAAATGTCCTGCATCACTCTAGATAAATGGAACCCCACTAAATGCCAGGAATGAGAACCAGGTTTCTTTCTACTAAACATGTAGGGGAGACCACTGTTGAAGAAGAGGGGGAACTAGAAAACCAAGGATAACAACAGCACTTGCCAAAGACAACTCATTTGATTGAGTGACAACTTCCAAAGAGTTTCGATCATAAAATTGAGAAGAGGTAATGAGATGAAGAGACCGTCGGTCACTGAGTAGTTACGGAGCGTTGACGCGTTCATGGTGGCGAGGGACAGAAAGGAACAGCAGATGAAGATGGACGCATTTGGGCAGCAGATGAAGGAGCACTGGCTGGATTAGGAAGAACCAAAGAGCCATGAAGAGGCCGTCAAAAGCTTAGAAGTTAAGAAGACTTAACGCCAAAAACAAGGTAGAAGAGAATCACAGTAAATCAAGGTACAGTTTAGCAGTTACTGTAAGTTGAGTTCTAGATTCTGTCATGTTGGATGGTAACATTCTGAAGTTAATTGTTCCAATTGTTCATCAGGTTTGGTTCCTGGTGCTTTTTCATGTGCCAGAACTTCAGACCAGGCTCTCTCATGAAACAACTGTAATCCTTCCTGTTCCTATTATCCTTTCTCATGCCATAAGAAACAAATAATGACATTCATTGTCAGATTGTTTTCAGTGTAAACATTGTCACTGATAAATGTTTTCTCGGTTAATAATATCACTGTGGTAAGCACAGAGATATCAGAAATGTTTAACAGCATCATTAAAATGAATGAAAGAAACAACCTCTTTGATAAATATCTAACAACAACAAAACACTTTTGGGAGCACAGCAATCCCTGCAACAATAAATATTCAGTACATGGTTCACATGCAACATAAAATATAAAAAAGACATCAAAAACAACAGCAAGAGCAAGAGCCTGCCAGAGCAACATCCAGAACCGGGAGCGAAGACAGGAGGGAACACCTGCCAGTGATGGAACACCTGCCAGTGATGGAACAGCTCTGTCACACTGGCCCACTCAGAGGAAGCGCTGATGTCATTACACCTGTGAAATGTCACACTTCCATCCCAAGCTAAAGAGATTTGGGCGGAATTATATTGCCCGACGTCTTTCTTTACCACGTTACACATTTAGCTCTGCGGTGAGGTAATGTCCCTTGATGGAATTAGGGGACATGGCCGAGTCTCGATGCATCTTTCATTTTATCCCTTTCTCCTGTCCTGCAAAGATGGGTGTGATATTAATATATGTCTTCATACATCAAAATCTGACAGAAAACTGTCAGTAAAACTGCGAGTTGTTTTTGGGTCACTAATGACCAGTTGTAAAATATTGTTGAATGTGTGAAATGTATTAAGTGAACGTGTGTGGACTACTGAATTTGGCAGAATATGTACCAGCATTACAATGTAGTTATGATATCTTCCTCCTCCTGCTTAGAGGCATGTGTTTGTGTATATTAAGATATTCAAAACAGAGACAAAGGGTTTAGAATTGCTGTTTTTCCACCATAACTTAATAAATGTATGTTATAAATGTGTCTGTGTGGGAACCATTCCGTGACGCCATTGAGTTTGTTTACTGCAACTCTCACATTTATGTGGAAAACCCCCACAATTCTTCACCATATTTGTCTCAAGCAAACAGGCATCAAGCAAGCAGGAGTGTCAGGAAAGGGTGGGATGATGATTTTGTACATTGTTTTAGGGTGGGTTTTGTTTTTATGTTGCAAACCCATTATCTTGAATCACATTAAAAGTGCTTTCATAACTAAATGAGGGGTGCCTCTTTTCTCCACTTCAGCAGTAAAAGGATTTCATTGCCTCTACAGTCTGTAGTCATGCGCCTCATTTATTGTGTGTGTGTGTGTATGTGTGTGTGTGTGTGTGTCTGTGTCTGTGGCTGTGTGTGCGTCTATGATGAGTGATTTCTATCCGTCATTTTCAGCCGCAATATTAAATTATTTTAATGGGGGAGGAACACAGGGTACCCACCCGTGAATACCAAAAGTACTTCTTTGGGGCAGACACTTTCAAATCATCAGACACAAAAAAATATAATTGCATACATAATTGCATAATTGTATAATTTCATATGATAATAAAAGGCTTCAGAAAATGGTTGCTATTCAGTTTCTATGAAAAAAAGGGATGAATAAATCTTTTGGCAGACAAGAGTATCAGACAATAAATATTGTATTATGTGAACAACCAGAATTATCATCAGCACACCCATGAAAAATTACTCAACCAACCACCAGGCCAGGGCGTCCTTGGCCACAATGATCTGGAATTTTCCTTGACTGAGAAAGAGGGTGTAGGCTAAGTCATGGAACTGTGAAAAAGCTGCCCTTTAGCTATAAATTTATATAAATGTAATTCCAAAACATATTCTTCAATTGTAGAAGGGCCTTGTCATTAGTCAAACCAACAGTAAGACACACGTAAACCTAGAACTACACACAAATATACATAGAGAGACAAGAATCAAATTAAAATCAAATCAAATTTATTTGTATAGCCCTTTTTACACGCAAGCATGTCACAGAGGGCTTCACATACGCCCATAGAACTGCCCCTCAACCAACCTAAACCCTCAAGGAAGACAAGGAAAAACTCCCAGAAAAACTCTCAACAGGAGAAAAAATGGAAGAAACCTTGGGAGGAGCAATTCAGAGAGGGATCCCCTCCTCCAGAGACGGTTGGTGAGAGAGAGGAGCAGAACACAGGCTAAACATAGTCATACAGTGTCGATGGGTTTTGAAACACCAAAATCCAGTGTTCAACTTTATAGATGTAGGACAGGACCGGGAGACTCGCGACCAGGTCCAGCGTTGGCCGACCGACGACCAGGCAGGTGCTGACAACTCAAACCCCCCACACCACAAGGGATGTGTGTGGGGGGGGACAGAGAGAGGAGAGCAGGGATTAGAGAATGCCAGGAGCAGCTAACAGTTACAGTCATAATAGAATGAGATCCCCACCGGTCACGTGTGGACTGGTGCAGCAATTTAACAGAGCAAAAAAAAGAACACTGGATACAATTTGAATTTCTGAGTTACATGTGTGTTGAATTGTGTTCACCTGCCACAGAAGATTACAGACTTTAAATTTCCCCTTCAAACAGAGAGTATTCACCATTCAAAAATTAAGGAGGCTGACATAACAAGGAAGTCTTTAGATTTTTTTGGGAGAATCACAGCAACCATGTGGATAAGATCTGACATGTTGCCATGGTCTTTCTACAACACACTGAGGGCTTGCTCAAGGGTGACAGTGCGGAAAGTTCAAGCTTGACCTTTAACCTCAGAGTCTCTCATCTGAAAAATCTTCCGTTGACCCCCCCCTTTCTTCCGCCCTTGTCTGCAAACGTTCAACCCCGAGCTGACCCCCGGCTCTGTCCATGTTCATCATGAGCAGATGACTGATGGAAAAACTGTGCAAGAACTTCAAGAAAACGTTTTGGAAAGGCTCAGCTTTTGTTTATTGCACGAGCACGTTCATGATTTTAAGGTACCACTTGTATAAACAACCTGTCTGTAATTAAACTGCCCTGAAACAAAGATTACATTTTATACCAAGCACACTGTTTATTGCAGAAGGGAGTCAGATGGCTGAGTGGTGAGGGAGTCGGGCTAGTAATCTGAAGGTTGTCAGTTCGATTCCCAGCTGTGCCAAATGACATTGTGTCCTTGGGCAAGGCACTTCACTCTACTTGCTTCGGGGGGAACGTCCCTGTACTTACTGTAAGTCGCTCTGAATTAGAGCGTCTGCTAAATGTAAATGTATTGCGCTGCATGTTTTTGTGGTCAACTAGGACCTCTGTTGGTTGAAAAGAGAACGACACCATTCGTTATAAAAGTTGTTCCTCACTTATTATCTTGCGATTGCAAGAACTGAGCTCTAAAGAAAACGATACAGTCTGGGCCAGGTATAAATGATCCTAACGGAGCACTAAGTGATATTTTGTTCACTTAAATTTCACATGAATAATGAATGGTAATTTGTGCACGTTAAGTGCCGGTTTCAGATATGCTGTCTACTTGACCTGTTTGGAAAACCTTTTTTGTGCGCTACTACCACAATAGAACCAACAGAGGGCACTCTTAGTCTTCAAACACATTCTCACTGTTAAACAAGTCTTTACAAAAGGGACAGAATGTGATTTGCTGGGCTGGCTCGAGTCTAGACCGTGTGTGACCCTAAGTGAGGTGAATGGGACACAGGAAGGGAGTTGTGCACATATATATCTACAAGCACAGAGGTACACACACACACACACATCTCTTCCATTAACCGTAATTGGAGAGTCCTGGGAGTTAAGACAATCTGCAGTAAATAGAGACATTTTGAGAGTCGTTTTTATGCATTTAACAGATAATAGAAAATGTCAAACAAGTGTCAAAGCCACATTGGAGAAAACCCCACGCAATCAAACTATTATATTAATGGACATTGTAAAGATTACACCGGATGAGACAGCACGACATGAAAGGAAGGATGTTCAAGCCAAGCTCTTTCATCTGGAAGACGTTGGATAAACTCTTAATATGTCTAGCAGCCATAAAACACAAACAAAATATCACTCATTCTTCAATACCCCCACATCCTCACATACTTGGAGTCCTCTCAAATGTAAATTAAAGTATATAAAAAAGAAGACACTTTAGCCATAAGACTTTACTAGCATTCCCCCATGAAAAGGGAATGTACCTTGTCATCTCTATTGAACTGTCAGAGTCCAATGTTTTCTTGTAAACTTGAAGTGCACACGCATACATGCACGCTCTGATGCACTTGCATCTGAGATCATGGGAAACCAGCTGAAAAACGTTAACACTAAACTCATCCATGCCTCTACTGTAAGTAAGGTTTTTGTGCATAAAGGTAATCAAAACCCATTAGTAGATACCAACTTCCATGACATACTGTTAATTAGGAAAGTGAAAGTCCCAAATAATCTGCGGTAAAAATATATGTTTCTCCTAGAGAGCAAGGGCCAGATGGCCACAGGAGCTCATTTTTAACAGGCTTTTCAAGATAGCTGATGTGTTGATGCACATTTCTAAATTACCCTTTGCTTAAGTCAATCTCACCTCACGAATAAAAGACTTAGCAACACTTGAGACCCAGGTCATAAGCATAGGTTTGTAGGTTATGAGGCCCTTATAAGATGCTTATTAGCATTAGTATGTGTATACTTATAGGAGAATATAAGTGTTAATAATATTGGTAAGGGTGAGGGTTAGGGCTTGGTGCTTGTAATCGGTGTTAATTGACAGAGGTCATGAGGTAATAAGAAAATGTTGATATATTGTTTTATTACTGTTGCTTGCTTTTTTCCACAGGTACACTTGCACTTATAGCGGTTCAGGTTGTTTAATTGTAACTTGTTTAACTACATGCTCTTATGGTTCTTGCCGTTGGCACTTACTTTGGTTGTTCACAATGTGTGCTTCATGTTTTGGCTACTCGCGATGTTTTTTGGCTATCTTGTTGTTATGATCAGTGACCTATGCACTTTGTAAAGCTCTCTCTTGGAAGTCGCTTTGGATAAAAGCGTCTGCTAAATGAATAAATGTAAATGTAAATAAGGCCTTTATTAGATGCTCATTAACATTACTTGTGTTTATAAGTCTTACTAACAGACTACACAAAGGCCTGATGACCTCTGTCAATTAACACCAATTACAAGCACCTAGACTTAAAAGTGTTGCTGAACCCTTTTCCCTCTTGTAGTCTAAATGTCTTTTTGGCCATCCCGATTCTGCTGACCTTCATGGGGTTAAGGTTCAGGCTTTAGCAGTGAAAATACACATTGACCTTGCGAGAGATGAAATCGTCTGCCTTTTCAAATTTGTGATGTTTGTATTTTTTCTCTCCTCGATGGAATGTTCTGGAGCAGCTACCGAGACTCCAACGCTCATGTTGATTGATAACAGCACTTCATTACATCTTAATGAAAGAAGCACAGACACATAACCAAGGGATTAAGCCTCTTTAGATAGAGTTGAGTTATTGGAATAATTTAAGTACACCATTCCTATAAAGGTGTGTATTTTAGAAGCACTGTACCAAACCCTGTTCACGGCTGAACCAACTACTGAGACAACATTAGTTGGTGGAAAGACGGAAAACATATTTTACAATTTCAAAATGGAATGATGAATGCCAACTGGAGGTCTGTGGGGTCGTTGGCTTGTTTTTTTCGTGGATGGTTTTAATTGCATTTAGGAAGGAGAGCACTACTCCCACATCATGACGTGTACCGGGAGAGAATGTGAGGCACGGTGTGCTCTTGCCGATAAATAACCTGTTTGGTCGAACAGGAAACCAGCGCTGAAACTCCTCTGGAACATCCACAGGCCACGGCTTCTTTTCCCCCTGCCTCTGCCTCTACCTCTGCCTCTACCTCTGCCTCTACCTCTGTATTTCCTTTTCTCACTCACTTACTCATTCACTCACTCATTCACACACACACACACACACACACACACACACACACACACACACACACACACACACACACACACACACACACACACACACACACACACCTACACGCCTGAACCCCATCAGTTCCATCTTGCCATCTTTCTTCTATACCATCTCCCAAATAATGCTTTTGTGTAGTATGTGGAAAGAAGTTATAGGAGATGTGGTGCAAAGTACAGAAAAGAAAAACTTACTTGAACCCGTAATCCCACTTATAAATCATGGGATCTTGTTTTCTGGCCTTGTCTCTCATTCCTTTCTCTCTCTCTCTCTCTCTCTCTCTCTCTCTCTCTCTCTCTCTCTCTCTCTCTCTCTCTCTCTCTCTCTCTCTCTCTCTCTCTCTCTCTGTCTTTTATTTTTTCATCCCTGTCTGGACACTGCATCACTCAGTTTTATCTGACCTGTCCATGTTTGATGATGTGTACCTCTAATCTTTGAACCGGAGGGCTCCATGTAACCTGCATTGCTTTGTTTGCACGTCTGAGTCTCATCGCAAATCGAGACCTTGTCCTTTTGCAAGCCTTACCTAGATACGCTGGATATATAAACAGCTTGGCCCCTGAAATCAAATAATGTGTTCTCAAACTTGTTTTAATCCAATTTACATGCCAAACTCAGACCCATTTGGAAGGCACATGCCAGGTCGACAAAGTAACAAAAACAACTTCCTTCTCTCACTTCTACAAAGTTGTCCGCACGTGACTCATGCCCTCTTTCGTGCCCCCGAAGGTCGGCTCGAACTGCTGACCCCGGCATGATCGTGCCAGCCTGGGGTCAAGCAGTTTTAATTCCTGGTTTAATGGGCTCTTTACCACACCAGGGTATGGGGCACAGCCGCGTGGCTGGCTTCACTGGGAAGGGATGTGATGGGGGCATAAACTCTTGTGTTCCTCTTAATGATGGGTCACTCTGTCGTGGGATAGCAGGGACTTCTTCTTTCTCTTCACCAGCTGTTTCCGCCCTGAGGGCATACATGCATACACTTTTTTCAGTTCAAATCCTGCATTTGAGACAAGCCAATAAAGTATAATGGATTTGGGGCGTGTCTAAGGCCACTCGGATACATATTCTACGTGGGAGCCCCACATATTAGTGTCCCACATGGAGTACATGTTTACATATATATAAAGAGAGAGAGAGGGAGAGGGGAGAGAGAGAGAAACAGAGAGAGAGAGAGAGAGAGAGAGAGAGAGAGAGAGAGAGAGAGAGAGAGAGAGAGAGAGAGAGAGAGAGAGAGAGAGAGGGGATATCTGTATTGATCTGATAAACACATGAGAAACATAATCCCCCAAAAAATAAAACTGAAATGTGTAGATAACTGTGTAAAATTTTCCAGAAGTGCCCTAAGGATGCTGCTCTTTATTTTCTTATCTTCACCATGTCACATTAATTTAACAGACGTTTCTCTTACCTGTCCCAAAAAGCTGACTTACCCAGGAGCTGAAATGTGTTTATGATTATACAACAAAAGCTATAATCAGTCTTAGACAGATATAGAATAGAAGGTAAGACCAAGTAAAAGTTGCATCAAGCCATTTTCTTTAGATCATAGATCAGCTCACGTGTAGTGCTATCTGTGTGAATTTACCCAGATTTGAAAGGCTAATGCATCTATTACCAAGTAACACTTAGATCACATGCCTCGCTACCTTGGTCGCCATTACCAAAATGGGCCTTGAAGAGACGAAGAGCAAGGACGCAATTCTGAAATAATGTTCCCAGTAGGGGCATACAACCAGGACATGGTGAAGTGCTTTCTGTCCCCCTCCTCCTCCTTCGGTTACAACACAGAGTGCCTGGAAGAGAGGCCTGTTTTCTCACTGGGGTGCTTTCAAGGAAGGAACCTGTGATTCAAGGAGCAGGGAGAAGGAAGCATGTGCTGCCCTGTTCCATAATGACCACTGGGATGGCCAGGCACGTAACGGATCTACAGGGGGGGACAGCCAGGGGCGGATTGAATGATACAATGGTCACACACACAGGTGCCAGCACACACACACGCTTGTGAGTTGCTGTGATGATGTGATGTGTGTGTATGCGCACGTGTGTTTGTGTGTGTGTGTGGAAAGGGGGAAAATTACACTACTAGCCTTTCACTCCACTCAATGTTCGTCAGAAGTGTTCTGCACCAGTTTTATAGTTGGAAGTCTTTAAAGTCTAAGATAAGATAAGATATACCTTTTTTCGTCCCACAATGGGGAAATTCGGGCAAGTGGACAAAAGAATACATACGATTTACAAAGTAAGTATGAGATATTATAAAAAAGATATAAAAAAGATAACACCAGTTGCATATGGAGACCAAATATAAATAAACTGCAAATGTTTACTCCTCGACAGGTCTGCAAACGCCTTTGTAAACCGAGATTTGTTAAGACGTTTGTTAACCGATACCGTAGGTCGAGGTTTAAAAAACAAATCGTTTTAACAAATCCTATTCTGGACCAATAGGAACAGCGTATTGGTCCATTATTACACTGGTATATAAGAAATATAAATATTGCATAGTAGTTTGCCCTTTAAGTGTGTCCATTAGTTATTTACAGTGGTTGAGTCCTGTGTGTGTTTGTGTGTGTAGAGCAGTGCTGGTTGTACAGTCTCACAGCAGCAGGAAGGACCTGCGGTACCGCTCCTTCACGCACCTAGGGTGAAGGAGCCAGTCGCCGAAGGAGCTGCTCAGTGCAGAGACAGTGTCCTGCATAGGGTGGGATTCACTGTCCATCACTGATGAGAGCTTTGCTACCATCCTCCTCTCTCCCACCACCTGCACTGTGTCCAAGGGGCATCCTAGGACAGTGCTGGCCTTGACATACTGCTGTTCCAGCAGACCACTCCATGGTAAATGGCTGATGCCACCACCGTGTCGAAGAAGGTCTTGAGGAGCGCCCCCTGCACTTCAAACGACCTCAGTCTCCTGAGCAGGTACAGTCTGCTCTGGCCCTTCTTGTAGGCTACAGTGCCATGGTGTTGTCAGTCCATAACGTACAGTTAGGTCCATAAATATTTGGACATTGACACAATTGGAGTGGCCAAGTGTATGTTATTCCCTCATGGGAGTTCGTTATTTCATTGACAAGGAGCAGATAAAAGGTCTAGAGTTCATTTCAGGTATGATATTTGTGTTGGAATCTGTTGCTGTCAACTCTCAATATGAAGTCCAAAGAGCTGTCACCATCAGTGAAGCAAGCCATCGTTAGGCTGAAAAATCAAAACAAACCTATCAGAGAGATAGCAAAAACATTAGGTGTGGCCAAATCAACTGTTTGGTACATTCTTAAAAAGAAAGAACGCACTGGTGAGCTCAGCAACACCAAAAGACCCGGAAGACCACGGAAAACAACTGTGGTGGATGACAGAAGAATTCTTTCCCTGGTGAAGAAAAACCCCTTCACAACAGTTGGCCAGATCAAGAACACTCTCCAGGAGGTAGGTGTATCTGTGTCAAAGTCAACAATTAAGAGAAGACTTCACCAGAGTAAATACAGAGGGTTCACCACAAGATGTAAACCATTGGTGAGTCTCAAAAACAGGAAGACCAGATTAGAGTTTGCCAAAAAACATCTAAAAGAGCCTGTACAGTTCTGGAACAACATCCTATGGACAGATGAGACCAAGATCAACTTGTACCAGAATGATGGGAAGAGAAGAGTATGGAGAAGGGAAGGAACTGCTCATGATCCAAAGCATACCACCTCATCAGTGAAGCATGGTGGAGGTAGTGTTATGGCGTGGGCAATGCATGTATGGCTGCCAATGGAACTGGTTCCCTTGTATTTATCGATGATGTGACTGCTGACAAAAGCAGTAGGATGAATTCTGAAGTGTTTCGGGCAATATTATCTGCTCAGATTCAGCCAAATGCTTCAGAACTCATAGGACGGCGCTTCACAGTGCAGATGGACAATGACCCGAAGCATACTGCTTTATGACTAATTTATGTTAGTTTGTCCAATTATTTTTGGTCCCTTAAAAAGGGGGGGGGGGCACATATAAAATGTGTTGTAATTCCTACACCGTTCACCTGATTTGGATGTAAATACCCTGAAATTAAAGCTGAAAGTCTGCACTTAAAGCACATCTTGATTGTTTCATTTCAAATCCATTGTGGTGGTATACAGAGCCAAAATGATGATGTCCAAATATTTATGGACCTAACTGTATATCTGAAATATTGAGGAAGTCTGGGAATTAATGTGCATATGACAATAAACTTTAACTTGCAACCTGTTGAGTACAGAGAGCAGAAGTCCATTCTGCATTGGGTTCAGGATGGCAGATTTGTCGGGACCATGGAAGGGACATGACTGCGGATGCATTCTAAAATCACATTAACGTGTTGATTGCTGTTTCCGACTTTATTGGCTAGGTGGGAATTATCTGCATAATTTCGCCCTCACTGATCAGTTGTTATGAAAGACTTATTTGCAAAACATGAAACATTTCGCCAAGTCCATTTGGTGTAAGAGAGAAAGACCAGAGAGATAGAGATAAAGAGTGCGGGAAAGCGGGTGTGGTTAGTCAGTGACGTCGTAAACTGTCTACGAGGATATTTTCCATTCACTTACTGGTGCGCAGAGAAAAAAGGATAGGGAAAAAACTGAACCTGGCCAATACAGGCTATCAGACGGATCAGGCAGCAATCAAACTCTCATACCAGTTCAGGATTCTGTCATTATTACGGCCGGGTCCAAACTGCATTGCTGCATTGGCAAAACAAAGAAACTTCTCCTGGCAACATATGAGTAATGATCGTTTTCAAATTGATGGAACTTTCCTCGCTCTGTCTGCAGTCTATTTAGCCTCCATCACCCAGCAGAGGTAAGTTAAAGCCTTCAAAGTAGGAATTATCCTATTCATCAAGTCGTTTTCCTAAGCATACTACATGTATAGCTCATGTGACCTTACATGAACCCAGTATCGAAAGAATTAGAAGAGGAATTTCTCTCCCGTTTTTTCTCCCTCTTTCAGTTAGTAAATGAATTAATATCAGGGGCACTTGTTGCTTCTCTTCAAATTGACTTGTAAGATTTACGATGAACGTGCACTGTAAAATATAAATGTGTATTCGTACAACTTAATACAACTGTAACCATTGTCCATTTTATAAGGCCTGAAACTATTGTTGCTGTAGGTGCGCTTGTGCTTATTAATTGACGTACTATGTTGTTTGGAGGACATATGGTGATGGGGACATGATGATTTCAGAAGTAGGCCTGCCCAATAATAGCACGTATCTTAAAATGATGATAATTTGTTATTCAGGGCGTGTTGCGTAAAAACTCATCATAACTCGTTTGAGATAGCCTTTAGCCTAACCCTTATTGATAATTAATAAAGTTACTTATTAGTCAACTCTTAATACATCATCTCCCGATGATGTAGGTCTAGTTGTGTGTGGCTGGGTCAAAAGACATATCACCTGGAGTTAAGATGGAAACGAGTTGTCCTCTCTCTATTATTCTGGCAAGTACAAATACAATGCATATTTATGTTTCAAATAAAGGGCAGTTTTTTCTTAAAGCCCATGAAAGAGGATCCAGAAGGATAAACTCTTCTGGATAAAATTTCACTCCAGCAGTGAAAGCAACATGAAACTGTTAAAGTCATTGTATTTTAAACAGAGATTTGGTAAATTTTGAAATAATTCCTTTTTAATCTCGGACAGGTTTTTATTATTACTGTTCATTCAGTCTTGTTTCAAAATAACAATAATATTTTCTTAACTGATGATTTTGGCAATCATGTTATTGTAAAGTGAGGATCATAAGTCATTCACTACAACATGTATGATCATCTGATATTTGTAGACCCGCGGCTTTATTTCGCTAGGGCTCTTCACCTGTCCTTTAATATTTTTCATGCAACTTCAGGTGGGTTTGCAAGTATGCATAACGTCCACAAAGTTTGACGCATGAAAGGAGCAGGTTATGGGAATGTTAGTGTCGTGTTTGAGGTTCTATGTGTCAAGAATACAAACCTATACCAATGTTAAGAAGGGAAGATTGAGGAAGGAAGGCATTTTGTGATTAAGTCATTGTAATTATGTTGAACACATTTTCTTTTGGGCACAAGCAAAGACAAGTAGTATCTACATCTTTCCTTTTCAACTAAAATTCGCCTGTCCAGGCCTGTTTATTTAGTGAAATCTCGATTGGCATGAGAATGATGCACCTTCATGCAATGATTCCAGCCATTTGATGAAAACAGTCCCACCAATTTACGGGTAAATAATGCCTGCAAAAAAATAATTTTGACAGCACCACTTGTCAATTGCGTTGTACCCCATTGCCTCTGTGTTTCCAAAATATAGCCCCTAATGTTTGTCAATGTGTGTTGGAAGACCCACACCCAAGTGACAACATTGTACAAGAACAGGCACCTTTTTTCACAGTTTCTTGCCAATAAACAATCAATCTCCTTCTTCCACTTCCACATTCCCTCTCCCCCTGTGTAAACCAGGGCATGGTTTCCCTCACTGGTGCCAAAACAGACCGGTTTCTGCCTTCTCCTTTTCCGCCTGAACTCAGGGAGGCAGTGAGACACGAAGATGGAAAAGAGCCGCGTCCTTGGGCCTTTGTTTGGAAGGTGCCTTCTGGCTAGCAGCCGGTGACTGCTCTCTTATGACTTGGTGAAGGTTTAGTTAGATAGGAAGGCAATGGGCCAAGGTTTGGAGATGATGCTGTGGGTATCTGGTGGGACAGCTGTGCGTCTGTGCGTACGTGGTCGATTTTTCTGGTCTGCTGCTAATGACCCCATACCTCAGGTCCACTTGTAACAAGGCCTGACACCGTAGTGAATGTCCAACAACATCTCCAGAAGTTTTCTAGGTGAAGGTTTAGGGAGTCAGTCGGAACAGGGAATGTATCTTTACCCTGCAGGATGGGAGGGGAGTTCTCTCTCACGGTGATCAGCCAGCTGCTTTCAGAACAGACAGATTTGAAGGGAGGCAGATTTTAAAGCAAGGTCAAAGCTTCAAAGGAAACACACAAGACTCCCCCATCATCTGTTTTTAGCTTTAGAAAATAATGAAGGATGTTGAAAGTCCTAAGCATTGTATCTTATGGCTCAGATAGTTTTACGAGAGATGCCAAGGTCAGATCCAATAACTTCAAGTAAGAGTCTAAATGAACCCATAAATACTAAATCAAGTGTTCTTGACAAAAACATGCACTGGAAAAACTATCCTGATTTAAAAGTTGTTTGCAAAACTATTATCTCTTATCACAGTCACTCAACACAAACCCCATATTGTTAAATGTAAATGTTTATGACACAGAAGTTCTCAATGTTCAAGAAAGATGGCTAGACTACACACTAAGCGATGTAACCACCTGTTTACCACCTGTGAGACAACACCAGTTTCACTCTGACCAGGGCTGGCTATCCCCACTCCTCAGGTTTGCTGTGAAAGAAGGTGTGCCAGAATGGGTAAGCCAAGACTTGTCAAATTGGGTCCCAACACTCCCCCTCCAACCCTTATCTTTAGATAGTTTTTGGACTTTATTAGTCCCCTCCCCTCCATAATCTTTTAAGGTGGTGACTCATGTCCGTTTTTTTCTCCACTACTGAAGTAAAAAGAATAATCAGGACATTACAGGACATTTACATTCGATCCATTTAGCAGATGTGATTCGCTGTTAGCACTGTGGTGTGTAATAACAATATGTTAGTGTTATGATACTTACTTTTTCCCCAGCTCGTGCATCGCTGATACATCAGAACCTTGTACTGTGTCTAAACACAAGAGGGTAGTAGGTAAATGGTGAACGTGTTGGCTATTTTCAGGCAGACCACTGGCTGGTCCTCACAGTAATAATTAACTTAGCCTCTGTACTGTTTTTCTGTACTATTACGCGGGCTATACAATACCAGACCTTTACAAACCTCCACAGACTCTGAGCATTGCAGATTCAAGATAGGATTTACGGTAGCTTTGAGTTGTGCAGCGGCACGCCGAAGCAACGGTGACAGTTTTAGTTGTGCTTTGCTCTCGATGCTTGTCCCATTATGCTTACATGTTAGCTATGTTGCTACGCTGTCATACCATGTAGCTTCTTTAAATATTACTACTGTGTAGTTAACTGCATTGTTTTATAGGGCAAAATAGAACACACTGGTACCACTGCCTCCATAGTTATGACTTGGTAGGCACTTCCACAGAATACTATTGTACATTTCCTCCATATCCATTAAAATATTAAGCATTCCGCCAAGCTTTATTTTTGGCACAGCTGTGACACTAATTTGGGACCGCTACCACATCAGAGGAGGAGCCGTGGATAATATAGTATACCACTGCAGCAGCAAGTTTGGACATCATTAAATGTTTTATGTTTAGATTTATTTTTCCCAAATAAGACCCTCCACAGACGAAAAGCGTTGACGTAATTTGCCAAACCTGCTAGGATCATAGTGATGGATGGGATTTATGAAGCGCAGATGTTTCAGAGCTTCTGCTCAGCAGCCCATCAGTACACAACACACATTTTTGAGCGTAGCCATCCTGGGCAGACAGCAAGTAAGCTGTAGTGAGTACACAACATGAAACTTGTGGAGTTTTACGGACGTGTCCCATGAGGTGGGCGTGTTCCAAACGTTTGTGCTCCATACTGATAGGCCACTGTGCAGGAGTGAATCATTTGAGCTCAGATTGGACGCACCCGCACAGTCGGTAAAAAGATGTCAAACGGAGAGTGAAGCACAAGGCTTTACACTTAAACCACAACTTAATAAGATGTGCTTGTGTATTGCAGCAGTGTTGTACAGAAACTACACCTGATTCAGAAGCTGGCTGGCCAACGAAGTCCTCGGTGGGAGAGATTTAGGATGATGCCTGGAACCCATAACTTTGACTGATGCAATCAATTGGATAGCAGCCTTTCAAATACTCTTATATGATATACTAGGTAATAACAAAATATTTATTTTCAGTCAGATTATTCCTGTCACACCCTGTATATGTCAGACGGAGTAATTTGTGTAAACTAATGGCATAAGTCACCCATTTTATAGTAAGTGTAACAAAACAAAGTTTGGGAAAGGTAATGGTGTTTGAATAGAGAAAAAGTCCCTGCAATTCATGCCCGAATCAATGAATGGTGATGTATAAATCAATACATTCAGTTCTGTCTCTGACAAGTTTGGTATGCGTCTTCATGAGATTATTTACACAATCATTTTCTATCTATATCCCACAGTTGTATTCCTGTGTAACATCAGTGAAGCTGTTGTTGTGTCTGGTGATGATGTCAGAGTCTGGGGTCAACATTGAGTGCAACTTTGAGTACACACTGGGATTCGTCACTAAAATGAAATACTGGACCAGTTTTACGAATGGCAGTCCTACAAATTGTCCATCTCATTAGTCATTTTCTTGATCCACATCCACTGATGTCATTCCACAAACTGGGCTTGCCTCTAGGACAGAGCCACAATCTATACTGACGACTGTTTTTATCTGTACCTACAGCTCCCACAGCCAGCAACAAGACTAGACACAGGTCTAAGATCAATGCACCCTCTCACAAAAGCCTGACTTGAACTCTGCTTAATTAGTGGAAAAAGTACAAAACTGACTTCAAACCAGTCGCTAGTTTCTTCAACTCTGGCCATACTCTTGGTCCTTCAGTCATGTGTATAATGTGATTAAGACCTCTTGGCTAATTTTGCCCTGCAGTCGCAATGGCTGTGTGTCCCCCAGACCGAGACACGCCCCTTCTGCAACTACAGGAAGTGAACCCCAGTAGGATGGGCAGTCGAGTCCGCTCCCCCATCTTTAGCTCATCCCCTCCGGCCCTGTCCATCGAAGCTGGCCGTCCCATCTGCATCCCCTCCCCTTATGCCGATATCAGCCACGAGTTCCCCTCCCTGCCTTTCTATAGCTCCACCCTGCTGGGCTACACCACCCCTGTGCTCCCTGACTGCCCTTCTGTTCGCCAGTCTCTCAGCCCCTCCCTGTTCTGGCCCAGCCACAGTCGTGTAGGGCCGCCGCTGGCTCTGCACCGGCCACAGTCCTGCACCGAGCACACCCAGCCCAGCCACAGCCAGTGGTCAGAGCTGTCGCCTCAAGATCACACCTTGTCTGAGAGCAGGTAGGAAACAGTGCCCCCGTTATCTAAACAGCTCCACCAACACACGAACAAAAAGCATCACGACGCAATACACAAATGACACGAATAATGTCGACGTCGACAAAGCGTTTTTAACTTTGACGTCCTGATTTACTATATCATTAAAAGTATCCAAAGTCAAAAGTGGAATGATCATGTACAGTTCACATGAGCTGCGTTAGGAGATCCTCCTCACTGTCTGTAGTTGTTGTGCTTACTACAATGGTACTATTCCACTCCTGGGGATAACTGTATCCTGTGTGTGTGTGTGTGAGCCAGTAAGACCGTGAGGAGGCACACACAGGACATGGGCGACTCGGTCACTTCCCTGCGAGGTAAATCCAACCTGCACTACTGTGCTGTGTGTCAGGACTACGCTTCAGGCTACCACTACGGGGTGTGGTCCTGTGAGGGCTGCAAAGCCTTCTTCAAGAGGAGCATCCAAGGTAAGGTGCTCACACAAATGCACACAACGTGCACATACGCAGTCTCGTGCATGCATATACACACTATAGTCTCGATACTTGTCACAGTAAGACTGGTATATTCAGCTGATTGTGCCCTGTTGTGTTAGTAAAAGTCTAAGTATGTCGTTAAGGGCCCCCGATGTTGTCATTGATTTGGCTCTGCCAACATGAAATATAGTTCTGCCCCTGGACTGGGACTGGGCTGTTTCCAAGCAACACAAACACTTTTTTCTGCCCACCAGCGACTAACGGTCCTTAATGTAAGCGGAGGGATACATGCTTCGTGAAAAGTCCCTGTGCTGTTTTTGCTAAATACGGCACTCATGGAATACCTGACTCAAAAAAAAATACTTCGCCAGCACAAACTGTTGTATAATGATTCTTTAATGAATCTATTGAATCTCTAATGAAGACACCTTCCCATTCTAGTCAAGCAATCCATTAACTTCCCTTTTATTGTGTTGGCACACTTCCATGTTGTCTGTAGAACTTGAACTTTGTCTTTGCCACTCCCTTCTAAGAGTAATACTGTAGATGTAAATAGTAGCAGTCCAATATTTTGACAACATGTATTTGATTGCTTAACTGGATTATCTGTCCCAGAGTTAAAAATGCTATCAGTAAGTATGATGTCATATAGTATATCAGACCTAATTCTTTCTTATCTTTCTAATATCTTGAATCTACCACTCCCTCCACTCCCTCTTCACCCACTCCATCAATCTTCTCTCTCTTTTCTGTTTTCACCTTTAACCTCTGTCCGTCTATCTATCCACCCATCTTAGGACACAATGACTACATTTGCCCGGCCACCAACCAATGCACTATCGATAAGAATCGTCGCAAGAGCTGCCAGGCCTGCCGTCTTCGCAAGTGCTATGAAGTCGGCATGACGAAGTGTGGTGAGTCCCCCTTCCTCTCCCTTCCTCTCCCTTCCTCTCCTCTTCCTCCCCTCTCAGATCTTCTCTTCTTTGCTGATACGGCTGGCTAGGTCACAATACCCATTAAGTGGGAATATCTAGATAGAAACTATGGAAATGAATATGATTACATTTTACATTTACATTTAGCAGACACTCTTATCCAGAGAGACTTACTGTAAGTACAGGGACATTCCCCCTCGAGGCAAGTAAGGTGAAGTGCCTTGCCCAAGGACACAACGTCATTTGGGACAGCCGGGAATCAAACCGGCAACATTCTGATTACTAGCCCCGATTCCCTAACAGCTCAGCCACCTGACTCCCCGAATAGCATGCTATACTGATATTCTAATAATCTTTCCCCAGTTGTAATGTTAGTTTGATCATGATCGTTAGGGGGTCATGCATATGTGCAACTGTAGTTCAGCCAGTAGTTTCCTCTTCTCACATCATGTTCCAGGTGCATGTCTGAGATCTCAATCAAGTAGACCCTCTCATCTTTTTGTGCCTGGCTAAAATTCAAATGGCGTTGCCATGGAGATCTAATTGATAAACTTGTCATTTCATTATTTGCTGGCATTCCTTTTCAAGGTTCATTTGGACTGCTTTGCACAAAAATATTTTTTTCTAATCTTTGTATAATTACATACACTCATAAGGTTCTTAACAATTATTTAGATGTACAATAGAGAACATTTAATAGGACCAAGCAATTCATTTTAGGAAAACTTCTGACAAAATGTAATAAGCCATGTTTTACATGAATGTAAGCCAAGTGCATATACATGTGGGGGAACTGGTATATGTACCCATAACTATAATACATAATGGACTTTTATAGTCACTTGTCAAGGGGCATTTGAACCTGTGACCTCTCAGATTGCAGTCAAACACTCTAACCACAGAGCTAAACCTAGTGAGCTCTTCCCTCGACCAGTGTGACTTCACACCAATTATAGCTGTATAACTGGTAAACGTAGACAAATGAAGAGGTTAGCATGTGATGAGAAGCCACGCTATAAGCCTGGCAAGAACACAATTCTTACTGGAACATCAAATTAGTGTGATTTTAGATTAGATTTTTCATATTATGTCATTGGAAGTGTGAGTAAAGCAGTCTCATGTTCAGGTATGAGGCGAGACCGTGGCAGCTACAGAGGAGCCCAACCAAGGAGGGTGGTGCGCTTCTCCTCACGGGGCGGGGCCAACGGATCTAGGATGGGCTTACATGAGGTGGGTGAGACCGAGCTCCACCGCTCCACACTCACACCTGAGCAGCTGATTGGGCTGATCATGGAGGCGGAGCCACCCGAGATTTACCTACTGAGAGATATGAATAAGCCCCTGACGGAGGCCAGTGTGATGATGTCACTCACCAACCTAGCCGACAAGGAGCTGGTCCATATGATCAGCTGGGCCAAGAAGATCCCAGGTCAGTGTTGGTCAGGCCAGTGTGTGTGTCTGTGTGTGTGTGTGTGTATATGTGTGTGCTTGTGTATGTGCTTGTGCATATTATTCGCATCAATCGATTTCTTCTTCTAAATATGCATGAAACATTTCCCAGACACAGATGAAGTATTTTCCCTGTCTAGTAAGCATCATTATGACCATGCGTAATCATCTCCGGTGAACCAAATGACCATCACCGCCTGGGTGTTAAAAATGTGCTCAGTCCAGCAAGTTTTTTCTATTTTTATGCACAGCTGTGGACCTAGAACAAGCCAATGACCACAAACAAAGTTAAGCCTGCCATGATGCAACAAGGAAAGTATTGGATACAACTGACCTTGTGGAATTGCTCAGTTTAAGGGCTTGTTGAAATTACTGTTAGTTTCTTATTTGCAAATGTCTAGTCTCTAGTATGCCACTGCAGGACAAAGTATGATACTAAAAACAATTCAGAATTCAGTTTAACTACCACCGAGCCCCTGCTAAATGGCTGCGTTAATTACTCCACAACATTTCCAAATGTTTTCACTCTTCAATCCACCAACTGAATCAATTCAACCCAACATCAACTCAATTGATCAAACCAACTCTGATGCCTTGAGGACAGAGCTACCAAACGGTGCTACATGGTCTTTTTATGTCAGGAGACATTAGTGTTCAACTGAACAGTTCTGTATAAACTTGCTGCCAAACTGCAAGACTCAGACACATTGTCTGTGTTTAATTAAGCATATTGGAAGTTTGTGACCCATAGCCAGAGGTGTTCTGGGGGGTAAAGAAGAAAATGTGTCAAAATGATCCACTTTCTCCACACATTTAAGATTTGCTTTTTTACAAAGGGGTTCATAGTCACTTAAGCACTTTAATGATGGTATTACTGTAAGACAAAATAGTTAGTTTTAGGGACAAATACATTTATGCTCTTAGCATTGATATTTCTTCATTGATATTTACACTTAGTCATTTAGCAGACGCTCTTATCCAGAGCGACTTACATCAAGTAAAGGGACATTCTCCCCGAGGCAAGTATGGTGAAGTGCCTTGCCCAAGGACACAACTTCATTTTGCACGGCCGGGAATCGAACCAACACCCTTCTGATTAATAGCCCGACTCCCTAACCGCTCAGCCATCTGACCCCCATGGATATGTATTAACAGCACATCAGAATTGTGACAAGCTATGTCACAAATGAGTCTGACTCTCCAACATTAGTCAGCAATTATCCCCATAAACTATTATTCCATTACAGCGGTTACCATTGTAAAGCTCTCTCTTGGAAGTCGCTTTGGATAAAAGCGTCTGCTAAATGAATAAATGTAAATGTAAATTACAGCCCTTCAACACTTTTAAGCTGGGCAAAGCTGAACTCAGTAGCATTGACTTGGTCAATGCATCCATGCTTAGTCCTGGAACTAATTGTTAAGAATGTTTTGAGAAACACAAGAGACAGCTCGAAATTAAACATAATTTTTCTGCCTTTTACAGTAAGCAGTTCGATACATGTTAAACTGTACCTAGTCAGGGAGCCCCTACTTCCTGTTGTTTTCCCTTCATCTGGTGACTTTAGACGCTAAAGACACAACAAAGAGAACCTGACTTTACTCACTACATATGTCAATATTTGTCTTAATCACCATCAACTCTACCCTCTGTGCTCTTGAAGTATACTTTACACTGACAGTGCAAAGGAACTATGAGGAAAGGCTAGGTTTAATAGACAGAGCGCCATGTGTCTGTTCTCCAGGGTTTGTGGAGCTGGGTCTGTTTGACCAGGTGCACCTGCTGGAGTGTTGCTGGCTGGAGGTGCTGATGCTGGGCCTCATGTGGAGGTCTGTGGACCACCCTGGGAAGCTCATCTTCTCCCGCGACCTCATACTGAGCAGGTACCTTCTCACACCCACACCAGGGTTGGACAAGACTGTTTCAGTTCATAAATACATCGATCACACGTCTTTATCAATGACCAATCGAATGTATAAGCTTGTTCTATGCATCCTCCAGATCCTTCAGTAATACCTGCATGACAAACTGGGATGTTAAGTGTTGACATGGCCTTGGGTGCTTATATTTGGTGCTTGTCTGTGTGTGTGTGTGTGTATGTGTGTGTGTGTTTTCTCTGGGCAGAGAGGAAGGGAGCTGTGTTCAGGGCTTCGTGGAGATCTTTGACATGCTGCTGGCTGCCACCTCCAGGTTCCGAGAGCTCCAGTTGCAGAAGGAGGAGTACGTCTGCCTCAAGGCCATGATCCTTCTCAACTCCAGTAAGTTCATGTGTGTTCCTTCTGGGTTCCCCAGTGTGTGTGTGTGTATAATTGTTTGTAGGATTTATTATTCAGACCAAAAAAAAGCATGAAAAAAAAAAAAACTTGCAAATGCACATGTTTAATATCACATTTTAGCGTTTGATATTTGTCTTATCCTTATCTGTTTGGGGCATCCGTCGAAGGTTGGCTTCGGGTTAAGATCCCTTTTTTTAAGAAGTTCCAGTGTGTACCGGTTTCGTATTTAGCGGATGGGTAATGTTTGGTTTAAATGGAGACTCAGGTGTGTGTGTGTTGTGTACTTGTGTGTGTGCTGGCAGACATGTGCCTCAGCTCTTCTGACGGGGGGGACGAGCTCAACAGCCGTGCCAAGCTCTTGTGCTTGCTGGACTCTGTGACAGACTCTCTGGTGTGGGCTATCGCCAGAAGGGGGATCAATTTCCAGCAGCAGTCCACCCGCCTGGCCCACCTGCTCATGCTGCTGTCACACATCCGCCATGTCAGGTACGACACGGGCTACCAGTGTCGAGACCCAGCGTGCACTGCACTCCCGCGATTCAATATCACTCTTTGAACACCGTGAAAAGGACCCCACGACTAAACCACTAAAAGTGAAACCACACGATCCTATTCCGCTGATGGCTATGTTTTGGTTGGTCGGTTTTTCTTCTGCTGCGGGCAATGCTATGCTATGGTGGCATGGCTATTGTTTTGAACGTATCCGATGAAACGGGCAAACTTGTTTTCACGACTCCCTCCGTGTTCCCATTCTCCCTTTTCGACTCAACGTTTCTACTGAACTCTGTCCCCGCAGTAACAAAGGCATGGACCACCTCCACAGCATGAAGATGAAGAACGTGGTGCCACTGTACGACCTGCTCCTGGAGATGCTGGATGCCCACATCATGCACAGCTCCCGGCTGCCCCACTACGTCCCCCAGCCGGGCCCCTGCCCCCGAGCGGGCTTACCCCCACAGCTTCACAACCCCGGCAGCTGTGCTACCCAGACTCTGACCTCCAGCAGCAGCAGTGATGACCCCCAGGAACCACAGGATTCCGAGCGAAAGATAGACAGGTTTCGTTTACATGTTTTTTTTTTTATTATCGGCAAATGCCTATAAAGACTGGGGAAACTTTTATCCGACCCACATTTTTTTCTCACACATACTATCTTTAGAGGATAGAAAGAGCATGCCATTTAAGAGGTTTGCGGATTGACATGTTGCTTTTGTGTCTTGACATATTTTCCCTTAAAAAGTCATTTATCCACTTAATCCTCACTGGATTATGTGTGTTTGCATAGTAAACCAATGTCATAAACAGTGTTACCAAGTTGTAAACAGTGTTGCCAGTTTGGCTTTAGGCTAAGCGCCTGCTGGTGTTTTGTTTCCCATGAAAGAGTAACTTCATAAATCTGGCAGTTTTACAGGATACCAGAGACAGAATGACAAGGCATTTAGTCATTGTTTAGTGCCATGAAAGAGTTGAGATGAAATAAGAAAACAGATGAGAAAGCAAAGGGAATAGAGTGCTGCCTATCTGAGTGTTGACACAGCTTGACTCGGAGGAGATAGATAATGGGAGAGAGAGCTTGAGTTCTAGAAGAATTTGGAGAGTGGGTGGATGTGGGCAAAAAGCTAGATTTTCTTTCGCCATAAATTCAAGTGTATCTGCAACCACAGGGTAGAATGTTATAGTGTTTGGATGACATGATTGCATATTGGTGATAAGCGGTCACACTAAACTTGCTGTCTTTCCTTGTTTTAGCTGGTTCAAGGGGGATCCCTACCACACGGAAGCTGACTGAGGAGCAGAGGAGTTGTACGACGGTGGATTATGTAAAGTCATGCTTGTCAATGACTATCTACTTCTGGATACTTTTAGAATGTGAATTTTAGTTTGGGAACTTTCCAGACAACCGAGTCAAGTCGCAGGAACAATGAGCAAACATGGACTACTTTCAGGCTCTATAAGGGGTTCGAGGTTGCATCCCAATGGCTTCATCTCATCATCTACGCTTGGACCTTGTCCTCACAATTAAATACAACAAAGAATTACTCCTTGTTTCTAAGTCTGTTGTTTGTTATTCGCAGGACAACAAAAGTGTCCTGTGAGAAAAAGGCCCTGACAAGCCATCTTCTTTTTTTTGTCTGTGTTGATTGTAAGCAGAGAAAAAGCTTTTACCCTATTTTCTATATTGTTTGTGCTTGTAAGTGAATATGTAGCTTTGACTGACAATCAACAACAAAAAATTGCACTCCTATCGTATTATAAAAATTGGTACGGTCTTTCATGTGAATGTATTCCAAGGGCAAGATCAAATTAAAGAAAAAAGGTCTGCATTAAAATGTTAAAAATGTATATATATTCCTTTGCCTGTACTATCCTTTTCTTGTCTTTGCCTTTTTAGACAACTACATTTTGCACTAGTAGTTACAGTACCATTTTCTAGCTAAATCTGTTTCTAGGTCTCTGTATTGGTGTAAGAAGAAATATTATCTTCCTCCATAGAAGGTTTTCCTCTGAAACTCACAAGACAAAACACCATCCATGCAAAGCCAGCATTCACATTCTCTCACGTGGTGCAAGTTGTATATTGATGTTGGAAAGTCCTATCTCAAGCAAATATTCAACCCTGGATGAGAAAGAATACCAACACATATTCTTGGTTTTTATGCATTGGCACACTCACATTCTGTAAATGTTGTTTCTGACCGACCTCACAAGATTTGTATTGTTTTAAATCATTTTGAAACACATCCCCCTCCTCCTCCCTAAGGTAAAGTGCAAAGGGGAACCTAGTATACTATTGTCATTAAGAGGTTATGGTGCAAATCTAATTTAATAGACCAAAGCAGTACATTTTCCAATACATGTTGGTTTGAGGGCATAGGAACAAGTGGGTGACAGAAGGCAATAAGTGAATTATCCCCCCATGAAGAGATGGATGTATGTTGACTAGTTTTATACTATTCCAAGAGTGCAATGTATGACCTTTCACAATACTACTTCTATTCAAAGAAGGCATTTTTTGCCCAAATAAACTATAGGTGTATAATTTCCATATCGTCGGGTTCCTTTTTGCAGTGACATACTGTATGACATTATGTGATTTGCTCCCATGTCATGCATATTGCTGCCGGCAAAATAGAGACCCAATTTAAAATCCTTTTCCTATTGTGGTTATGGATTATCTGGAAGCTGAAGTATACATGCACTTCCAATCTCCTGTTTAGAGGCCCTTCCTTTTCACTGATAGATTCCTCACTGTAATTGGACACATCAAGCATGTCTGGGATTGACTAGAAAACTAAAGAGAAGATGAAAAGGTACCTTCTTTTGTCCTTTTTTTCCTTTTCAGTCATATATGAGGACACATTATCCATACTTAAAACACTTTAAAATGGGGAGGAATCCTCAAAAACAAGTTAGGGTTTAGAAAATGTTTCAGAGTTTTGTTGAAAGAAACGCTAAATACCTAACCATTAGAAACAGATATCAATGGAAATAATATGAGCATGAGATGCCATTGAGCATTGGGTTTGAACACTATATTGTCTTTCTTTCTAATGTTGTGTGTGCTTTAAGTGTTGAAGTTCCAACATTGTTCTTTGGATCAATGTTTTGTAGGAATTACTCTTTGAATAATAAAAAACACGTAAAGATTTCCTGTGCCAGAAAGTTATTAAGGTTTCTTCCAGCACTTGTGAGGAAAAAAAATACGCAAAGAAAGGGATTTAAATTAAGAACATTCAAAGGATGTATGACTATTGCTTAAAGTTAATATGATGTATGAGAAAAACCGCCATCATGGATCATGGATGCCACATATTTCGAACTCCTGCAGCATTTCTATTCTTCAGACGAGGTGGGATCCCAGCCCAATCTAAAGTCCCACGGAAGGCGTTTATGATTGACAGGTAGTGGTTGTGGTGCCTGTAGTGGGGCCATTATGCCCAATCTACTCCAATTGCTGCACTTGAGAACAACTTTTTAAAAGGTTTTGAAATACAGAAAAAGGTTTTGATTTGATTCGAATAAGAATGACACGTACGATATTATATTTTCGATAACTGTGATATTGAAGTCTGATGTCAGAAAGCACCAATGTCTTGGATCAATGAAAACAAATGTTTACAACCAGAAAAATATGGACATTGTTTTATTTAGGCCTTGAAATATATATTCTGTTCAAAGGTTTAAGTGTCCTATGCACTAGGAGCGATGGAAATTGATTCTCAGTCAGTTAATAACAACACATTGTTTTGAAAAGATTTGAAACAAGATAACAACACATTGTTTTGAAAAGATTTGAAACGTGTAAATAAAAAATTGCGATTGTATTAGACTGGTCGTATTGTGATTAATATTTATACCAGTGCATGATTGCTACAACATAGTTATCCAGTGTTTAACAGCTGTGTGGTGTTTGGGTCTGTGGGCCAAATTTTGTATGTTAAAGAAAAATACAATTAATTACTTTTTCAACCTGAGACATTTTGGCCCTTGGGTCATCTGCACAATGTTAGTGTCATTCATTATTTCAACACATTATTTCGATACACTGTAAAAACAATGTGTTATGGCTGTATTGTTTTTGAACCCATTTCAGTTGAGGGACCATTGGGTGAGTAACAATAATATGAAAACCACACAAGGGATATTTCCTCCTTCTCTTCCATCAAAAGAGAGAGAGAGGAGTACGAGTAGAGCAATTGACAGCAATAAAAAAAAACCAACAGGGTAAAACAATCCTGTCATGTTTAACTCAGCGAACGGACCATCAGGAGTGTTCATTTTCCTCGTTGAGTATTCACATGTAGGTCTACTCATGAGATATGGAAACGCTCCTGGTTAGATTAGCATGTGAGTCACACAAGTGATTCACTTTTACATTTCAGGGGCTTTCCGTTCACCTGTCACAAATGGACACAATCCACCTGGACGTTATAACGACTGAGATGTTGTTTCTGTATCTGAAGCAGTGTGTAAGACACACTATCTGGCATACCATGTTATGGGATGTTATGGGGCAACTGACCCAACTGCTTTTCCAGGAGGAAGAAACATTTCATACAATTTGGACACGAAGTGTGTATTAACTCGTAAACACTGATTGTATCTAGGCATTTTTGAATGATTTCAATACAATGAAATGGGTAAAACACATTGTAAAGCAAATGCATGGATGGTATGATTGAAATTGGCAGAGGCATCCCTAACACTTGGGAATCATTAGGCAAAAAAAACCTCGTACGTTTGATTAATTCATGTTGCGAGGTTTGGGACGAATTTGAAACCAGCCTGGGGCAGCACAAACACAAAGTACAAATTCAACAGTACCTTTAACAGCACATTTTAGAGAGGTATGGCTTCTTCAAGGGAATAAATACAAGTATAACAATTTAATCTCGAAATATAGACATTAAAAAGGATTGATTTGTTTTTGGACGGTAGCAATCCCTCTTGCTTTGTCGAGGAGAGTTTCGGTATCCGGATGGGTTTGCTTTGGAAGCAGGGCAACTGTGTGTGTGTGTGTGTGGCAACGTGTGTGTATGTGTGTGTTTGTGTGTGTGTGAACGTCTCTATCTGCGGCTCTATCGGCGTGAGAAGTTAGGTGGGTGGCGGCCCGTTGGTGTAGCGCAACATCGGGTAGAAGGAGCGGGCAAAGTTGTTGGCCAGGGTGCAGCTTTGGTCGTTCTCGGTGAAAGGCACCAGGCAGGCCAGGACCAGCAGCAGCAGCAGCAGCACGTGGAGGGGGAAGGCGGCGCGCAGGACCCGGTAGAAGAAGGAGCGCGGTGGCGACGGGTCCCTCTTCTCCTCCCTGCGGACAAGAGAGGGGAGGGGGGGACAGCATTGAGCAGTGCGCTCCTCTCCCTTCGGCGCCTTTTGTCGTAGTCGACAAGACCTCACTCACACACGCGTCCATCGTCAATGGATACCGCAGACGCTCCAGTAGGTACTCCGTTCATTTGAAATGAGTATAACAGGGATAAAAAAAAAAGAAGAAGAAAAAAAGACAACTTGCTAGCAAGTTGGATGTAGCTATCGGGCTAACCGTTTTGCCCTTAGCACAGTACAGTACCTTCTGGTGTCTGTGGAGCTTCTCCTGCTCTGGTCGTCTTCTGGAGAGCCCTCTGCAGAGCCTCTGCCGGCTGCGTCCTGGGCGCCGACCCCCCCCTCAGCACGGGGGAGGCACACACCCTCTGACTCCTGCAGCAGACAGAAATGAGGCAACGTTGGGTCAACATCCTCTCACTCGACGTAGGACGCCGATGGAGCACTCGGTTGAGCTGATACAGCCCAGCAGGATTCGAGATTTCCGGCAAGATTACGTTCGTATGTTGACGGACAAATCGACGTTTTACGGCTCGGGGTGGATTTGAACTCTCGGGATTCCTACGTGACCCGTCGTTCATCAAAGAGCATGGATGGTACGGTGTGTGAAGAGAGGAGGCGCTGGCGCGCGGTCTCACCATGCGCTGCCGCAGCGTGCCCAGGTCCTGGCCCACCTGTCTCAGCAGCAGGCGCAGCTTGTTGGCCGTCACGTGGAGCTTCTCCCTGGCCTCGTCGCTCTCCTCGCCGCCCCCCTCCTCGGGCTGGAGCTCCGCCCACAGGCCCTGCAGGGAGGTCGCCTGGGCCTGGCGACCACGCAGCTCCTCCTGCAGACCCTGCCACCGGGGAGAGGGGGGACGGGGGGACGGGGGGACGCAAGAGACACGTGGAACGGACCTTAGTACCTCCTGACAATGTGAACTCCATGTGCCTACATGACCTCACCGTTCTAGTACTTCAGTACTGGATATCCATGAGTATGGCTGTTTTGGACTCTTTTCATTTCCCCAGACGCAATCAATGCTCGATTATTTCCTTCTCTTACGGTGAGTGTGTTGTGGTGCTCGAGGAAGGCTCTGGGCAGGGTGTCGGGGTGCTGGATGTCCACGGCGTAGCGCCGGCTCTCCGCGTGGGCCAGCCACAGGAGCAGGGAGTGCAGGGTCTGGTGGAACTCCTGTGGGGGTTTGGAGACAAGTGGGAATGTGAGGGGGGAATGTCTCATTGACTGGAACTCAGTGTGAGGTACACGTTCACATATTTCACAGTTTGAGTTGGACCTAATGGAACTCATTTACGGCCATCGATGTGGCGAGTTTCCAACGACTTGAATGTGTATGGATTTTTCCCATCAAGAACGGACTGATGAATCACATCCCGCTTCACGAGTGAGACGTAAAATCAGTGCAGTGGAGGGGTTTCCAGCTGAGGCGTTAAACAGTCATAAGCTGTTCATCCTCTGCGGTGTGTGGTCACGTCTGTTGTCCTGACGGCCGAGTCTCCCGCGAGCGCACGTCTCACCTGAGAGCGCATGAGCGTGTGGCGCAGGCTGCTCTCCCACTCCCCCAGGCGGGCGCAGGCCCGGGTCCAGCCCTGGTTCATGGTGCCCAGGCTTTCCTGCAGCGTCTGGGCATCCCGCCCCTCGTGGGCGCCCCCCTGTCCTCGTGTCCCCAAGTTCAGCGAGAGCATGACAGCCTTGTAGCGGGTGAAGTCCTTCTGCATCTCCTGTGGGTTGGGATTGAGACGAGCGTATGTTACATGTGAGTGTTTTGTATATCATCGTTGAGGAGCGTGTTCCAGCACCCTCCTGAAAATAGTAGTCCAGTCTTTGTTTAGAAACAGCTCCTACCTTGAGCTGTTTGACCCTAGCTTCCAAGTCTTGGATACCAGCCGACGTGTCTGACCGCTTGAGTCGATCCAGTTCAGGGTTGACCCGTCCCAACCAGGAAGTGATGTCACACAGGTCAGAGGTCAGCTGCTGCTGATCCCGAGGGCCTTGCTGCCCTTCGCTCCTGGCTTGAGCCTGGAGAAGCTCCCAGCGCTCGATCACGCCTAGGAGCACACACACACACACACACACAGAGAGTAGAGTCCAAAGTAAAGTCCACATAGTTCACTTGACTGACTGACTCGAGGTGTGTGTGTGGGAAGCCTGCTTCTACCTGACTGTTTGTCTGCCACCGTCAGGCTCGTGAGGCCCTGCTCGTCCGGCTGTTCCTCGTCGTCCAGGATGAGAGAGACACGTTTCACACTGTTCAGGCTGCCGCTGCACTCAGACATGAGACGAGACTGGAACACACGACAAACCCTCTGGTAAAGCGGGGGAAAACACACGCATGCCAACGCACTGCACCGTCGCGGGTCCGTGTTTACACACAGCATGAATTACGTTTTGTATCTCATAGAATTGAATCGAAAGTAGGAACGTTTGACAACAATAATCAAGTGTTTGAAATGTGTGGATTTATGGAAAACATAAAGAGAAGAATGAATTCCTTGAAGGCAAGATTTGTTTTCTTTCTTTGTTGGCGGGGAACGCGGACCATTCACTCGTAATGATGTTCCATTTCTTGAAGCGACGCGAGGGGAATTGCAATTTGGATTGAGGGAACATTCAGGCATGGCATTGGAAGCAGCGTTCCCCGCTGAGTACGACCGACCAGAGCATTGGATACACGTCAACGATCAGTCATCTTGGCGTGCGGCAGTCCTGTCATGGCCCATAGGGGGGGGGGGGGTGTAGACTTACGTAGCCCTGCTTGAAGGGGGTGCTGGTGAGGCCTGGTGAGGAGTCAAGGTCGTCTTCTGCGTCCAGATAGAGAGATTTCCTCTCTTGGTCTCCAGCAGAAGACCAAGCTGCGGACTCTGGGTTGGTCGTGGACCTTCCTGGAACTGATATAAGTGGTAGACACACACACACATGCACGCACACAATCACCCCAAACAAGCAAACACAAAGTGAGAGGACGTCGAAAATCTTCCAGCTGATGTTGAAGGACAACACGCTGGGATGAATAAATATATAAAAGCATCGCCTTGCCAACCAGACAGCAATTTCTCACCGGCTCAACGCTCTTTCAGCATGAGACAGTTCTTTCAAGAAACATTCGTTCAAAACAGCGTAATTAATTTGAGATTAAATCATAACAACAATTCAGGTGCAGACATTGAATTCACTCCCATAAGCGATTCCTTACGATCCCAAATGAGACCCAATCAGAGAAGCAACGGCCCATTATCTCGTGTTATCTCCTGTTTGTGCCGTATATCAGGTGGTAGACAGCAAGGGGAAGGTTGTGGCATAGCAGCGGGGGAGGGTTTTAATTGGATCTGGCAACCCTGAGTTGGTTAGGGTCATCTTATCTGGCAATCCCATGTGAACCCTGTCACAGCCAGTTAGGTGTGGAGCGAGACCAGCTCTCAGATCAGTTGTGTAGACATCCTGCAGAGGGGTTTGTTAATGTAAGTGTCTGTGTGTGCTCGTATTGGTGTGGGTGGATTTGTTTGTGTATGCTGCTGCGGGTGTGTGTACAGTACGTGTGCTGGTGCGGGTGTGTGGGTGGGACAACAGATACACTGGAGAGCAAGGTCACTTGGTTCAAGCAGAGCCGGCTTCATTGCTGACGCACTGGGAGACCGGAGAGTGCATGAGGAGAGGAAAAGTGGGGCGAGGAGGGAGGAGGAGAGTGTGTGTGTGTCAAGCGACAGTGCTTGTCACGCACTTGTGTGCTTGCGTTTTTGGGTCTGTTGGATGTTTTACCTGACAGGGCACTGAAATACGGCCCCTCTCCCTTGCGGTCGTCCTCATCATCCTCATGCGACGAAGACCCTCCCACATCCCCTGTGTGGTCCCACTCCAGAGGGAGAGAGTCCACACTCGCCGGGGTCTCTCGGCCCGAGCGCTCCAGGGGAGGGGCTAACAGGTGAGTGGGCGTGGCTGGGGTGCTTCCCGGACCCCGCCCCAGCCAGGGTCGGCCAACCAGCTCACAGCTCCCCTCCAGGGAGGAGTCAAACAGTTCAGGCTCCTCAATGAGAGTCTGAGGAGAGGAGACGAGAGGAAGGCTTCATTTTTGGTTTTGAATAAACTGCGAGAGGACGGACATAACCAACAGACATAGGTAGCACACTTTTAACCAATCGTTTGTAACTAGGCCATTTTAATTCAGTCAAAACGTTGAGTACGTTAATTTAGCAATCCTTTTCTTTTGCTAAGTGCAAATCAGCAACGCTAACCCAGGCACAGTGTTGCTGATTCACCCTGACAGGTAAGTAAGTAAAACTTAATTATAACGAAACCAATTTCCCCTACAGGTTACAATAAACTAGCTTGTTGTTCATTAAAATAGAAAACTGTGGTTGTTAGGTGGCTCTACCCACTTGAATCTCGTGCACTATTTGTGTGTCGCGTTAGACAGAATTAAACACAAAGAAAACACAATAAAAATCCAAATAAAAGCCTGAGAGTGCTGAGAGACTGACGGGGGGCTGCGTGAGGCGCTGGTGGAAGCGGACCACCCTGCTGAACACCTCCTGGCAGTAGGAGTGCAGCTCCTCCAGCTCGTCCTCGATGAGGGCCCGCGTCCAGCGGGGCGCTCCTCTGGATCAGGCCCTCCCCCGGACACGATCAGGCCGTCGATGCGCTCCGTGTTCAGGGTGATGTCCTTCTGGAAGCTCTGGGGAGGGAGGGGGGGGGGGGGGGGGGGGGGGGTGGGGGGGGATGGGGTGAAGAGGGACAACATAGTGGGAGGGAGGGTGTTTAGAAGGGTCGAAACTCACTGAAAGCGCGGCAGGGGGAGTTATCGGCACGCGCAGCCGTGTTCACAGTGCACGTGCGGTTCCCCGGGGGCGACTGGGTCGGCTTCTAACGACTGCGTGCACATGCTCTTGTCTGGGAGCATGTGCGCGTTTATATCACGCCCCCCCCCCCCCCCCCCCCCCCCCCCCCCCCCCCCCCCAAAGCGTGCGTCCCGGCGCGTCGGGCTTACGTTGAGCTGCCGCATCTTGTGGTGCACGTCGCTCTCGGAGAAGTGCTCCACGTTGGTGAGCTGCAGGTCCAGCTCCGTCAGCCACACCAGCATGCTCTCCCTGGTGCCCTCAAACTCCTCCCTCTGGCCGGTGAAATGCTGCTCCGACGGGGGGAGAAGGGGGGGAGAGAGGGGAAGGAAGGAGGAGGGGAGAGGCGTCGAGGAGTGACGTGCGAGGGTAGGAAGGGGGGGGGGACGGGGGGACAGTGGGGAGGAGGGGAAGAGAGATTGGGGGGGTGAGGGGAGAGGGAGGGTGAGGGAGGGTGAGGTTAGTGGCGCGGAGGCAGAGAGAGAGACCAGAGGTGAAGGAAAGACCACAGAAAGAAAGATAAACATTTCAAGACGGGAAACGATTTGTCTCTGCTTCGCAAAAAGAAAAACTGAAAAGAACGCAAGAAAGCCAGCTTGCACAGGAAGGGCGGGAAAGCTGCGGACAGCTTATGTAACATAACGTTCACATGACACCGACCTTTAGTCTGCGCAAGATGGCCCCCACACTCTCCTAGCCAGCGTGTCCCCAGCGATGGTTGCCTTCGTGGACCATGACTTTGAGCTTGCTGGCCCGGTCAGTGCGGTTCTCTCGGGCCAGACGGCGGTACTGGTTGTTGACCAGCTCCAGCTGAGTCAGGCGCTCATGGACCTGCCTCTGGAAACCCTGAGACACAGTAAGTAGGCCGGAAGGAGAGTCAGCAAGCAGCCTTGTACATTTTGCTGTCGCGTTAACACGGTCCAAATCAAGTACCATGTAGTCAAACATGGTAAAAAAAACAAAAAAAAAACATTGTCATTTGAAACGTGTTTATTTTCAGACACTTCATGACTTTCCAAAACTGACCTCAAACTTCTTGAGCTCCTCCTTGGCGACGGTGTAGAGGACCCCGGAGGACTTGGGGCTGGCGGCCGTCCGCTCCGCCGTCTTCAGCCAGTCGTCGAAGCGCGAGTAGGTCGTCCAGGAACTTACACCACAGCCTCCACGTCTCCTCGATCCTGCACGCCCAGAGGTGACACATCCCGGGGAGGATGAACGTTTAAGTTGCGCGATGAGGAGGAACGTAACCGGGAAGAACCACGCGCATATTGAAACACATTTTGTGTTGATGCATAAAGTCTCATTTCTATTTCTATTGAGTCAAATCCGGTTGGAGTTATTCTTGACAACGGACACACGGCCATATTTGAAACCATATTCAAATTCAGTTGCCCTAAACGAAAGCCACATTAGACACATTAGGTGTTTACACACCAAGAACACACGTTCCCTACACACACTGTCTGTGTGTGTGTGTGTGTGTGTATGAGTGTGCGTATGTATATATATATGTATATATCCAACCTCAAGCGTCTCTCCAGCGACAGGGCACAGATGCTCCTCCAGCGCTGGTCCAGGCTGCGGGTGGGTCTTCTGGACGGAGTCGCTCTCC